>NC_138202.1:148645266-149097766 GCF_964194415.1 Vipera berus | reverse complement strand
GTTTTGGGGTTTTTTTATTGTTGTGGTGATCCACCTAGAGTTGTGTTCTTAATATGGGTGGTCATACAATATTTTAAATAAACAAATGATCTAGCCCATCTGGATTATTATTGGCCTGCTCTTTATTACTTATAATTACACTGAAAAGGAGCAAGTTTACAAGGAAAACACCACCTCCAGACTTTCTAGATATGGATTAAGATGGGAATTTCATTTATTTTATATTATTTGTAACCCACCCCAATCCCAGATGAACCAGGGCAGGATGAAAATCACCCACCCATCCCAAATATAATAACTAAATCAGAACTCATACAGCCAAAGTCCTTATACAGATCTACACTCCTCCAGAAACATGCAGGCTCCAAGATGACCCCATTAATAGCCACAGATAATACTGGAACACAGTTGGAAACTATGTGAAGATGTATCTGATTTACCAACTGTAACCCTATCTGCACAAGGTTGGCCTGGCAATAGTGACCTTAGCCCTTATTGCCACACATCTAAATTACTGTAAGGTACTCTGCACTGGGCTATCTTTGAAAATGATTTTGGAACCTCCAGTTGGTACAGATTAGTAGCAAGTGAATGCACATAAGAATACCCCTATTCTACTCTATGGTTACTGTAATGGTTCCTATAGGTTTTTGAGTCTAATTCAAAACACTGGTTTGACTTTTTAATCTTTGACCCTACATGGCTTGACTCCAGGGAACCTTTGGGACCATCTTCTCCCAGTGGAATCTGCTTGAAAGGGTTGCTGAGGGTGTAATCACTCCATAAATGCAAGTATGGGCTGAGGAGGAGGACTAATCAGTAGAAGCCCCTATTTTATGGAACAGGCTGCCTACATAGATTAGCCAGTATCTACTCTTGTGTTTTTCCATTTTGGTAAAAACAATATTATTTGAATGAGCATTTGAGGCTTGAGAGGTATGTTAGTATGTGGGCAACTGTTATAATTGCTCTCTTTATTTATGAAAATAATAAAGGTGGGCTATACGTAAACAAACAAACAGAATATTGCATTGTATTGTCACTGTTGCTTTTAATTCTTATTCCCCCCCCCCCCCCCGTGCTGTAAACCTTCGGAGTCTGATTAAGTTGGAAGATATAAATGTACAGTGAAATAAAATAAAATAAATAAAACAAAGTATCCTGCTTGCATTCCTCATAAGACTGAAATCATCATTTTGATCTTCTACGTTTTAAAATTCCTTCAAAGTTTCTCCCTGCCTCAATTTCCTCTCTTCTGTTTGAACTTTAAAGTTTCTTACTTTTTCCCTGTTTTCCTACTTTTTTTGCTGGCCATCTGCTTTGCATGGCAGTGAGTCTTCTAGATGTTGATTACTGGGTTGCCAGATATATTGTTCAAACTATCTCACTTGTTTTCTATCAGCCGTACATTGTCACTGACTACTGCCAAGCAAGGAAGAACTGGGCCAGTTCAATATTTTGCTTGTTGTATGATTCTTTGCTAAGATTTAAAAAGAATACCATAACTATTCTCCCAATTTCAATAAAAAATGAAACCTGAAACAAAAAATATAAATTTTAATCTCAATCTCAACTTGACAACATTTTTCATTTTATTGCTCTCTGCTTTATTTTTTAAAAACAATTTTTATTAGTTTTTCAATTTACAACCTATATACAGTATCTAGAAAGCATCATGGTACCCGAGTAGTCATCAATTGAATAACAGAGTTTTCAATACATAGTTCGGGTTACATTATCATAGCATCCTTCTCTGTTTCCCTCAACATTCAATACAACATATTTAAAAGAACAGATTTATAAGAATAGCATGGTCAATTAAAAAAGATTTTGTCAGTCCAATTTCAATGAAGTATATCTATATCCCATTATTAGATTTTATTTAATTTTGATGTTAATTGTAGTATCCAAGTTTAACCTTTGACATCCCAAGTAGTATTCAGAACCCAAAATTTCTTTATTTTATTACACCAAAGATTGTATCATCTAACATACACCCAATAAATAGCTAACTTCTACCTAATAAACATTGTTTGTTTCATATCCTAATACGTCACAAGTTACCAATCAGAGAGCCTATATTTTTATCAATCTACTTCTACTTATACAGTTCTCTGCTTTATTTTTATTAGAGTGAAGAAGAGTCACACTAAAGTAAAGACGTACTTAATTGCCAATGTCACTCACAATTGGGCAGGATTTCCTGATAGTATGAGCTAGCTGAACAGCCTTTTGGAAAGTGCCAAACAAACAGTTCAGAGTAGAGTCTAAAATGGCCTTAGAGCAGACATGTCAAACACAAGGCCCGGGGGCAGATCCGGCCCGCGAAGTGGTTTCATGTGGCCCGCGAAGCCATCCTGGAAACAGTGAGGGAATGGCCCCCACTGCCTTGGCCCTGGCCCAGAGACCCTCCTTCTGCCAGAGACCCTCAGACCTGTCCCACTCCTGCCCAGGCTCCCATAGGCACCCTTGATGAGAACGATGTAGAGCTGGCCACGCCCACCCAGTAGGCCATATGCACTCTAGCCATGCCCACCCAGTAGGCCACGCCCACCCTGGCCATATCCACCTGGCCCCCTGAGGGCAACCGCAATGCTGATGCGGCCCTCAGTGAAATTGAGTTTGACACCCCTGCCTTAGAGTTACTGTAGCCAAGGGCTACAAAACTTTATATATTTTTATATAATAGTCTGCACAGATGTGGCATTATATCCAGTATCTACTATGAAATTGCATTCATCAGTGAAACATTCTTCCTTCTCTATCTCTATATTTCCACTAATTTGTTATAGATTAGGGGACCCTAAATATCACATCAAGGGCTGTGTACTGTATATCTGGGAAAGTGGTGGTGGGGAATACAAAGGAAAGTTGCAAGAGTATTTCCTTGCATACTAATGACTATAATCCATAAAGAGAACCATTACTTATATGTTTCAAAATGTGTCATAACTCAATGTGATATAATTGTACAATGTGATGCTGATATCCTCATTGTTGCTGTGTTTATACTTTTGCATTCACATTATGAATGATGTCAGTGAAAGAAAATAATAGCAATCAACAAATTAAGAGATTTAAGATTAATTTTATTTAGAGCTGTTTATTCAGCATATTAATCACATGCCAAGATAAACCATAAAAATAAAGGGAAACATACATTTCAAGTCTTTCTTAGTGCAGATTGAAGAATGAAAAGGGCATCATGCTGGTAAAGATAATCAGACTTCCAAGTTTCATTGAAAGAATAATTGGTTCTTAACAAACTTTGCTTAGGGGACCATAAATTTCCCTTTGACATCAATTTGTGAGAAAATGAGCCACGATAAATGCAAGATACTTTTAAAGAGTAGGTGATGAATATGCAAAAATCTTAATTTAAAATGATCACAGAGGCTTATTCATTGTTTCTTTTCATCTCAAGAGATCTACATTACCTACCTAAAACATGGTAGCTCTATGCCTTTTCTTAATCAAAAAACTAACTTTTGTTATATATATATATATATATATATATATATAAAACAGAACACACACACACACACACACACAAACAAGGTAAAGGTAAAGGTTCCCCCGCACATGCGTGCTAGTCGTTTCCGACTCCAGGGGCCGGTGCTCATCTCCGTTTCAAAGCCAAAGATCCAGCGTTTGTCCGAGGACGTCTCTGTGGTCATGTGGCCGGCATGACTAGACGCCAGAGGCGCACGGAATGCTGTTACCTTCCCACCGTAGTGGTCCCTATTTTTCTACTTGCATTTTTTACGTGCTTTCGAATTGCTAGGTTGGCAGAAGCTGGGATGAGTAACAGGCGCTCACTCTGCTACGTGGCACTCGGGATTCGACCTGCCAAACTGCCGATCTTCTGCACACACACATATATACACACATATATATACACACATACACACACACACACACACACACACACACATATATATATATATGGCAGTAGTAATCTCACTTTTGAGTAGGAAGCCTGTGAGCCACAGGAGGGAGTTGGAAGTGATAGGAAATATTAAATGATCTGCTAGCCAATTAAAAAGCTTGAGAGGAAATATTTGCATGGCTAGAATGAGAGAGCAATTTAAGCAAAATTCTAGTAAACCATTTAATATGGTTCTACTTTGTTACGTCTAATTAAAAAATGACATTTATTTCACAATGCTTTAGGCAACAATTAAATGCCATCCTCAGACCTGGAGCATATTGTCATAGCTAAGAAATATACTGCTCTTTATGCTAATATATTTTCTCACTGTGTTTGGAACACGAGAGAAGAGTAGTGTTGCAATCACAAGCCGACCATTTATAATGGCATTTCTTGGTATTTTTTTTCCATTGTAGAATTTTTGGAGCAATATTTGCATTTTGTTGGCTTTCTTGCACGGACACATATGATTTCATATGATCTATTTTCTTCGTAATCTATCCTTTAAGAATGCAAGGTCCACCTAACGTGATATTAATGTCTTATTTTCTGTTTTGAGGCTCTTAATTAGGAAGTCAACTTTTCTAAACTTCTTTAGCACAACCATTCAATATCACAGTAGTTCAAGTCTATGCCCCAACCACCGGTGCTGAAGAGGATGAAATTGACCGGTTCTATGAAGCTCTACAGCACCTTATAGAACTAACATCCAAAAATGATGTCCTTATCATCATGGGGGATTGGAATGCTAAAGTAGGAAGCCAAAAGATAACTGGAATAACAGGCAAGTTTGGCCTTGGAGTACAAAATGAAGCAGGGCACAGGCTGATAGAATTTTGTCAAGAGAATACGATGGTCATAGCAAACACTCTTCCAACAACCCAAGAGATGGCTCTACACATGGACATCACCAGACGGTCAACACAGAAATCAGATTGACTATATGCTCTGCAGCCAAAGATGGAGAAGCTCTATACAGTCAGTAAAAACAAGACCAGGAGCTGACTGTGGCTCAGACCATGAGCTTCTCGTTGCAAAGTTTAGGCTTAAACTGAAGAAAGTAGGGAAAAGCACTAGGCCAGTCAGGTATGAATTAAATCATATCCCTGTTGAATATACAGTAGAGGTGACAAATAGATTTAAGGAATTAGATCTGATAGACAGAGTGCCTGAAGAACTATGGACAGAGGTTCGCAACATTGTACAACAGGTAGCAACCAAAACCATCCCAAAGAAAAAGAAATGCAAGAAAGCAAAATGGCTGTCTGAGGAAGCTTTGCAAATAGCTGAGGAAAGGAGGGAAGCGAAAGGCAAGGGAGAAAAAGAAAGATATGCCCAATTGAATGCAGAATTCCAAAGAATAGCTAGAAGAGATAAGAATGCCTTCTTAAATGAACAATGCAAAGGAATAGAAGAAAACAATAGAATAGGGAGTACCAGAGATCTTTTCAAGAAAATTGGAGAGATGAAAGGAACGTTTCATGCAAAAATGGGCATGATAAAGGACCAAAATGGCAGCGACCTAACAGAGCCAGAAGAGCTTAAGAAGAGGTGACAAAACTACACAGAAGAACTATACAAGAGGGAGCTTAACATCCCTGATAACCATGATGAGGTGGTCACTCTCCTCAAGCCAGACATACTAGAATGAAGTGAAATGTGCCTTAGGAAAGCTGAGCAACAACAAAGCTAGTGGAGGTGACAGTATTCCAGCTGAGCTATTCAAAATCTTAAAAGACGATGCAGTAAAAGTGCTACACTCAATTTGCCAGCAAATTTGGAAAACTCAACAGTGGCCACAGGATTGGAAAAGATCAGTTTACATTCCAATTCCAAAGAAAGGCAGTGCCAAAGAATGTTCAAACTATCGCACCATTGCACTCATTTCTCATGCTAGTAAAGTTATGCTTAAAAGTCTACAAGCTAGACTCCAGCAGTATGCGGATTGAGAACTACCAGAAGTACAGGGAGGATTTCGAAGAGGCAGAAGAACTAGAGATCAAATTGCCAACATACGCTGGATCATGGAGAAAGCTAGAGAGTTCCAGAAAAACATCTACTTCTGCTTCATTGACTATGCTAAAGCCTTTGATTGTGTGGATCATAACAAACTGTGGCAAGTCCTTAAAGAGATGGGCATACCAGACCATCTTATTTGTCTCTTGAGAAACCTATATGCGGGCCAAGAAGCAACAGTGAGAACTGGACACGGAACCACTGATTGGTTAAAAATTGGGAAAGGAGCCCGGCAAGACAAAGTTGGAATTAAGATTGCTGGAAGAAACATCAACAACCTAAGATATGCTGATAATACCACTCTAATGGCAGAAAGTGAAGAGGAACTAAAGAGCCTCTTGTTGCGAGTGAAGAAGGAGAGTGCAAAACTTGGGTTGAAACTAAACATTAAGAAAACCAAGATCATGGCATCCGGCCCTCTCAATTCCTGGCAAATAGATGGGGAAGAAATGGAGGTAGTGACAGATTTTATTTTCCTGGGCTCCAAGATCACTGCAGACGGGGACTGTAGCCAAGAAATTAAAAGACACTTGCTCCTTGGGAGGAAAGCCATGGCAAATCTAGAGAGCACACTAAAGAGCAGAGACATCACCCTGTCAACAAAAGTGCGTATAGTCAAGGCTATGGTCTTCCCAGTTGCAATGTATGGCAGTGAAAGCTGGACCATAAGAAAGGCTGAGCGCCAAAGAATTGAAGCCTTTGAACTATGGTGCTGGAGAAGACTCCTGCGAGTCCCTTGGACTGCAAGGCGATCAAACCGGTCAGTCCTAGAGGAGATCAACCCTGACTGCTCTTTAGAAGGCCAGATCCTGAAGCTAAAACTCAAATACTTTGGCCACCAAATGAGAAGGAAGGACTCACTGGAGAAGAGCCTTATGCTGGGAAAGATCGAGGGCAATAGAAGAAGGGGACGACAGAGAATGAGGTGGCTGGATGGAGTCACTGAAGTAGTAGGCGTGAGCTTAAATGGACTCCAGAAGATGGTAGAGGACAGGAAGGCCTGGAGGAACATTGTCCATAGGGTCGTGATGGGTCGGACACGACTTCGCAACTAACAACAACAAGGTCTAAAGAAGGCTTCTCTTTCTTTTCCTTCTCTGTCTAGTTCATGGGTAGGCAACCTTGGCTCTTTTATGACTCGTGGATATGGCTCAGCATGGCTGGCTCAGGAATTCTGTCTCCTCTCTTTCCGGTTTGCTTCCCCCAAATTTATTTTTCTTGGGATATATTCAGCATAGTAAAAAAAAATCAATATACATTATGTTATGTTATAAATAGTTTATTTAGAAAATTTATGTAGCTATCCACCTTAAATACCTAACTCGGGAATGCAAACAATCCAGACAAAGCAATGGATATATAGTATATGTATAAACGTATACACCTATAACCAATTAAAATAATCCAGTAGAAGAAAGAAATAATTAAGGTATTATGCAACAATTCCATAAAAACAAACATACGTATGTATATCAGACTCCTCTAACATCCTGGCCCTAACATTTGAAGAAAAAGACAGTTTTGAGGGATCAATAGCACTGATGATGTTACCTAGTTTGAGTAATGAAACGTATGCAAAAAAACAGGCAAGCTCGGAGAGCACCAAGGAAGCCTCATTTCAACCCTGAGCTACAAATATTCTCCTTTACTGGTAAGGACAGTTTTGTCTTTCGGAAGGCTAAGAGTAATGTCATTGTAATTCTAATAATGTTATCATTTGATCATCCTCAACTGTGCCATATTAAAAAAGGGACAAAATTAATGGCATATTTCTATTATTTGTTTTTCCTTAGATAGTAGGATATGGAAACATAAATATAAGCATTGGTTTACTGCCATCAACTCAGCTAAAAAATGTCAGCTTTTATTTGTGTGGCTGGCTGTGTTGAATTAACTTGGCAGTCTTTTAAAATATACCTTAACAATTATTTCCTTCAGAGACATATTTTTGTGTATAACTAGCATGCATGCAGTTTATTTGAGGCCAGCATTAAGGGCAGAATGTTGTCTTAGATTAAAGAACCCTTCATATTATCTATTCCTGGACAATAGACTGAACAGTGCAGCTGTCTCAGCTTATTCATGTGAATCTTGCTGAGATATGTCTTTGAATTATTAAAATATCTAAGAATATTAGGTACATATAATGACATCTAAGAAGTAAATCATTGGAAATATTTGCAAATATCCAATGTATTGTGCTGATTTTTAGCAGTCACAACTATCTGTCCATCTTTCAGTCAAAATAATGCTGCTTTTAAAAATTCTGTATATTTTATTTATTTATTTATTCGGTTTATATACTGCCCTATTCCCAAAGGACTCAGGGCGGTTTACAAGGCAAAATTGTATATTATTAAAGTTACGACTGCAAATTATATATATATATATATATATATATATATATATATATATATATATATATATATATATATATATATATATATACAGGGTTGGGATAAGGTGGGGGTCAGAGTTGAGTTGGGATTTGGATTAGGGTTGGGGTTTTTCCAAATAACATTCCCAATATTTAACAAACAGCATAATGTCTGGGTACATGTATTTAACTAACAATAATAGATATAATTAATTATCATAAACAATATGTTAATTAATCACTCAATAGCCTTCTTCTTGCTAATATATATTTAAAATTACATATCATGTTCCTTTCTCTCTGACTCGTTTTTCTAGCCATTGATAGAATTATCCCATGTTCTAAAATACACTGAGTCTTCTTTCTCTTTAACCTTTAAATCAATTAAAACAAACAAACAAACAAACATGTAACTAGATTTGGGGCAGCAGCACAGAAAATCGATTGAACCTTGATTGCCGATATCCAGCAATGCATTTTTTTAAACATAATTCATTTAAAATTTAGATATTATTATTTTGTTGACACGAATTGCTTTAGATACTTTGTTGCAATTTTAGATATACTTAATATAGGTCTACTTTATAATTTAATATAGGCTGTATCCTGGATCTCATTTATAGATATTAGTTAGGTTGTTTGATAAAGGCATTTTAATTATGTGTTACATTTTATTTTCTTATCTGTACTGGTTTTTAACCACAATAAATTGAAATTGAATTGATTTCAATTGACATGGTTGAAAGAACAATCAAGAGAAAATCAAAAGAATTTTTTTTATTTTAATTCCATTTATATCCCGCCCTTCTCTGAAGACTCAGGGCGGCTTACAAGCTTAGCAGTAGCCTTCATTCTATGTATATGCCTGCTTATTAGGGCTTTCACACACACCCCAGGCGGCATTATTACAAAGTCAGCTTAATTGCCCCCAACAATCTGGGTCCTCATTTTACCTACCTCAGAAGGATGGAAGGCTGAGTCTACCTTGAGCCTGGTGGGATGCGAACCTGCAGTAATTGCAGGCAGCTGGTGTTACTTAAGGAGGCATTAGCCCACTGCTCCACCAAGGCTCAAGAATCAAGACAATTAAAAAAAAACCAAGTCACCGAAAAGATGCTGCTATAACCTGATGTGATAAATCATCCTGATTACATGGGAAATCACAGGGCATCCCTTTAATACTTTACCCCCATAGAGGCACTGCAGTAATACAGCTATATATAGCACACACCAGCCACGACTGCCTTCAAACACAGGTAGCACTTGGTTAATAATGAATAAAAGTTCATTTGAAATGCTAATAGGCAATTTTAATTTCTAGATCATCATTTTACGTAGGTTTTTAGTGATAATTCTTTTTCTATTTGCTGCACTGTTAGAAAGTAATTTTATACATTAAGATGCATTCCCCATTGCCAAGATATAAATGATTCAATACCAATTGTTATGCTGAGTCAGATACAACATTTGGCTTCAGAACAGATCTATGATTGTACTCAAAGTTGAAATGCAAAATATTAATTGCTTCAGTTTCAGTTAGGTTAGAAGACCAGATAAAGCATTCACCTTAGATAAAAAATAAATGCCGCATTTTTACCTCCTAAGTTCCAGAAAGCCTCATGAAGACTGAGTTAAGAACCTACTTCAAGGTAGCTTTTTCTACACTGAAAATTAGTGTATAATAATTTGGTGGGTCCATATCATCATTTTGAAGTGCTTCTTTTTTTTTTTTTGAACATGCTATATTTCCCTGAAGGTATACATGATTTTAGTTTGAATTTTATGATTGAATGGATCAGAGTAGCTGTAATAATGCTTAATATTCAGGTCCGAAATCCCTTTACATGAACATTGCCCCTTTTAAAACAAATGTATTTTTAATGAAAAACCTATTTAGCATATTATATGAATATTTTATATTGTTGGCGATAATGAAATTAGTAATGCAAAGCACAAAGATATACAATGTGTAATATAAATATTATTTTACTTATGGTTTTTAAATAGAATGCATACTTGATTTCTTTGATTCATGTAAAAATTTACAAGACAGATAATAATTGTTGCTGTTGTTAGTTGCGAAGTCGTGTCCGACCCATCGCGACCCTATGGACAACATTCCTCCAGGCTTTCCTGTCCTCTACCATCTTCTGGAGTCCATTTAAGCTCACGCCTACTGCTTCAGTAACTCCATCCAGCCACCTCATTCTCTGCCGTCCCCTTCTTCTATTGCCCTCAATCTTTCCCAGCATTAGGCTCTTCTCCAGTGAGTCCTTCCTTCTCATTAGGTGGCCAAAGTATTTGAGTTTTAGCTTCAGGATCTGGCCTTCTAAAGAGCAGTCAGGGTTGATCTCCTCTAGGACTGACCGGTTTGATCGCCTTGCAGTCCAAGTGACTCGCAGGAGTCTTCTCCAGCACCATAGTTCAAAGGCCTCAATTCTTTGGCGCTCAGCCTTTTTTATGGTCCAACTTTCACTGCCATACATTGCAACTGGGAAGACCATAGCCTTGACTATATGCACTTTTGTTGACAGGGTGATGTCTCTGCTTTTTAGTGTGTTGTCTAGATTTGCCATGGCTTTCCTCCCGAGGAGCAAGCGTCTTTTAATTTCTTGGCTACAGTCCCCATCTGTGGTGATCTTGGAGCCCAGGAAAATAAAATCTGTCACTACCTCCATTTCTTCCCCATCTATTTGCCAGGAATTGAGAGGGCCGGATGCCATGATCTTGGTTTTCTTAATGTTTAGTTTCAACCCAACTTTTGCACTCTCCTTCTTCACTCGCAACAAGAGACTCTTCAGTTCCTCTTCACTTTCTGCCATTAGAGTGGTATCATCTGCATATCTTAGGTTGTTGATATTTCTTCCAGCAATCTTAATTCCAACTTTTGATTCATCTAGCCCTGCCTTTCTCATGATGTGCTCTGCATATAAGTTAAATAGGCAAGGCGACAGTATACAGCCTTGCCGGACTCCTTTTCCAATTTTGAACCAATCAGTGGTTCCGTGTCCAGTTCTCACTGTTGCTTCTTGGCCCGCATATAGGTTTCTCAAGAGACAAATAAGATGGTCTGGTACACCCATCTCTTTAAGGACTTGCCACAGTTTGTTATGATCCACACAATCAAAGGCTTTAGCATAGTCAATGAAGCAGAAGTAGATGTTTTTCTGGAACTCTCTAGCTTTCCCCATGATCCAGCATATGTTGGCAATTTGATCTCTAGTTCCTCTGCCTCTTTGAAATCCTGCCTGTACTTCTGGTAGTTCTTGATCCACATACTGCTGAAGTCTAGCTTGTAGGATTTTAAGCATAACTTTACTAGCATGAGAAATGAGTGCAATGGTGCGATAGTTTGAACATTCTTTGGCACTTCCTTTCTTTGGAATTGGAATGTAAACTGATCTTTTCCAATCCTGTGGCCACTGTTGAGTTTTCCAAATTTGCTGGCAAATTGAGTGTAGCACTTTTACTGCATCGTCTTTTAAGATTTTGAATAGCTCAGCTGGAATACTGTCACCTCCACTAGCTTTGTTGTTGCTCAGCTTTTCTAAGGCCCACTTCACTTCACATTCTAGGATGTCTGGCTCGAGGTCAGTGACCACCTCATTGTGATTATCAGGGACGTTAAGCTCCTTCTTGTATAGTTCTTCTGTGTAATTTTGCCATCTCTTCTTAATCTCTTCTGCCTCTGTTAGGTCCCTGCCATTTTGGTCCTTTATCATGCCCATTTTTGCATTGAACGTTCCATTCATCTCTCCAATTTTCTTGAAAAGATCTCTGGTCCTCCCTATTCTATTGTTTTCTTCTATTTCTTTGCACTGTTCATTTAAGAAGGCATTCTTATCTCTTCTAGCTATTCTCTGGAATTATGCATTCAATTGGGCGTATCTTTCTTTTTCTCCCTTGCCTTTTGCTTCCCTCCTTTCCTCAGCTATTTGCAAAGCTTCCTCAGACAGCCATTTTGCTTTCTTGCATTTCTTTTTCTTTGGGATGGTTTTGGTTGCTACCTCTTGTACAATGTTGCGAACCTCTGTCCATAGTTCTTCAGGCACCCTGTCTATCAGATCTAATTCCTTAAATCTATTTGTCACCTCTACTGTATATTCAACAGGGATATGATTTAATTCATACCTGACTGGCCTAGTGCTTTTCCCTACTTTCTTCAGTTTAAGCCTAAACTTTGCAATGAGAAGCTCATGGTCTGAGCCACAGTCAGCTCCTGGTCTTGTTTTTACTGACTGTATAGAGCTTCTCCATCTTTGGCTGCAGAGCATATAGTCAATCTGATTTCTGTGTTGACTGTCTGGTGATGTCCATGTGTAGAGCCGTCTCTTGGGTTGTTGGAAAAGAGTGTTTGCTATGACCATCGTATTCTCTTGACAAAATTCTATCAGCCTGTGCCCTGCTTCATTTTGTACTCCAAGGCCAAACTTGCCTGTTATTCCAGTTATCTTTTGGCTTCCTACTTTAGCATTCCAATCCCCCATGATGATAAGGACATCATTTTTTGGTGTTATTTCTATAAGGTGCTGTAGGGCTTCATAGAACCGGTCAATTTCATCCTCTTCAGCACCGGTGGTTGGGGCATAGACTTGGACTACTGTGATATTGAATGGTTTTCCTTGGATTTGAACTGAGATCATTCTGTCATTTTGAGGATTGTATCCCAGTATTGCTTTTCCTACTCTTTTATTGACTATGAAGGCTACTCCATTTCTTCTGAGGGACTCTTGCCCGCAGTAATATACCTGATGGTCGTCTGAATTAAATTCACCCATTCCTGTCCATTTTAGTTCACTGATTCCTAAGATGTCGATGTTCAGTCTTGTCATCTCTTGTTTGACCACGTCCAGCTTGCCTTGATTCATGGATCTTACATTCCAGGTTCCTATGGAGAAAAAATCTTTACAGCATCGGACTTTCCTTTCACCACCAGACACATCCACAGCTGAGCGTCCTTTCGGCTTTGGCCCAGTCGCTTCATTCTTTCTGGCGCTACTAGTACTAGCCCTCTGCTCTTCCCCAGTATCATATTGGACGCCTTCCGACCTGAGGGGCTCATCTTCCAGCGTCATATCGTTTTGCCTTTTGGTACTGTCCATAGGGTTTTCATGGCAAAGATACTGGAGTGGGTTGCCATTTCCTTCTCCAGTGGATCATGTTTTGTCAGAACTCTCTGCTATGACCTGTCCGTCTTGGGTGGCCCTGCACAGCATAGCTCATAGCTTCATTGAATTACGCAAGCCCCTTCGCCACGACAAGGCAGTAATCTATGAAGGGGACAGATAATAATAGCAACCAACTAATGTACAGCATGGCTGCAGTTGTACTGAAAACCTGGGATGCCAAGTTAACAATGAGGAAGACAAGCCAAACAGTCCATCACTAAAATGGAAGACTGGGCTGGGAAATAAGATCGGCAAGCTAAGATCAGATGAAGCAAGCTGGAGCAGATGAAAGAAAAAAAAAAGCTAAAGAACAAGAAGCCCAAACTATACCTGGTCAAGAAATATCACCTAGAAATAAGGAAGATTAAGGAAGCACTGGGAATAATAAAGCAGCAAATAAAGCTATAATGAAGAAGGTCAATAGATACTAAGTTTGAATTGCACACTATAGACTAGGGGTGTCAAACTCGCTGCATCACATGATGCAATGTATCGTGACTTTTTGCCGGAGCTGGGGTAGGTGTGGCTTCCACGTGACACATCTGGCCCATGGGTTGGCAGTTTGACACCCCTGCTATAGACAGAGTCTCCGATTTCAATAGAAACCTTTCTAATAATCCATCAATAGAAAGAATTCAGCAAAGCAGTCAACACCTGACAAAAAAGAAACAGTGCAGTTCTGAGTGTAGCTATGTACAACCCAAAGAAATGCAACAAGGATGGATAAAGAATGTGGACAAGAATAATAATTTAAAAAACTTGAAATGGAAGAACTTTTATTAACAGCAGAAATGGTGGACAAAAGGGTAAGGCTGAAAGTTCTGACTGGTCTACATCCACTTACAACTTACTTTAAGGAGGCGAAATTGAAGATTGGTTAACATGTGGTAAAATCTAACTCAGAATGAAAGATCCAGCAAAAGGGGGCAGTACCAGGCAACTACAGAACAATCACCTGTTTACCAATGGCTAACTGGTATGGTAGCTAATGCAGTCCCACAGCAAGTGGTTGAAAACAAGCTCTTTCCATCCAAGCAGAAAGGAAACTGCCCAAGCAGTAGGGGGGGGGAAGAGTTCCTAATTGAGAAGATGATCCTGGAAAACTGCAAGAGAAGGAAGAGCAACTTGAATATAGCTTGGATTGATTGCAAGAAGGCATTTGACACCCTATCCCATAACTGGATAATCAAGTGCCTAGAAATAACAGGTGTCAGTGATTAAGTGCCTTGGATACAATCCCCAAACATCTGGAGTATCACTTGAACACCATCAACAAAATTACCATCAGTCAATTGCAAAGGCAGGTTTATTGGAAACAGTTTACATCCTGCAATGAAACTTTACCATCGAACAACAATACCTGCCTATCCCAAGTCCTTGGGAAGGTGGAGAAAAATGCCAAATCCAGTCTAAACATCTGGCTGACTATGCGACCAACCATACAAAGAAATTGTATGAATATGTATCTACATGTATATATGATTATGACATGATTACATACTCTTTAAATGTAATATATATATATATATATATATATATATATATATATATATATATACACACATATGTACATGTATACATATACATACATATGTAATACACACACATACAAACACACACACACACAGACATATGTATAAACATATATATACATACATATATACACATATACACATGTCTTGAGTATTTTGAACACCTTGCCGGCCCAAATACGGGCCAAATCTGACTGATGAGAACAAATAAGTTTGAAATAAATCAGTCTCCCTTTAATTCTTTGTTAGCAATCCAAAAAAAACTATGCAAATAATGATTGTCGCAGTTGCAACTACCGCCTGTGGATGGCCTGAGTTTGAGCTGATACAGGCAAAAAGATTTGGCCCGTATTTGGGCCGGCAAGGTGTTCAAAATACTCAAGACATATCTCCCCTGCCTCTTCCCTCCCCATGCAGCTGACAAAGTGAGAAAGAGCCTGTGGCCTAGAGGTTAAAACAACTGCCTAATGTGCAATCAGCCCAGGTTCGAATCTCAGAAGGGTGTGGCTGACTGATGAGAACAAATAAATTTGAAATAGCTATATCAGTCTCCCTTTAATTCTTAGCAATCCAAAAGATTTACGCACATACACACACACACACACACACACACACACACACACACACACACACACAGAGAGAGAGAGAGGGGAGGTTTTTAAGAAGAGACTGGACAACCACTTGTCTGAAATGGTACAGGGTCTCCTGCTTGAACAGGGGGTTGAGCTAGAAGACCTCCAAGGTTCCTTCCAGCTCTATTCCGACTACTGTAAAATATTATTTTGGATTCCTGGACTTCACTTGCAGCAGAAATCTTAGAACAGGACATGCAGGCTTGTGTTGGTTTGTGAAATATATCCTCCCCCCAGCTTTCTCAAACCCAAATTCTTTCTAGGTATTTGTATCTCAAAGAACAGTATTCCCAAACTAGTACAACGATACTAAAAATATTGGGAGACCAAGAATGTATATGTGGTCTTAAATGGAAAAGGCTTTACTACAAAGAAATGTAAAAAATAAATGCTTGGGTAGAAGACTACATGGGGGAGACAATTGTTTTGTTCAAATGTACCTTGATACACCAAAAGTCTATATCACAAATCAAATTAAAATAAATGAGTGAGTGAATAAAAAAAGGTTTTTGTACTTATTTCACATGATATGCTGATGTAGATCAGTGCTTATCATTCTCAGTATTATCACAGTCATATATAATTTAAGACTTAAGTGGATATTAATATAAAAGTGAATTCCATTTTCTAAACACCACGCTTACAAAGTCCAAATAGCACCAACCACTTAGAGGAACCATGAAGTGAGATAACATTTAATCAAGGATAAGAATTGTGTAACTTCTGCACTTGGAATTTGTACTTGCAGTTTAATAGTTGGTTTGCCTAAAAGACTTCAAGGAAATGCTGGACTGCAAAACAGGGGAAAATATTTCTGTCTTTCAGACTATCATTTCTCACGTATATCAAGGATATTGACATCTTTCATTCTAGTTTCCACATTAGTCAGGATGAATTTTCAGTTAACAGATGTGTATTTTATGTATAGTGCTGCTAAATCTTTATTTCAGTTAGATTTTGGGGGGAAAAGGCATTTTGATAGTTTTTTTTCATATTCACAACTTTCTACAGTATAAATAGACTTGCAAATGCCATGAAAATATAGATTTAAAGATATTGAAATTCCTTTCTGTTTAGTAGAGAGCTATTTGAATATATGGATTGTTATACAAGACTGATTACTCTTGGTACACAAAATTTTAAAGCTGAAGAATGAGGGTGGTCAATATAGAAAATTAGACTGCTTCAATTAAAAATTAGTTTATTGTTCATATGAATTGATTTTTCTCTCATCCAGATTTTATCTCAACTTAAAACCTAGAAAGTTTAACTTGCATTTTCTTCCAAAAGTTAGCAGCAGCAAGGAAGCTATGGGCCATAGGCAAAGTCTGAATGTATTATCAGTACCTAGGATCTAGGTTATCCATTGGCCTAAAAACTCAAAAGATCATTTTCTTTCCTTGCATTTCTTTGCCTTATATGGAAAATCTTAAGATTAAATTGTCACCTTTTCTTCATACTTTCTGACTCTGTGTCACATGCTTGTTGAAGAAATGGCAGCCAAATTTCTCCATGCCCTTTGTTTTATGGGAATAACAATACAGGAAAACTTGCTTACTTGCAGATATGGCAGAATTACTTCCTGCATGAAGTAACATAACTAAACATCACCAATGTCAATCACCCCAAAGCACATGGGGGCAGAAGCAATTCTACATTCCTTGTTGATACTGTTGTTTTAATTGAATCTCCCAAAATAAATCTGAAATTTGAAGCAAGATATCCAGTAATTTATCTTTTAAGTGTTGAATCATACACTTTTCCTAAATAAAAGAACTTGTTGTTAGACTGATAACTTGCATGAGTATTACTTACTCAGTAATAAAAGTTTCAAATATGATTCTGATAGAATCAGTGTGAGAGGGCCAATAAGCTGTCAAGTCCAGGCTCTGATCCATGCAGAGATCCAAACTAAAACAGTCCAGTAACATAGCTCTTGAACTTTCACTTCAACAAATTCAATCAAAGGGAATCCCACTACCTGTGTAGCTAATTCACTGCATTCTCCAATTTTTTAATACTGTTAGGACATTTATCCTTCATCAAAATTATTTTTATGTAACAAGACGATTATTCCATGTCAGGGGATAAAAACAGAGGCAACAACAGGATTGTGACCATAAGTCATTGCACTCTTGTCAACTCCTTGACTCAAATACATGTTTTTATGAGCCCATGGGGGCTACCATATACAGTAAGGTCAGGAAAAGATGTGGCTCCTTTAAAGAGCTACTAACAGATACATAGTAGATGCCTATCATGGATCTAAAGCAGAGGTCTTCAAACTTGGCATTTGGAGGAATGGCCAGCGAGGTATCAATAAATTTGTGTGGGCAGGGAAAAAGCCACGAGTTAAACTTAAGATTATGCAGGATACTCGTGAGAGAGGTGGGCTTAAAATGCCCAATTTTAAATTATATTATGAAGCTGCTGCATTAGTAGGAATAAGTGATTCGATTAATTTGACACAAGAGAGATTATTAAATCTTGAGGGCCATGACTTGTTGTTTGGCTGGCATGCATATTTGTTGTATGATAAGAAGGTAGACAATGTGTTTAGAGTGCATATTTTAAGACAGGCATTGCTGAGAGTCTGGAAGAAGTATAGACATAAGTTAGATTGTAAGATACCACTATGGGCAATTCCAAAACACGCAATAGAAAATATACATGCTGGTTTCAAACATGATGTGACTACGTACAAGGAGATCCTAAGTTTGGAAAGAAATGTCTGGTGTTTGAAATCATATAGCCTCTTGCGAGAAGAGAAGGTTGTTCAAAACTGGTTTCAATATACTCAGTTACGGGCCAGGTGGAAAGAAGACCAGAAAAATGGTTTTACAATGACTGATGAAAATTTGATAAAGCAAATTAGAAATCAGGGACCCGCACATATTAAACGGATATATCTTGCGCTGATAGAGATTGATTCGGAAACAGAACTTGTTAAGGATTGTATGATAAAATGGGCCCAAAACATCCAGGAAGTTATCACAATGGACACGTGGGAAAAGATTTGGGTGAGGAACGTAAAATTCACACAAGCTCAAAATCTAAGAGAGAACTTTTACAAAATGTTTTATAGATGGCATCTAGATCCTAAAAAGCTTGCAAGTATGTATCCGAATTATCAGCCTAAATGTTGGAGGTGCGGTGATGAAGACGCAACATATTTTCACATATGGTGGACTTGTAAAAAGGTTAAGGCTTTTTGGATAAAAGTCTGGTGGAACATGCAGAAGATTTTTAAACAGAGGATAAAGTTTTGTCCGCAACTTTTTTTGTTGGGAATAATTACAGATGCTACAGTTGTGGACACTAAGTTGATGTTGAATTTTATTACGGCAGCAAGACTTTTGATAGGTCAGTATTGGAAGAAAGAGGAACTGCCGACCATAGAAGAGTGGACTTTAAAGGTTTCCGACCTGGCAGAAATGGCGAAGATTTCGGCCTACTTGAAAGATCACTCGCAAGAACGCTATATTATGGAATGGAGAAAATGGATTGAGTTTATCCAGAACAAGTATAGGGTTAAGAAGTTTTATGTAGCATTTGAATGAGTCTTCTTTCTTTTTTTCTTTTTTTCTTTTAGTTTTTTTTATATATATTCAATATTACTAAGGTTTGTTTTATCCTATATAAGCTAGAGAGTGATGGATTTTAGAGTTTATAGTTGTTAGTATATGGTTGTTTATGATTGTTTTTTTTATATACCTTGTATTTAGCTCTGGGAAGTCGGGGGGGGAGGGGGGGAGGGGGGAGAGGTAGGGGGGGAGGGAGAAGGGAGGGGGAGGGGGGGTTTTAAAGGAAAATTGTATGTTAAAACTTTTCAATAAAAAAAAAAACTTGGCCCTTTTATGACTTGTGGACTTCAACTTCTAGAATTCCTGAGCCAGCTGCGCTGGCTCAGGAATTCTGGGAGTTGAAGTCCACTGGTCATAAAAAGGCCAAGTTTGAAGACCCCTGATCTAAAGCACTGTTGTCTGCTTTGATTCCAAATATTGTATACATTCAGACCTATTTTTCAGGTCTCTGATTATCCTTGCAATTCTTCTCTCACTTGATCCAACTGGTCTGAATTTTTCTTAAATGAAATGAACCTTTATTGTCAAAGTACAACTATGTGTACATTGAGATTAGCTGAGCCTTCCTTTGTGCTCCCACCCTCCAACACACAGTGACAACAAACCCTCCATCTTACTACACCATGTGAACCAACTACACCACACACCGGCCTCCCAAGTCAATTCTGCATAAAATTCACGAAAGTTCACAAAAGTTATTTCTCATTCAAAAGCCTAACAGCCCACGGATAAAAGCTGTTTTTCAGCCTGTTGGTGCAGCTGGCTATACTCCTATATCTCCTACCCGATGGTAGGAGAGTAAAGAGATACCGTCCAGGGTGTGAGTCAGCCCTGAGAATTTTCCTCACTCTTCCAAGGCAACGAGCCCTGGCGATGTCATCCAGTGGTGTCAGGGGACAGCCCACAATGTCTTGTGCTGTACTCACCACGCTCTGTAATACTTTCCTATCTGCGGCTGTCAGACCAGCATACCAAACCACAATACCATATGAGAGGATGCTCTCTATAGTAACCAGTAAAAGAGGGTCATTAGCCGTTGTCCTACCCTGTTTTTCTGCAAGACCCTGAGAAAGTGAAGCCTCTGTTGGGCCTTTCTAGCCACCTGGGTTGTATTAACTTTCCAGGTCAGATCTTTGCAGAGGTAGACTCCCAGAAATTTAAAGGAGGAAACTCTCTCCACACATTCCTCCCCGATGTAAAGTGGGGCAGGTTCCTCCTTTTTTCTCTGGAAGTCTAGCACCATCACTTTCGTTTTGCTGATGTTCAGGTGCAAGTTGTTGTTACTACACCATATGGGTAGTTTTTGTACCTCCGCCCTGTATGCTGTCTCATCCCCACCTGTAATGAGACCCACCACAGTTGTATCATCTGCGAACTTAATTATCGCAGTGGATGGGTCAGATGATACACAGTCATATGTGTATAAAGAGTACAGGTAGGGGCTAAGCACACAGCCCTGTGGCGAGCCGGTGATGAAACCTAAACTGCACTAATCTTTTAGGATCCGCACCACAATACTGATTCATATTCAACATGTAATTGTACATGTAATTCAACATGTACATTTGCAAGGACCTTTTCATAACTATTGTTGCTAAGCCAGGCATCCCCTACCTTATACCATATATATTTTATTAATTTTCTTAAATGAAGAATTTTCCATTTTTCTCTATTGAAACTTATTTTAAATTTTGCTGCTGCCTTCCAGAATATTAGTTATCCATCCAGTTTTGTGTTATCTATAAATAACACATACATTCTTTTCATCTATGTCAATAATGAAAATGTTCAACTGAACCTTATGGTACCCCATTTGATATTTAATTACACTTCAATATAAAGACCACAACATAGTCTTTATGTTACTTTGTTTTCACTGCTGTTTTGTTTAAAGATTGTATATGCTTTATTTCTTGTGTGTTTGCTGCCACATTTAGGAGAGTTAACCTATTCAAACAGTTAAATCAGCTTTTATTCATCATTATTCATTACCTTTTTTGACAGGTGCCCATTCCTAACCACAATGACATCCAACTCATGATAAATATGTTGTAATCTACCACCCAAACCCTACCCTTTCACACTCATATCACAATGTCACACATGGGTACTTAAGGGGAGGAGTTTGCATTGTGACACTTCTCCCAAACATGAAGGTTTATCACCTCCTCTTTGGGCTTCAAAAGTGGTGCTTTTATTTGAAGCGACAAGCCACAGTGAAATGGTCTTTTAATGATTGATGCTAGCAATTCACACCTCCATTTTATGAAATGACAACTGCAATCACTCTAAGTTATCTTCCCTTACTCAGCATTTCTGAAAGATATTAGGAGAAAGAATGCTGTGTTTTCACATTTTTCAAAACAAACTTCAGAAGCAGCAAGAACTCCTTTATTTCCTGGCACATAAAATTCATATGAGAGCCACAGGCCCATTTGTCTACAATATATCTCATATTCACTGCAAAGCCAGAAAAAGATATATGTGAACAAATGATTTCTACTCAAGCTATGCTAAAATTAACTTCTGGGGGAGTTCTGACAAACTGATGACAAGTCTGCAAAGGTGGGGCCGATGACTGCAGCAAATAGCCAGGAACCAATGAGTAGACCTGTCTTTTGGAGCCTCTACAGATAAAGAGAGGACAGGAGACTGCCTACATATGCTCCAGTTGGTTGTTCCCAGTCAACTCCAGTTGGCTGTTCCTTTCCATGACTGCAGGACAGCAATTTTATATGGTTTTGAATACTGGAAGATGTTGGAATCAGTCATCTTGCTCACAACCACAGCAGAGCCATTTAAAGCAGAGGTCCCCAACCTTTTGGGCACCAGGGACCAGTTCTGTGGAGAGAGGTTTTTCCACGGACCATAGGGTACATGGTTTTGTGTGCTGCCTGCAACTCGCGGATGGGGCTTTACTTGTTTATGCGGCCTGGTTGCTGGCATGCTGCGGCCCGGTACTGGTCCACATTCTGGGGGTTGGGGACTCCTGATTTAAAGGATACTGAATTTGCAAACCTCACTTTCTAATCACTTTCAGAAACGACCTATTAATCATTTTAAAATTATTAGAGACCTTCAGAATGGCAAGTTTGAAAGTGTTACTGGGTGAGTATATATTCATCTCTAAACAAAAGAGAAAATAATTATAAGTTTAAGAATATAAAGAACTTGAAATAAACAGCAAAAAGCTAAATAAGATTTACGAAGATTTTTTATAAATTATGAAGAACAGCTTCTTTTTTATTGAAAAGTTTTAAAATACATTTTTAAAAACATAAACTCCCTCCCTCCCCCTCCCCCCACTTTCCCACCCTTCCCCTCCGCCCCCGACTTCCCAGAGCTGAATACAGGGTATAAACTTTAACCAACTTAAGCTAAAATATGCTAACCAACTAAAAAAAGGCACTTTAGATTCTATCGCACTTTAACTCCTCTTAACATAAGTAAATAACTAAATAATAATAACTAAAATAATACATCATATAATACTAATACTTATTCATAAACTAAATGAAATCTTCTAGTCCCATATTTATTCTGAATATAATCGATCCATCTTCTCTATTCCAAAATATATCTCTGTTGCGAGTGTTCTTTCAAATATGCTGAAATCTTTGCCATTTCCGCCAGGTTTGAAACTTTTAAAGTCTACTCTTCTATAGTAGGCAGTTCCTCCTTCTTCCAATATTGCGCTACCAAGAGTCTTGCTGCCGTAATTAAATTTAACATCAATTTAATATCTATAACAGTACAATCTGTAATAATACCCAACAGAAATAACTGTGGAGAAAACCTTATCTTTTTCTTAAATATCTTCTGCATATTCCACCAAATTTTAATCCAAAAAGCTTTAACTTTTTTACAAGTCCACCATATATGATAATAGGTTGCATCATCACAACCACACCTCCAACATTTAGGCTGATAATTTGGATACATACATGCTAATGTTTTTGGATCTAAATGCCATCTATAAAACATCTTGTAAAAATTCTCTCTTAAATTTTGTGCCTGTGTAAATTTCACATTTCTGACCCATATCTTTTCCCAGATATCCATCACTATGGGTTCCTGAAAATTCTGGGCCCAAGAACAGACAGCTTCTTGTGTGAAATAATCTGAAAGATTTTATTTCTGGAAGATTTAATAGAGATACTCAATTTCATGATTTATAAACTGGACTCTAGAAGGGACTAAATATTTTAGGAAGAGGAAAGAAATACAAGATTATAAAATGCAAAATTTTATAACAAGGAAAATGCTGAAGAAGACTTTTGAAGAATGGAGTGAGAAATTAGTAGCTACAAGATGAACAATGTCAATAATGGTGTCTGCTTGTATGGATAGACTTTGTCTAAAATATATTATTAAAGAAATAACAGATATGGAACAAATTTCATGACTTATCAAAAGCATATATACAACTGACAAGCCAAGAGAAGGACTTGGAAAAGGAAGTTTCACTGAAATGCCCTGCTGAATTAATCTAGTATTAATCTATCAACCACCTCCAACGTGAAGCCTTTCCATTGGAACTCCAAGCCAGCTGGGAGAGCCAGGTCTTTAAGCTCTTACGGAAGATCAGGAGGGTTGGAGCTAACCTTACTCCAGGGGTTAAGATGTTCCAGAAGGCAGGCGGAACAGCAGAGAAGGCCCTCCTCATGGAACCTACCAGTCACAATACCCTGGCTGATGGGACCTGCAGCATGCCCCCTTTGCTGGCACAGGTGAGGTGGGCCAATCCTAGTGGGATGAGATGTTCCCTTAAATAACTTGGTGATTAAAGGTGATAACCAACACCTCGAATTGCACTGGGAAGCAAACTGGCAGCCAGTACACCTTGCAGAGGAGTGGTGTTACATATGGGCCACCCCATGGCTCCAAGAACCTGATCTATTTAGCCATCTAACATTCACATAGATGGGTTTGTCTACCTCACTGCTTTGAAAAAGTTAGGTCTTCAAAGAGTTGGAACAATGTGTATGTTGTGATTCAGGGTCAGCCTGTGGGTTCGGCAGTTGGGTCGGACGACTCAGAGGAGGAGGGGGGTGTTGAAGACCTTGCTGAGGGGGTTGAAGATCTTGCTGATGATAGCCCTCAGCCAGGCCCCTCCCACTTGGTCACCACGGAGACCCAGCTGTGTGAGCCTGACAGTGTGGATGAAGATGACCCACAGCTGGCCCTGTTCAAGGACGCCCGACGCAGGAGGCAGTCAATTAGGAGTAAACAGAGGAAGGCAATGGGGCTTCTCGGAAGGAGGCAGAGAGAAGCCACGCCCTGAACTCTATATAAGGGGAATGTCTGGGAGGGCTGGTTTGCTGAAGGCAACCGCTCGGATGGTTCATGTTTCTTTAAGCTTCTGTTTCTTGGTTCGTGTCTTGTTTGTTTTTGTTGCAATAAATTTGGCAAGCGTATTCCAGCCTCTTGCCGTTTGTGGAGGGGTTGTCCCTGCCTTTTCTGCAGGGCCGGTAGCAGGCTGGTACAGAACAGTGTACTTTTGGAAAACACAATGCAATAATCTAAATATGAGATGATTCAGGTATGTGGGACTGTGGGGAAGGGGTCCAGGAAAGAGCAATTCACACATTAGATGAATCTGGGCAAAGTCTGCTGTCTATTCTTTAAGATAAGTACCGAAACTGCATGCCGGTTCTGTCTGAGGAAGTGTTATCTCACCCAGAACAAAAGATGGCAAATTCTTGATTCTCAGTCCTCAGAAGAACTGCGAACTCAGTATCACTGAAAAGCTACCCATAGATGCGATGTGGATGGAGAAATAACGTTTCACCATTCATATCTCCACTATAAAGTATTATCTCTGGTGTGGTCTTATTATAGACACGCTTGGTTGGATCCACTCTTTTTTCTTCCAAGACCATTCTCCATGGGGTTTTTTTTCCTGTCGCTTCAGAAGACAGAATGTTCAGAGCTGTACACGCTGGGCTCCTTTAACACAATTTTTGTCAGTTAGAGTTACTTAGTGACCTTGAAGTTTTTACAGTGTTTGACAACAACTCCTAACAACATTTGTAGGAAATGAAAATACATTGTATTCTTTCAGTCTGAGCAAATGTCTCCCTTGTTATGTATGCACATAGTCATTTCTTAATGCTATATTTATAACCCATCTTTTTCTGCTAGGAAGTCACTAAGTATATGTCTTTTATATATTCATAAAATTATGAGTTACATTCACTGTAAAGATAGCAATTTCTCAATAAATGTATTTGGAGAAGATTTTAGTCTTAGTCCAAATCCAACTTGCAATCGAAAAGCACAAATGTTCTCTGAATTGCTGCAGTCTGACAATTTCAATGCAGTGCAGCAAATCATGGAAGATCCTATGACTGGCTTTGCAATGGGGGTGCACTCCTTCTCCCCCAAATAATTGCTAAGACTGCTCATCCAATCAGGCACCAAAGAAATATTCTTTAAGAGAGTAAACATGAAAATGCATCCCTTATTTTCATGCATCCTAGCTTCTTTAAAATGTGCTGGAGTCCATTTCTAGTACCTCTAATCTATAGTTCTACCAAGAAAAGAAGGCAGGGAGCTAAACTAATATATTTTAAATATATTATAAGTAATAACCATTATTAGTTCTTTTAAGAAATACAGTGTATATCCTGCTGTCTAGAATATATATTGCATGTGTACACAGTATGTAACAGTATCTAAACTTAATACTGAGCTTGGAAGTATTAATCTTGTTTTTAAATGCTATAGAGCAGGAGTGGCCCTTTAATGACTTGACTTCAACTCCCAGAATTCCTGAGCCAACCATGTAAGTCCACAAGTCATAAAAGGGCCGGGGTTCCCCACCCGTTTTAGAGAAAAATGTTTTTATTTTGCTACTAACTTTGGATTCTTTCCTATTTGCCATTACTGCAGGTCCATATATGTCTTTCTCCCTCAAGAAATGTCAGTTTCCAAAAAAATTAATAGAATAGAATAGAATAGAATAGAATAGAATAGAATAGAATAGAATAGAATAGAATAGAATAGAATAGAATAGAATAGAATAGAATAGAATAGAATAGAATAGAATAGAATAGAATAGAATAGAATAGTTGGAAGGGACCTTGGAGGTCTTCTAGTCCAACCCCTTGCTCAGGCAGGACACTTTACCATTTCAAACAAATGGTTGTCCAGTCTCTTCTTAAAAACTTCCAGTGTTGGAGCATTCACAATTTTGGAGGCAATTTGTTCCACTGATTAATTGTTCTCACTGTCAGGAAATTTCTGACCTAGTTCTATGTTGCTTCTCTCCTTGATTAGTTTCCATCCATTGCTTCTTGTCCTATCTTCAGGTACTTTGGAGAATAGCTTGACTCCCTCTTCTTTGTGGCAGCCCCTGAGATATTGGAACACTGCTAACATGTCACCCCTAGTCTTTCTCTTCATTAAACTAGACATATTCAATTCCAGCAACAGTTCTTTATATGTTTTAGCCTCCAGTCCCCTGATCATCTTTGTTGCTCTTCTCTGTACTCTTTCTAGAGTCTCAACATCTTTTTTTATATCGTGGTGACCAAAACTGGATGCAGTATTCCAAGTGTGGCCTTACCAAGGTATTGTAAAGTGGTATTAATACTTCACCTGATCTTGATTCTATCCCTCTGTTAATGCAGCCTAGCACTGTGTTGGCTGTCGGGCCCGGCACGCCCGACATTCAGAGGGGCCGCGGAGCGACCTACCGGGCCCCGAAATCCACCGCCGGCGCCCGCGGTCTCTCGAAAAGCCAGCCGCCACGGCAGTCCAGCAACCGCCCGCCCGACGCCCGGGGAGGCCACGGAGCGACCTACCAGCCTCCAGGGACAGCTGCCAGCGCCCGCGCCTCCCCAACGAGCTACCGGCCTCCGGGAACAGCCGCCAGCGCCCGCGCCTTCCCAACAAGCCGGAACAGAGAGCAGCCGAGGAGACGGCGCAGCGGCCACCCGCCCATCTGTTGGAGAGGCCGCGGAGCGACCTGCCGGGCCCCGGAAGCAGCCGACAAGTCGGGGAGGAGTGCGCCCGCCGAGTCGGCTCAGCGGCCACCCGCCCGGCACCTGGAGAGGCCACAGGGTGTCTTGCCGGGCCCCGGGAACAAGCCAGGGAAGGGCGCGGTTGCCGACGCGGCCCAGCAGCCTCTGGGGCCGTCCAGAAGGCCGGGGAGCGGCCATACGGTGGAGCAGCCGGTGGTTGTCCAGCGCCCAAGCGGCAGAACAAGGACGGGCGCCAGGGTGGATCAGGAGGCAGCAGAGTCTACCGGTGGGATGGGGAGGGGCTCAGGACGCAACTCACGGCGGTCTGGGGACCTGAGGGGGGAGGCGGAAATGTGCGGAGCTCTGGGGGAAAGGAGGGTGGTTTGGGCTGGGGGGTGGCTTACCGGCTGCAATGGTGGTGGGACGGGGCCAGGGAGGATACGTACCTGGGGGTGGGTGCCAAAGGGTGGGAACCAAGGGGGGCGGTAGTTAAGTAGGGTGAGGGCGTAGTGAAGCAATTAAGGTTGTGGTGGTGGGTGTCGGCTTTGCCGGCTATTTAACAGCGTTGATTGTGCTGTGGAATCAACGCTGACTTCGTCTGTCTTCGAGTGACTGTTTGTGAAGATAATAAACGTGGCTCAGGAGAACCAGCTCCCGTTCCGGATTCATTCTTTTTGGTGGTTCATCGGACAGGGGTCTGAAATTGGCTTTTTTGGCAGCTCCAGCATACTGCTGGCACATATTTAAGTGATTGTCCACTAGGACTCCAAGATCCCTCTCACAGTTACTACTATTGAGTGAGGTACCACCTACAGTATACTGTACCTGTGCATTCAGTTTTTCTTGCCTAAATGTAGAACCTTACTTTTTTCACCATTGAATTTCATTTTGTTAGATAGAGCCCAATGTTCAAGTTTGTCAACATCCTTCTGTATTTTAAGCCTATCTTCTGGAGTGTTGGCTATTCCTGCCAGCTTGATGTCGTCTGCAAATCTGATAAATTCCCCCTCATTCCCTCACCCAAATCATTGATGAAGATGTTGAAGTATACTGGGGCTAAAACAGAGCCTTGGGGTACCCCACTGCATACTTCCCTCCAGGTAGATGAAGTTCTGTTGAGGACCACATGCTGAGTACCGCCAGTCAGCCAGTTATGAATCCATCTGGTGGTGATGCAGTCTAACCCACATTTATAAAAATAATCAAGACACAGTTTATTCTTATTTCAGCACACCTCTTTTGTGTTAATATATATCTAATTCTGCAATCTCCTAAAACTAATCTATAAAGCTAAAAATTTCTATCCGTATTTTATAACGAGAGGCAATTCACATCAGATTATTCTATCAGTTACTGGTAGGTCATTTTGATTTCATTATACCTGTGAGAATTGGTAGTACAAACCATCAGAGATTTTTGAGGTAGAAGACTACTGATGACCCTTAATCTCAACACTCCTAAGTAATTGGAGTTAATAGGTCTCTTTGCAGACGTTTCTGTTAGTCATTTTAGGAATCAGATATATCTGCAGCCCAGCAGATTCATATCATGAATGGGTTAAGCAAAAAATAAAACAAATTCCAGTTTTTCAACTGAATATATTTCTTAAAAAAATAACCTCAGATTTATGGATCTGATCATGGGTAAGGGACAGGTTATGGCAGGGGTCTTCAAAACTGGCCCTTTTATGACTTGTGAACTTCAACTCCCAGAATTCCTCAGCCAGGCATGCTGGCTCAGGAATTCTGGGAGCTGAAGTTCACAAGTCATAAAAGGGCCATTTGAAGACCCCTGGGTTATGGAAAGAAGAACTACCTGTTTGTAACCTTATAGTGGCTGAAGATTTGGTAACTTTGTTTATAATTGTTGATAAAGATTGAAAGTCACTTCTTTATACATTTCTTTTTTATCTTACTTGGTAGAGCATGAAGTTTCTTTTGCCTTCCTATCATAATGAAAGATTTTTTTCAAATTGCTATTCACTAGAACTGGCACATTATCTTAATATTAATTCCAAATAACTTTTTAACTTTCTTAAAGTTGAATGCATGTAGGAGACAAAATGACAACTTTTTTTTTTAAAGTACAAAAGCTTATATAGAGGTTTTCTTTGCAACAATGCATAGCTGGTTGCTATTGTCTCATTCTAATTTTTTTTTTCCTCTTCCAAGTCTAATCTTTAACCCTGGAATTTCTTGGGGATCTTCCATCTAAGTACTAACCAGATCTAGGTTCATTTCTTTGAAATCAACTCCTTGCGATCAACCATGATCTGATAAATGCTTCTTCCTCTTCCTTACTTCCTTTTTTTACCACTTCGAGTATTGAGGGAAATATAACGTTCTGGTTCTTGCACTTCTGGAGGCCTCAATCACTGTTATTTGATGCTGCTGTAGTGTGTTTTTGATATTGTCTCTCCATCTTCTTCTGGATCTGCCTTGTGTTCTTTAGCTTCCTCCTCTTTTTGTATATCCTCTATATGGTAAAGAATCCCAAGACACTAGCTAAGTGTACCACTGATGTTGCTGTTGTTAGTTGTGAAGTCGTGTCCGACCCATCGCGACCCTATGGACAACGTTCCTCCAGGCCTTCCTGTCCTCTACCATCTCCTGGAGTCCATTTAAGCTCACGCCTACTGCTTCAGTGACTCCATCCAGCCACCTCATTCTCTGTTGTCCCCTTCTTCTCTTGTCCTCAACCTTTCCCAGCATTAGGCTCTTCTCCAGTGAGTCCTTCCTTCTCATTAGATGATATTTATATACAATTAAATAGCCATGATATAGAAGAATAAATCTATGTATATAATATGGAATTTACAATTGTTGGGGATTATATAATTATCCCCCTTCATGGATTACTGCCTTGTCATGGTGAAGGGGCTTGCGTAATTCAATGAAGCTATGAGCTATGCCGTGCAGGGCCACCCAAGGCGGACAGGTCATAGCAGACAGTTCTGACAAAACATGATCCACTGGAGAAGGAAATGGCAACCCACTCCAATATCTTTGCCATGAAAACCCTATGGACAGTACCAAAAGGCAAAACGATATGACGCTGGAAGATGAGCCCCTCAGGTCGGAAGGCATCCAATATGCTACTGGGGAAGAGCAGAGGGCTAGTACTAGTAGCGCCAGAAAGAATGAAACGACTGGGCCAAAGCCGAAAGGACGCTCAGCTGTAGATGTGTCAGGTGGTGAAAGGAAAGTCCGATGCTGTAAAGATTTTTTCTCCATAGGAACCTGGAATGTAAGATCCATGAATCAAGGAAAGCTGGACGTGATCAAACAAGAGATGACAAGACTGAACATCGACATCTTAGGTATCAGCGAACTAAAATGGACAGGAATGGGTGAATTTAATTCAGATGACCATCAGGTATACTACTGCGGGCAAGAATCCCTCAGAAGAAATGGAGTAGCCTTCATAGTCAATAAAAGAGTAGGAAAAGCAATACTGGGATACAATCCTCAAAATGACAGAATGATCTCAGTTTGAATCCAAGGCAAACCATTCAATATCACAGTAGTCCAAGTCTATGCCCCAACCACCAGTGCTGAAGAGGATGAAATTGACCAGTTCTATGAAGCCCTACAGCACCTTATAGAACTAACACCAAAAAATGATGTCCTTATCACCATGGGGGATTGGAATGCTAAGGTAGGAAGCCAAAAGATAACCGGAATGACAGGCAAGTTTGGCCTTGGAGTACAAAATGAAGCATGGCACAGGCTGATAAAATTTTGTCAAGAGAATACGATGGTCATAATAAACACTCTTTTCCAACAACCCAAGAGACAGCTCTACACATGGTCAACACAGAAATCAGATTGACTATATGCTCTGCAGCCAAAGATGGAGAAGCTCTATACAGTCAGTAAAAACAAGACCAGGAGCTGACTGTGGCTCAGACCATGAGCTTCTCATTGCAAGGTTTAGGCTTAAACTGAAGAAAGTAGGGAAAAGCACTAGGCCACTCAGGTATGAATTAAATCATATCCCTGTTTGAATATACAGTAGAGGTGACAAATAGATTTAAGGAATTAGATCTGATAGACAGAGTGCCTGAAGAACTATGGACAGAGGTTCGCAACATTGTACAACAGATAGCAACCAAAACTACCAGGAGTACAGGCAGGATTTCGAAGAGGCAGAGGAACTAGAGATCAAATTGCCAACATATGCTGGATCATTGAGAAAGCTAGAGAGTTCCAGAAAAACATCTACTTCTGCTTCATTGACTATGCTAAAGCCTTTGATTGTGTGGATCATAACAAACTGTGGCAAGTTCTTAAAGAGATGGGCGTACCAGATCATCTTATTTGTCTCTTGAGAAACCTATATGTGGGCCAAGAAGCAACAGTGAGAACTGGACACGGAACCACTGATTGGTTCAAAATTGGGAAAGGACTCTGGCAAGGCTGTATACTGTCGCCCTGCCTATTTAACTTATATACAGAGCACATCATGAGAAAGGCAGGGCTAGATGAATCAAAAGTTGGAATTAAGATTGCCGGAAGAAATATCAACAACCTAAGATATGCAGATGATACCACTCTAATGGCAGAAAGTGAAGAAGAACTAAAAAGTCTCTTGTTGCGGGTGAAGAAGGAGAGTGCAAAAGTTGGCTTGAAACTTAACATTAAGAAAACCAAGATCATGGCATCCGGCCCCCTCAATTCCTGGCAAATAGTTGGGGAAGAAATGGAGGTAGTGACAGATTTTATTTTCCTGGGCTCCAAGATCACCGCAGATGGGGACTGCAGCCAAGAAATTAAAAGACGCTTGCTCCTGGGGAGGAAAGCCATGGCAAATCTAGATAGCACACTAAAAAGCAGAGACATCACCCTGTCAACAAAAGTGCGTATAGTCAAGGCTATGGTCTTCCCAGTTGCAATGTATGGCTGTGAAAGTTGGACCATAAAAAAGGCTGAGCACCAAAGAATTGAGGCCTTTGAACTATGGTGCTGGAGAAGACTCCTGCGAGTCCCTTGGACAGCAAGGCGATCAAACCGGTCAGTCCTAGAGGAGATCAACCCTGACTGCTCTTTAGGAGGCCAGATCATGAAGCTAAAACTCAAATACTTTGGCCACCTAATGAGAAGGAAGGACTCACTGGAGAAGAGCCTAATGCTGGGAAAGATTGAGGGCAATAGAAGAAGGGAACGACCAGTGCTTTTTTTGTAAAAGAAAAAGGTGCCAGAACTCACACATGTCATACAACCCACCTTGCTTAGCCTACAAGGTTCCATCCCAAAAAGGTGCCGGAACTCCGTTCTGAGCGTTCTATGAGAAAAAAAGCCCTGGGAACGACAGAGAATGAGGTGGCTGGATGGAGTCACTGAAGCAGTAGGCATGAGCTTAAATGGACTCCAGAAGATGGTAGAGGACAGGAAGGCTTGGAGGAACGTTGTCCATAGGGTCGCGATGGGTCGGACACGACTTTGCAGCTAACAACAACATATAATTATCCCAATTCAAGCTGTACTTCAATTGGAATAATTATATAATTGTGAATTCTAGTCTCACCTTAAGCAGGAAAGGAACCTGTCACTCTCTGTTAGCCCACCCCACTTCACAGGGCTATTGTTATGGGGAAAGTAGAAGGAGTACTAAGTATGTTTGCTAAATATGACCACATACATACATACATACATACATACATATATATATATAGGAGAGAGAGAGAGAGAGAGAGAGAGAGAGAGAGAGAGAGAGAGAGAGAGAGAGAGAGAGAGAGAGAGAGAGAGAGAGAATTCAATCCAATAAAAAACAGGAATGGAGAAGTAATATTTCAAGAAGACCTCTATATAAGCTTTCATGCTTTTTTTTAAAGTTGCCATTTCTGTCTCTTTCATGCATTCAGTTTTAAGTAAGTTAGAAAGTTATTTGGAATTAATACGAAGATAATGTGCCAGTTCTAGTGAATAGTAATTTGATAAATAATCTTTTATTATAATAGAAAGGCAAAAGAAACTTCATGCTCTATCAAGTTCACATATAAACTATTACAACTAAAGACTTGTATGTGAAGTTGATTCTTATAACTGCCAATTTTATATTATTTGTTTATTCAATTTATAGGGTTATCCAATCAACATTGACTCAAGGCAGATTACAAGTGCATTAAAAATAAATTGACAAGGCAATAACATCCACAACAGCAGAGATAAAACATTAAACATATATATTTCAACAGTTTTATAATTCACCTTGGCCCAGTGCCTGTCAGAATCGCTAAGTTTTAAGGCCTTTCTAAAGGATAGCAAGATCAAAGCTGTAAGAAACCTGGGGTAAATGCTGTTCCATAAAGCATAAATAGATGATGCAATGGGCAGAGTGTTATCAAGAACAGGGGTCCCCCGCCCCCCCCCCAGGCCTGGTACCAGGCTGCAACCCATTCGGAACTGGGCTGCGCAAGCAGTGGTCGAGTAGGCAAGTGCACACAGCTCCATTTGCATGAGTGGTAGGTGTGTGGGCATGCACACACAGTTCTGCTTGCACAAATGGAGGTGGATATTTTTGCCTGCTCTGCGCACAAAACCATCCCTTCTTCTCCCACCACTGCTGCCATTTCCTCAAAGTCGGAAAGGTTGGGGACCAACCACTCATTTTGGAGGGCCCTATGAATAGCATAAAATAAATCCTGACTCTATATAAACATAAGTAGATAAATTTGGGTGGTCTTTTTTCATGAAATACAAGCAAAAATAATGAATATTTTAAAATAACACAAACTTTGATTACTTGCATTAATTTTCAGTTCTACTGCTCATTAAATAATAGTCCAAACAAAACAAAATCACACTCTTAAAATATCCAAGATTCCATTTTGTGAAGCTTTGAATAGAACTGAACAAAACATTCTACTGAGCAGTTCAGTTACCTAGTAACAGACCTTGTAAAAGACCATCTACTGCATCCAGGGGATAAAGGATTTTAAGGTATAAAATTATCAAAAGAACTGTCTATTTATTATCTATATAACTGAATTATATTTAAGTTTCAAGGAAAACAATTCAGACACACAGTTATCCAAAATGTTAATCCCTTGCCCTTTCAAGGACAGATAACTGGATAATTGACAGGAATACAGGAATATGGACTTAGAACATGTGCTCATTTTAACATTCCAGAGAAGAAAGACAATCCACAAAATCTTCCCAAAGGCACAAGTGTTTATCTTTAGAAATATCTGAAGAAATTGTAGTAGACATATAGCTGTTTAAGTAGTTAAGAGAGGACACTCTCTCAATAGGCCCATTCTTCTACTCATGCGCTAAAGACAGGAGGGGAAAAATAACTACTCTGTCTTTGACTAAACTGAGCTGAACTCAGTGAAATTTTTTCACTCAGACTTGTCACTTTAAAAATATTTCCATGGCAGAAACAAATATACAGGCATCACCTCTCTATCCATATAGACCAGACATGTCAAACACAAGGCCCGGGGGCCAGATGCAGCCCGCGAAATGGTTTCATGTGGCCTGCGAAGCCATCCTGGAAACAGTAAGGGAACGGCCCCCACTGCCTTGGCCCTGGCCCAGAGACCCTCCTCCTGCCAGAGACCCTCAGATCTGTCCCACTCCTGCCCAGGCCCCCATAGGCACCCTCGATGCGAACGATGTAGAGCTGGCCATGCCCACCCAGTAGGCCATACACACTCTAGCCACGCCCACCCAGTAGGCCATGCCCACCCAGGCCACACCCACCCAGGCCCCTGAGGGCAACCGCAATGCTGATGCGGCTCTCAATGAAATTGCGTTTGACACCCCTGATATAGACAAACGAATTGGATTGGTGTTGCATTTATTTTTTTTAAATGGAACCCAAAAACCATCACTGTCTCTTTAGAGACTAAGGAAGACCAAGCCACTGTCAGGTTTGAATTTGGATACAGATAGCAAACAGCTGCCATTTCTGAATTCTCTTTTTCCCTTTCAGAGTACTAATCACTTTTAAAAATGTAGATGACTGAAGTCTTCCCCAGCATGGATATCTACAGCGGCAATAGGCCAATTTTGTGATTATAATCCTATTAATCTTGAGGACATTAAATGAAAAGATTATTTATAGTGCCAAAAAAGAATGGGGAAATTGGAGTTCAAAATTTCATGTATGAAAATAACAGGAAAGAGCAATGACAGATGAGAGAACTATGGCTCCTATCAAACTTTTTGAAGAAAAAACAGATATAAAATAATTAAATAAATTGTTGATTTGAGATTGAGAGAGGAATTAAATGCTTATTTGCCATTCTACCCCTAAGTATCATTTAGCTCATTTCACTTCACCCACATTGATTTAAAATGCCTATAAGATAGTAGATGGATGCAGAATTGGAACTTAACTCCAACCAAATCCTCCACACATTAAATTCATCAGAACAGACATAACATTTAAAGGAATAACAACAGGATTACCAATGGAAGGAAATTAAGGATTTTGCCTTCATGATTGTGACTGAAAACTATTGGATGTCTAGAACAAGATTAGCAAACAACAAAGTCTATCTAGTTTGCAATATGAAGCTAATTTGCAGACCAAGTATGATGACAGACATAGATTAGATAGTTTTAGACCATATATATGTCCTCTAAATGTTTTCTTTTAAATATTTTTAAAATTTATACAAATGAAAGAGCCAGTTTATCAGAATAAGATCAGAAATGCCCAAGAATAGCATAATACCTTTGCTTCTATCTTTCAGAGTGTTTATGTCTAAATCTTTTGCCTTGAGTTATTCAAATGCTTTTTGTTACTTCTTTTTCTTGTTAGAAATCTGTCCCTTTTTTTTAAACTAAAAATTTTGCAACTTGAGAGTTCCCTGTTTTAGAAAAGAGAGAAAACTATTATATTTCCAATCGTACTTCTTTGTCAGATTGTAAAAGCTTTAGGAATTAGACTGATGTAAAAAAAAGTTTCTTTTCTTGAGACTACACTGAAACTCTAGTTTAGCAGAATCTTTAAAAAACAAAGTCAGAATACCATTTCTCAAAATGTATGTAAAACTTCAAGTACTGTTTGAGAAAAGAAGGATGTTACTTAGAAATGCTTCAAAGTTTTCTTTTAAGGTACTTGAAATAAAATACCTCCTACATTTTGATTACTGAATCACAAGGAATCTCTTTAACCTAAATTCTTTGACACACGACTCGAAGTTAACTCATTAAGACTACAACATCAACTCACAGCAGAATTCAGTTGACCTGACATCTTCTACTGAAAGATTATTTTCTCCTGAAGGCAAATCTGGGCTAATAGGGATGTACAAAGCCTATTGTTGGAGGGGAGATGTTTAGAATTCAGAGGGTAAATGAGGGCATGGTGCTCTTGCTTCAGGCATTACTAAGTCCCTATTAGGGTCAGATAGCAAAAGGCACCCCTTCTCCTAAAGTGCTGCATGGTCCTTCCCATTCCACACCAATTATCCTAATGCTAATATGTGAATGATGGTATTGAGGGGGTGTCAAACTGGCAGCCCATGGGCCAGATGTGTCATGTACAGGCCACGCCCACCCTGGCTCCGCAAAGACAAAAAAACATCACGATACGTCACGATATGTCACGTGACGCGATCAAGTTTGACATCCATGTTTTACTGCCTCAAATTCAACATGCAATGGTTACATACATAGTTGAACATTGTTATTTTGAATTGTTGCCCCATGCCTAGTTAAAATAGATCTCTCAGGAATGATGGGAGATTCACTTACCCATCTTATTATAAAATCAAAATGTCTCTGTAGCTTTTTTTTTTGCTAGTTAGGCATGGTCTATATTGGCCTTCCACAAGGGACACGGTGGCTCAGTGGGTTAGGACGCTGAGCTTGTCGATCAGAAGGTCGGCAGTTTGGCGAGTCGAATCCCGAGTGCCGCGTAGCAGAGTGAGCGCCTGTTACTCGTCCCAGCTTCTGCCAACCTAGCAGTTCGAAAGCACGTAAAAATGCAAGTAGAAAAATAGGGACCACTACAGTGGGAAGGTAACAGCGTTCCGTGCGCCTTTGGCGTCTAGTCATGCCGGCCACATGACCACGGAGACATCCTCAGACAAGCGCTGGCTCTTCGGCTTTGAAACAGAGATGAGCACTGGCCCCTAGAGTCAGAAACGACTAGCACGCATGTGCGGGGGAAATTTTACCTTTACCTTTATATTGGCCTTCCATGTGTGAATAGTACTTTTTGACTAATATAATATATTCTAAACTACTTAATGAGTTCTGAATTTCTTTATATCAGCATTGTAAATTTTTTTATTTCTATATGCAAAATAAATACGTTTAAAATCTTGAAGATCTCTGCAGTACTTGATATTTATTACCTAAAACTCAACCAAGGAATTTCATATATCCATTTTGTGTCTGTGATACTCTGAAAACTCTGCTGCTCTGCTCTGTTGCAGGTCGAAATATAATGAAAAATCTGAGAATCTTATTTTCAGTTCCCTGTTCCTCTTAGCATGTTCTGCTATATTGAACCCAAATATGTGTTACATTTCTGTGCAAAACAATTAAATTTTTCGACTAGAAGAGTTTCTGATTGCAAAATACTCTTTTAGATCCCACAATACTTCAAACAGAACATTATGTCCAGATAAAGACATACTTGAAACCAGCAATCAGACTGTCAAAAGGGAGAAATTAGAAGTTAAAAATAAAATGTATTGAAAAACAACACTTTAATTCTAACGCAAAAGAACCCATCAAAACCAAAAGTTTTTTCCCCCCTTTTTAGAATAAATAAAGGCTGGGTATTCCCACTTTTTCTACTATCCATGCTATTGTAAATAATAAATAATATTTTGATAATATTCAGCTCAATAGATGCGCCAACACTTTTTACAGGGTCATGCTGGACAGAGCCAAGAATTTTGTAAAAAGCCTTTTTTTTCTTTTTAGGGATTTATATTTAAAGTACGGAAGGACTATTTTATTCATTGCCTGGTTTTTATTCCCACTCATTCTTAGCATAGCTTCACATGCCCATAGATTGTGAAAAGAGATTTGTTTTCTTTATTATATTTTATGGAGAGCCAAACTGGGACAGAGATTCACGTTGATGGCTATTTATACTTTTCCATAATTGAAAAGGACAGACCTAGCCCCCAAAAAGAATATAATGTTTGTATCTGAAAACTTCTCACTTTTTCCCTTTACAACCTTTTATGTAGCTTTAATTCGCACAATGTCTATTGCTGTTGGAAGCTATTTAAGAGACCAGTATTTCTCAACCTTTCTTGTATATGAGCTTTGACTCTCAGATTTCTCTGCAATGGCCAGAGAAATTGCTGGATAATTATAAACAGTCAAGCCATTCCAAGTGCCAAGACTGAAAAATAATAGTTTATACTGTGAAACAGAAAAGAAAATCCAATATCAAACCAAGTATAGGGTCCATTACAAAACTACCACTTTTGGGAAAAATGGAGGAAAGAAGGAAGGAACCCAACAGCAATGAATTAAAAATAGCGGGATGGGGTGGATATTTGAACCAGCACATTTTTTTTAACATTACCATTTCATATGATGCTTCCAGAATAGCCTCTTTCAACTTGAGTACCCATGAAATATGTGGATCAACCTTTTCAAGAAAGTTCTAGAATCAGAAGAATGTTGCAAAACAGGAATCTTATACGAAAAGGGTCATAGTCATCAACTGGGGAACCCGGATGAATCTCAGCCTGAAGAAACTCCGTGCTTTCGATCACCTGAAGTTGATCCATCCAGCAATCAGCAGCTGTTTCATTTTCAGAAGGTGAGGAACTAGACCTGGAAAGACCACCAAACCCCAAAGAGTGCTCCATGTGCAAGGGAGAGCAGAGCAATGGCATTTAGCCCGTTGTATGTCAGGGGCATTTCCAGCCTTGATTGGCTTCACCCAGCATTATGTTTGCCCATTGAGGTAGTGCAGATAAGAAGCACAAACCATGCACATTAATACTAAATAAATACTTTATTGTAAGCTTGCAGTAACAGGCTCTTGTAAGCATGAAAACCTATCTCTCCTCCTTTACTTTTACGTTCCAGAAAACTAGGGAGGGTTTCATTCTGAGATGCATCCCATGCCCCTTTTCTGTTTGTGGGCTGAGGTATCTTTTGCACGACCGTAGTCTTGAGTTCTGATTTTTCCTTCTGTATCCTAAGGTCATTCCCAGATACCATTACAAGTTAGGAGCAACTGCTATTCTAGCTCCCTTCATTGGGAACAAGTGCTCTGCTTACTGAAACTGCTGTATGTTGCACTCTGAACCCTTGCCCATCAAAACTCTTCTTTTGAACCCAGATCAGCTGATGACTTATCAGTGGTATTATGACTCCTTGACTATGCTTTTGCATGCTGCTTGGACTTTGCTTACTTGAGAACTTGCCTGTAAGTTTCTAAGGGATTCGTACACATGTCCTGCTTACTGCCACTGTAACTGCTTAACCAAAACAAAGCCTCTGAATTATTTTCTTTTGTGTGAGTGAGTGTGTGTGAGAGAGAGGGGGCGGAGGGGGGGAGAAAGAGAGGAGCCTGGGACAGGACATAAAAGGGTGACTGATCGATGAAAGTGAAAGTCAACAAACTTTCCCTCACCGAATACCAGGCATTTATTTAATGTTCCAGTTTAACACAATGTGAAAACATTGATATTTTGAGGTTCCATATCAAACACAGAAATTTTTTCCCCCAAAGTTTAATATGAATGAAAACTTCAATATTGCTATTTGTAAATTAAATTTAGCTGGTCCTGAAACAGAGCTTCTGAGACTTATAATTCCATCTTTATATAATAGAAAAATCATGAGTATTGCTGAAGCTAAACATGCAGCTTGTGAACTATATCCCATTCTTTCTTAATATAACACTATATTGCAGTCTTCAATTTAATAGTATATTCTTTATTAATATTTCAAAATTTATTTACTGTGGAAATGAAACAAATTATAAAACAATGTAATGCTTCGAATGTCATACATTTGATGTACAGTATTTCCAATTCAATCTGCAAGCTGTCAAATTGTCATATTTGTGTTTAATTTATTTTAGTTCTACGGTATTTAAAGAAGCTAAAATGGTGTTAAACAAAGAGTAGGGATACTTGGATAAGTACTGACCTGTACTATAATTTGCAATCAAAATTACTTGCCAATTACACTTTTCTTTTTTTTTTTACTGCTTGCTTTATTCAAACGGTGCCGGTCTTACTGCCAAGGCTTCCAGCATAGTCTGCCAATCATTTTGTGCTGGCTATAATTTTGTTCTGCAGGGAAACAGAGAATGCAGATTCTATTTTTAAATAGTTCATTTGTCCCTCTTCATTCTCTTACACAGGAACTGGCCTGTTTGATGATGGACAGTGTGATAATAATTCCATGTCCCTTCATTTCTAAAAATGCCTCTTTGTATATTTTGCAGAGGGAAGCTTCATGTGACAGATACTTATCTGAGTAGAATCTTCACTCATGCAAATTCATGTAAGCTTCTTCACAGCTGCATCCTACACTCATAAAATTGTCTACTGCAGCATTCCTCTAATTAATATTTAATATTAGTTAATAATACAAGTTGGACTCGAAAACAACGTGCCTTTTAGATCAGTTCCTGTAGCTTTGCATGCTGTGGTAATTCAGAAAAGAATGGATTCTTAAAACTTGCTAGATAGCATTAAAGGTGAGCTGCATTTTAAAGGCAGACTTGGATATTATAGAATTGCACTGCTAGTTGCTCTGCAAATTTGTCCTTTGGGTTTGCTTTTATTGTGAATTTTTATTATTTTGGATCATTTATGTTTTTTGTATACTGTCCAAATATCCTTCCCACTCCTCCAGTCCTGATGAAATGGGGGGAAAAAACCCCATAAGGATAGAAAATATAAAATGATGAATGACATAGTTCTGGACGATGGATCCCTCAGGTCAGATGGCATTTACCATGCCACTGAGGAAAAGCTGAGGATCTTTCAGACCACTAATGATGTTTATGATATGGCTGCATTAAAGCCTTTGGGAGTTCAGTTGCTTATGTTGCCATACAGGAAAAGAAAATAAGAAGCTGCAAAGACTATTACTGTAGAAACATGGAATGTAAGAAGTATGAACATGGGAAAGCGCAACACGGTGGAAGATGAAATGAACTGACTCTAAATTGACATCTTAGGCACCAGTGAATTGAGATAGACTGAGATTGATGATGATGATGATGATAACTTTATTGTCACTTTGAATGTACACCAATCGGCATACATCAAAATGAAATTTCGTTGCATACAGCTCTCAAAGGGTCACCACCTCCGATATATACTCCTTGTTCGGGGCCCGCTCAAATTTCACATTGTCCATTTTAGTCTCTAGGGAGTGAACGATGGCAAACAGGACAGATGGAAATGGGGCTCCATGTGGATTAGCCCTCAAATTTGCTTGTATTCTGACAACCTCGCCTTCTTTCCTTTTTCTGATCCTGACTCTTCCACCCTTTCCTTAAAGAGGCCTTGCTTCTTTTCGCCCCTGGAGCACGCTGCTGCCGCCACCAACTCCTCCAAAAGCCTCTCTCTCTTCCTCTGGGCCTGCCGGCAGCCTCATCCAGTTCCTTCGCTCCATAAGCTCCAGGTCCTCTCCTCCTCTGCCTCCTCTGGAAACAGCCCTGATTTGCAGTAGAATCCATCACTGGGCCAGCAGTCAGATCTTGCTGCTGGTAGAACAAATTCAAACAGTGCCAACGACTTTTAACGGTCTCACCAACAGTTCCAAAACAACTAGAAACTCGCCATGCCAGCAAAGATTGTTGGTCGTATGTCGTATGTTACCTTAGTTCCACCATGTTGCTCAAACACATTAAAATCTTCCTGATCATGTGGCCTATACTAGCCCTTAAAAACTATTCGCCTTCAAGAGCCAATGCAGCCGCAGCCATTCCAGGCGCCGCCAACTTAGGTCTTGGGCACTTCAATCAGTCAGTCATTCACACTGTTTATTAGTCAGGGTTTGAAAAACAAAGAAAGACCGCTTTTACATTTAAGAAGAGTGTACTAAGAACTGTACATGGCTACAATGCAATCCTTTACTGAACAATATTTATTAGACTTTGTGGGCCACGTTTTAGTATGATGATCCTTCAGGTTTATGCTGCAATAACTAATGCAGAAGAGGAGGCAGATAAGTTTTATTATCAAGTTCAATTTGAACACATTGGAAAATGCAAGCAAAATGTGCCTCTTGAGATTGGGGACTGGAACCACAAAGTTGGAATTGTGAAAGAGAAAAATATAGATGGATTGTGTGGCTTAGAAAACCAAAATGAAGCACAAAAACAACTTAAAAATTCTATCATTCCAGTGACTTCTTCATAGTTAACACTGCTTCAAACAACCAAAATGATGGCTCTAAATATGAATGTCACCAGATGTTATTGACTATTAGTGCTAAAAAGAGATGGAAGAGGTCAATTACAGCAGGGGCGTCAAACTGCTGGCCCGTGGGCCAGATGCATCATAGCGAAACTGCCCCCACCCCACTGCCAGCAATGGCAAAAAAGTTGTGATAATTCTAGAAGATCAAAGACATGGCCAAGTGCTAAAAATAAATAGATTACAAATTGTTCATGCTAGTTCGAGGAGGAGGAGAAAGGAAAGAGAGAGAGAGAGAGAGAGAGAGAGAGAGAGAGAGAGAGAGAGAGAGAGAGAGAGAGAGAGAGAGAGAGAGAGAGAGAGAGAGAAAGAAAGAAAGAAAGAAAGAAAGAAAGAAAGAAAGAAAGAAAGAAAGAAAGAAAGAAAGAAAGACACAGTTTCACAATATGATCTTGAACATATACTCCCTTTGTCAAGGACAGCATCAGAAATCACTTTGAAGTCACGAACCTGATTAATAGAGAAACAGAAGAATTCTAGAATGAACTTAAGCATGAAGTGGAAAGAGATCACCAAAAATGAAAAAAGTGAAGAAAACTGGAAACTAATTGATTCAAAACAGATCAAAGAAATGTAGAAAGAATACACTGAAATATTGTACAGTAGAAATATTAACATCCCGAGATAGCTCACAACAGAGCTCCCCAACCTTTCCAGGTTGGTGGCCCAGAGAGAAGGGGAGGAGCAGGGAAATTTACATGCATGCACTAGCACCTGTGTGCATGCGCAAGCGGGCACTAGTGGCATTGCTGATGCCTGTGTGCATGCACAAATGGGATGTTAGCACCCGTGTGCATGTGCAAAATGGGTGTGCGCATGGTGGCACACGGGTGCAATCAGGCCACACACGCTCACGGCGTCTCTGGTGGTGGCACTGGTGCCTGTGTTCCTGAGTAAACAGGCCGCTAGCATCTGTGTGCATGCGCAAATGGGGTGCTAGCACCTGAGTGATGCTAGTGGTGGTGTTAGTGCCCCCGCACATGCACAAATGGGGCCACTAGCACCCACACAGCAGCATTAGTGTGAGTCAGGAGGGTGCATGCACACGTGAAGGCACTTGCCATCCATTCCCACAGCCCGGTGGCCCACAGGAATATGGCAAGCAACAAATAAGAATCAGTAAAGGTTTTAGCCAAGCTTTTCTAAGCAATCTGGAGATTGACACAGTGGCCCACACACTGAAAAAGTTCAATTTATATTCCAATAGCAAAAAAGGAGACTTAACTGAAGATGCAAACTGTAATACAATATCCTTAATTTCACATGCTAATAAAATAATGCTTAGTATTGTCTAATGTATATTAGAGCCCCACATGGAAAAAAAAGATACCAGATGTTCAAGCTGGCTTTATAAAAAGCTAGGAACACTATTGCTGATGCATGCTAAAAACTGAAAAAGCCAAAGATTACCCAAACAAAGTCAGTATGTGCTTCAATGATTATAGAAAGGTTTTTGATTATGTTGATCGTATCAAGTGGCGAAGGGTGCTCAGAAAAATCGGAATCCCAGAACATCTCATTGTCCTAGTAACCACCAAGGAAATATATCAATATATCATCAAAACGTTAACCCAAGTTAACTAACCCACTTGAGGCACAAATGACCAGACTCAAATGATCCTAATACAGACATATTATGCAAAAGATCCAGATCTCTAATGTTGGAAAAAAGGGAAGAAAAGAGACAAGATCAGCACTAAGGTACCGTAAATGGATTCAGTTATACTGGTGAGGAGTGCACTGTTGGAAAACCAAGTTAGAGACAGATCATCATGGAGAAAATCTATGTAGTCACTAGAAGCTGACAATGTTTTAATGCCACATAATAAATTTGTTTATTTTTTATTATAGAACTATTTAAACATGAACTATATTCATCAAAAATTAAGACAAAGCCCAATTAGCTTCTCTTATCATATCTCATCTCATCCTTTCCACAGATTTTCATACCTATCTGGATAGTTTACAAAAAATGGTTAAAATACCAATAAAACAACAAATAAAAAACAAAAGTACCATTCAGTAGTTCTTTGGAGTCTGGAATAGAAAAATGATTCAGATTTATTCCTCAGCACTGATTGTTAAGGTAGAAATGCTGGGCAGGTAGTTTTTCCAGCGTTCAAAGAATTCACTCCACCTTTATTTTTTGCAGTTGTTTAAAACTGCACTGTTGGATGTGCCTTGCTAAAAATAACTTATTGCTTTGGATATCTTTATTTATGGTATTATGTAGATCGAGTTTTTTGATACCTCAAAGCCTTATTAAAATGGAGCAGAAATATGGAGTATTAATATTTAATGAACGGTGAATCTAAAAGCTTTTTCTTGGCAGCAATTCTTAAAAACTATCAAATCTGATAAAGACTCTTTCAAGAATAAGGATCCAAAAGAAAAATGTATTTTAAGATTATTATCAATCTTATTAAAATACATGAACAAATCAAACCAAAATGCTTTCAAGCACATTAATTAAGTAGATGTCAATAGTTTTCATATCTGAAGAATGAAAGACATTAGTCCTGCTATCTTTACTGATCTCTATCCAATAAAAACAGAACAAGAATGTTAGTACCGGTAATACTTTTCTTGCTTAATTTGGACCAAAAAGAAACTGAATCAGAAATAAATATCCGTAAAAAAGTAAGAAACCTCAAACTGAGCTTTAATCTTGGTCTTTATATGGGCCCACTAATGCATTTTTGAAGATGACGTTGATGAATATGATGATGTTGAGATATAGATAGATAGATAGATAGATAGATAGATAGATAGATAGATAGATAGATAGATAGATAGATGATAGATAGATAGATATAGATGATAGATAGATAGATATAGATATAGATATAGATATAGAGATAGAGATAGAGATAGAGATAGAGATAGAGATAGAGATATAGAGATATAGAGATATGTTTTAACTGTTTGTTAAGTATTTAGAATGTACTTGCTTAGGTCCCAAATACGGGACAAATCTTATTTCCTGTTTCAGCCTAACCCAAGGCCATCTACAGGTCGTAGCCACAGCAGTGGCAGCTCATATTTGTGTAAATTTTTTGGCTTGCTAACAAAGAATAAAGGGAGACAGATATGATCATTTCAAACTTATTTGTTCTCATCAGTCAGCCATACCCTTCTGAGATTCGAACCTGTTCCTCAGGTTGTCTACTTCTCAGCTAACAAAGAGAGAGAGAGAGCCCAGGTTCGAATCTCAGAAGGGTATGGCTGACTGATGAGAACAAATAAGTTTGAAATGATCATATCTGTCTCCCTTTACTCTTTGTTAGCAAGCCAAAAAATTTACACACACACACACACACACACACACACACACACACACACACACACACCAACAAAGCAGAGGGAAATTACAATTGGAAGGGGAAAAAAGAATTAGAAGAAATCCATTAAACTAATCTAAAACACTGAGAAAATTAAAGAAAGTTAAACAACAATTAGATTTAATTATAAATGGCAGAACTCCAGAAGAAGAGAACATACATCAGGTTTTACAATACCTGGGTGCTCCTAATTGCTGTACCTCTGCTTATCCTTTTATTTCCTTCCTGTTCTACTAGAAGGATGTTATTTTCTTCTAAACAGTCTTGGACACTGTCCGCTAGTAATTTAAACATTCTAGGCAAGCATGTTATCAGCCTTTAGTTTTCTGGTGTTTTCCTTTTTCAATCAGATAAGTTTTGTTAGTTATTAACCAGTCCCTGATGTCCCCTTTATGCATTAAGCATTTTAGTTATAATTGGATGGTAACCTCCTGGTTGACCTTGTCATCAAGTAATAAGAGTTGTTTTAAATAATCTTTAAAAAATCCCTGTTTTAAATTATAAGCTGATAAATATCTCCTTTTGTATTTGAACAAATCACAACTCTTTTGAAAAATGATACAATTTCCTGCTTGCACTTCTCAAACTCTACCCACAACTAAAGGTATACTAGTCAATTATTATTTTCAAAGTTAATTGGGATTTTTATTAGTAATGTATGCAAAATTATAACGGCTGAAGATTGAAAAAATATACAGTACATGCAATAATCTATGTGGTTGATAAAGTAACTACTATTTTTGAACCCAAGTGTGAAAGTACTGGGGGGCTAATCTGAAAACAAACTAAGAAAGTGAAGAATTCCAGGCTTGTGGAAGTTTGTACTAACTAATTTTTAAAATATTTTTAAACACTTCAGTCAGAAAGTGTAATAAATAAAAGCAATAAACAAAACCTGAAACAAAAGAAAATCTAGGTTAACAGTTTACATCAGGGGTGTCAAACTCAATTTCATTGAGGGCCGCATCAGCATTGCGGTTGCCCTCAAGGGGCTGGGTGGGTATGGCAAGGGTGGGCGTGGCCTACTGGGTGGGTGTGGCTAGAGTGCATATGGCCTACAGGGTGGGCATGGCCAGCTCTACATCGTTCGCATCAAGGGTGCCTGGGCAGGAATGGGACAGATCTGAGAGTCTCTGGCAGAAGGAGGGTCTCTGGGCCAGGGCCAAGGCAGTGGGGGCTGTTCCCTCACTGTTTCCAGGATGGCTTCGCGGGCCGCATGAAACCACTTCACGGGCCGGATCCGGCCCCCGGGCCTTGTGTTTGACATGTCTGGTTTACATGGAAAGTCCTGACGCTTTCCTGATTAGAATAATTCATTACTATGCTGCAATATTCAGTAATAGTTTTTAGAATGTATATATTTTATCTGTTTCTGAATCAACAAAACAATTTAGTCTTGCTGAAAAAAAGCTGTAACTGGTTCCCCACCACATTCAGAAGTTGAAAAGGACCAGAACCTGGAGGTACTGCTTTTCGGCCAGCCTTTCTAGAAGTAGCTGAAAATAGAATCCTTCCAGAGGTTATGTGGGACATGATGCTACCGTATCTGAGTAGCATATCAATGGCTGCTGGATTGACATCACACACGCATATGAAAGGGGCTTGCATTATCATTACAGCGGTGTTTCTATCAGCTTGACAAAAGCTTTCAATCCTGTGGACTCCCCAGCTAGGGATGATTTAATTTTATATTTGATTTTTCCAACATTCCCTATAATGATTATAAATTCAATAAGAGTGAAATCACCCAAATTCCAGCCATCATTTTGTAGCAGGAATCAATGCTATCATGATTTATTCAACAAGAAGACATGAGCTACATTTATTCAACAATAGTATACTAAATGTACAAGTAGTCCTCACTTAGCGACTGTTCAAAGTTATGATGGATATCCCCAAAGCTACTAATGACCAATGTTGAAGTTCAGATAGCTGTACACAACCCCATGATCACGTGATCACATTTTAGGTGCTTGGCAACTGGCTTGCAGCGACCTATGGTTATATGACCATGATGTTTGGCATTTTGCCATTTTTTTATGTTTCTGGCATTTACCGTACTTCTGGTTTGAGGCAAAAGAACTAGTTAAAATGGGTTCATTTAATGACCTTGGCATTGGCTTAAGAATTGCGGCATTCACTTAAGAACTGCGATGTTCACTTACATCACTGCTGCAACAACACAGAAAATTGGCTGTGGTGACCCACTTAAGGACTGCCACAAGTTACGACTTTCATTCCATGCTCAATTAGTCATAGGTTGAGGACTATTCACATCAAAGAAAGGGCTTCTGAAATTTCTTTATACATTTATAAAAAATTCCAAGAAACATTAGTACAAAATGACTAACAAGATATCTGTTGCTGTACTTAAATATATCTTTAAGTATTACCCAATTTCATGTATAACAATATATTTTCTTCAAGAATGGTGCATTCTGAAATATAATTGCCCCAAGAACTGAATGCATGTCAGTGATCAGTTTATTCCTTTATCCAAATGCTATTTATTATTCTGTTGACTGTCCTCATGTTCACCACTAAAAGAAACATTTTGTTTCAATTAAAAAAACATCCTTATTTAGAATGTTGCCCTAATTTCAGTGTTTTTCAAATGAATTATTTTATGTTGTATTCAGTCATTTTTCTTGGAATGTGATAAAATTGTTTATGAGCACAGGGCTCATATCAGTAACCATACTCTTATTGAGTTCCATATCAATGCCTTTGTTTTATGTGGACAGAGAACAAATGTAATTCTTAAAGCAATAAATCCCAACTCACAGAGCACACTTTTCATAATTGCAGTGGAAAGCTATTTTTAAGCAATTCACAAGGTGAGGAAAGGTTATGTAATCATTCAATAGATTTATGAAGCATTCCATTACTATATATGAAGATAAAAGAAATTTAACTTGAAGCTCCTATAAAGAATTCTAGAAGAACCTAATAAATTAGTAGTAGCCTATGCAATTGTGCATGAAATAAACCAATTTTTCAGTTCCCATCTTATTTGGGCAAAGAAGTAAATTATTTCCTGAAATAAGGAAATATCTATGATATGATTTAGACAGCCTTAGTAAAACCACTTACAGCCCAAGAATCTATATATCCAGAAAATCTATTCCATTACCTCTGATATGCATCATTCCTTTGCCTCTCACCTCAAGCCTCTGAATATAGTATTTGTTGGGTAAGATGTTCCTTGGAGATTTACTTCTTCAGTTCTTATATTAGATTAGAATGCAATATTTCAGGTTCTTTCTTTATTACTCTAGAACTTTATCCATAAATAAGCTTCCTTAATACTGATTCTGGTAACCTACTGTCAGCAGCTAATTTCATCCAGTAATTTTAATTGTTATATTTTTTAAATACTGAACTAATGACAGTATTCCAAAATGTTGCTTTATTTTAATAGTATTTGTATGGCATATGATGAAAAGGCTAAACAAGCAAGAGGGTCTCATGTGAGTATTATTAAACAATGAAATATACCTTTTTTGCTTTCATTTTACTGAGACTGCTATCAAGTGTTATAAAAATTGTCCCCCAAAACACATAAATGTAATACATTTCTACTAGATCTGTGAAATACTTCAAAAATAATTTTTGCAAAAGGTATTTCAGTGCATGTTGGAATATAACTATAGCACCCAAGTGCAACTCTTTAAAGCAGCTGCATCTTTATCCAGGATTAAACATCTGTTCTCTGAAAAAAGACGTGACAGCTTTCAAGAGTTACAGATGGTTGCTACATTCACAACACTTCCATGCAGGGAGCCAAAACTTGGAGTAAGACTGCACAGTTGAAGCCCCTCCCTTTTATACATTAATCAACAGTGCATGCATGTACAGGGAATTAGGGCCTTCACCTATGCAGGACATCTGAACCAACTTAGCTTTTTGTCCTACCTCACAAATGCTTTAAACTTGATGCTCTATAGGTTTTTCCTGAAACTGAATCCAAAGCATTGCACAGCCATTGTGTCTGCTCACTCTTTATTTTTTTTCCTTTGGGCAAAAGAATTACAGTTAGGTCAAATCTAGTAACTTTTTAAATACTTAAATGTAAAATTGGAAAATTAATTTAATGATGATGATGTTGGAAGGGACCTTGGAGGGCATCTAGTCCAACCCTCTGCTCAGGCACCATTTCAAACAAATGTTTGTCCAGTCTCTTCTTAAAAACTTCCAGTGTTGGAGCATTCACAGCTTCTGGAGGCAGGTTGTTCCACACATTAATTGTTCTAACGGTCAAGAAGTTTCTCCTTAGTTCTAGGTTGCTTCTCTCCTTGATTAGTTTCCATCCATTGCTTCTTGTCTTGCCTTCAGGCGCTTTGGAGAATAGCTTGACTCCCTCTTCTTTGTGGCAGCCCCTGAGATATTGGAAGACTGGTAAAATGGTTTCTAGCCCTCATGATGCTGTTTACAACTTCAGTCTACTTTTAACTTTTTCTTTCCTAGAAAGGTGGCTCTATTTCCTAACAAAGCACCGGAACACATCCATCCATCCAATCATCCATCCATTCACATGACCCACAGGTATTAATAGAATGCCTAGAGACTGGCATTAAAAATATATCCTTGCCTAAAGGGTTTTCTCGACCACAAACCCAAGCCAACTAAGCTTTAAAAATGCAATTGAATTCAATTTCCTTGAATTTCAATTTAGATCTTTAGATTTAGAGCCATCGTAGTGATTGCAATTTGGGTACTTAGCAACCCATTCACACTTAAAATCAGTTGCCAAGCACCCTACAATCATGCGGTCGCCAATTGCAATACTTCAGAAAGCCATTGCTTTCCACTTATATTTCAGCAGGGAAGATTTTTGACCTTTGAGTGGAGAGACTCCTCCACTCCCTGGAAGCCTGCACTGGGCCTTCCAGGCCTTCCCTCACCCCTCTGAGGTGCTCCACACTCCTAACCTTGGATTCTATTTGCTTAACGACCCGTGAGATCACTTAATGACTGCAAATGGGAATGCTGGGATTGTAGCCATTGAGCAAAACAGTTGCTTAATGACCCCTCTGATCAACAACTGACATTCCAGTTCCAATTGTGGTCATAAGTGAAAGACTACATGTACTATCAGGAAGAGGGACATTTCAATCAAAGCTACAAAACTGTTATATAAACCTTAACGAACTGCAAAATGAAACAAGGAGGAGAGTGTTCATTGCTCTGATGTTCAACTGGCCTTAGATTGTAATAGATGGGGAATTGTTATGCTCATTTTAAAATAGTCCTGAGTTAATAATTGCTTCATTATATCACACTGATGTCTCTATAAAGAGAAAGACAACAGTGTGTATCTGGTTAAAAAAATTGGTATTTAGCACTGGGAAGAAAATAAACAAGGGAACAAATCTCAGTTACTTCACAAATGGATGAAAAAGTAACATAATGGTCTTGATGGCTTCTTTAAAGAATGACAAAATTCCTGAAAACCGTAAGAAGTATAGACTGGGGAAGAATATAAGCATTAGCTCCACCACAGAGCCTCTTGCTTCTCTCTGTTGCACATCATTAGGGTGTTAAAAGCACTTAAAAGCTTTAAGAAAGCATTAGGAAAACATAAAGCTGTATCTAAGAATGCCTGGCATTTGTATGAAATATGTGTTTTATTCTGATCTTAAAATAAATACTTTGTGACCGGAATGTTAAGCCCAACTATTCCAGATGGAAACAGATTGGTAATAACAAAATCAGCAAAAATTTAGTTGTTCTGGAATTTAGCTGGATCAAAATCCAGACAAACTCAGAGTGACAAAGTACAACAAGGCTGGTGCATGACTCCCTTTGTATGCATGCACTGTGCACCAAAAGTGCACCTGCTTTGCTACTGCTGATGTACTGGCCTATTGGATACATCTCAGCAGTAAGAAACAAGCTTATAGTGTGGCATATTTCACTGGCCCATTCACCTTCCTCACTGCTGCCAATGTTCTCATGTGGAATATCTCACTGGGATCTCCACCTCCCAATCTCCCTCTCTCTCACCTGCTTCCCTTCCGTTGTAGCTGATGTTCTTGAATGGTTCTCATTCTTACCTCCTCCAGCACTACAACAGAACCAGTGTTTTGTTCCACTTCCAGACCTCAACCATGCATATTTTGATTCTCTTCCAAACTACCTGGATTCCATGTACAGAACTACTTACTCATAAATTATTTTACACATCCCTCTGCGGCATATGGTTTTAGTGGCTTGGCACAGCTGATGTTGGGCAGGAGTAAGACAGCAAATGGAGAGAGAGAAAAAGAGAGAAGCAGCAGCTCACGTTTGGCCCTGAAGGACAACTCTGCCGTCCTAAGGCCTAATAAGGACTTTTGCGGGGACATAGAGACAGCAGTACCATTAACCCAGCCTGGTGTATCTATGTTAGGGACTAGAGTGCTGGGGGAATACTGAGGGACATGCTGCCAGTCTGAGCCCTCTCTTGGATGGGGGAGGGAGAGAGAGGGAGAGACAGAAAAAGAAAAGAAAAAAAATATACAAAATAGAATGGCCGGAAAGAAAGTTGGAGAGTGACGTTTTGTGAGTGTGCACAGCAGTTGTAAATTCTTGGTCAGAGAGGGAAAAGAGTCAGATCGTATCTTCACAGAAGCTCAAGATAGGATAGAGAAAGTCAGCTGGCTACAAATGGCATCTTTAGAAAAAGAAAAACAACCAAAATGGGAAGGAGGAAATTTGCTGTGGTTGGCAAAGTCCTGGGCAGAAGACACACACAAACACCGCGAATAGTTCTTCCCTCTATGGAGTGAAAGGTGATCTGGCTGAATGGGTCCAGGAGGAGTCAAGCCAGGCTGAGCACATAGGCAGTAAACCTGGCACATTTCTTTCTTTTCCCTCTCTCTGATAAAGGGAGGAAGACAGGATGAAGGGGGAGACAGTGAAACAGCAAGACAAAGGGGAATAACCTCTGAGAGGGAGACTTAAGCAAAAGCCAGGGTTGTGGTGTACATACTTGTTCTATTTACGGTATTAAAAAAAATTATAAAAAAGGTTTTTTATATAAATAGCTTCATTGTATGTAGTAAAAAAGCATGACAGCCTTCAGTGCCTTTATCTCTGTGTCAACTGCTCTCCTTGCAGATGACACCTCCAGTTCTAAAAGTACCCAGTCGCACTGTGACACCCTCCCAAACACCTATCCTTCTGCAGGAATGTAAAACAAGCTGGGCCAAACCACTAGTTTAATATTCTACTTCTACACAGTAGTATATTGATTTTCTCGCAAATGGACTTTTCTGTAATTCTGTGTTACTATACAGACTGTTACTTAACTATGCATTTGTCATACCTCATTTGGAATGCCTATTTGCATCACAACTCCCTTCTCTACTGGCAAAGGGACGATATAGGCTACAATCCAGACCCACAGAGTTTATATGTGGTGACAAACTTTAAACAATACATCACCTGGAATTAAATGCTGAGACAGATACAGACACAAAAAAGAACCTGCTTTGATATAGTATTTCATGACATAGCCCCTTCACCCAGCAGTAAATAAAAAAGGACAACACAAATGTTAAAGAAGAGGATGTTATCACATTTCCAAAAGAAACACGGATGCCCTCCAGACATTCCATTTTACCAATAAAGAATGACTAGATTGCTGCAGTGGTTTTGATCTGTCAAATTTAGGTGTGCAATGTCATTCACCCGAGACAAAGGAGCATCTAGATGCCTCTCCTGCTGTGATGGAAAATGTTATGTCTGGCTATTTTCAGCAGGTGAGAGCCTCTTACTTTGCATGCAATCCCTTCTTTTTCTTGAGAGAGAGAGATGTTTGTAAAAAAATAACTTGGTACTCCCCTCCTCAGTACATTTTCACACATTGCTTTATATGTCAGTGCATCTTATTACTTTAAGTGGAATATAAAAGAAGTGCATAAACTAACACAAAGACATTTGTAGGAAACTGGTTTTTTCTCTCCTGAAAGTAGCTAATTAGTACTACGTACAGTACAAGCAGTCCTCAACTTATTATCTCAACTGAGCCCAAAATTTCTGTTGCTAAGTGAGACATTGTTAAGGGAGTTTTGCCCTTTTTTATGATTATTAAGAGAATCACTGCAGTTGTTAAGTTAGAGTAACATGGTTGTTAAGTGAATCTGACTTTGCTTGTCAGAAGGTCACAAAAGGGGATCACTCACATCATCCCAGGAAACTGCAATGGTTGTAAATGTGAGTCGGTTGCCAAGCATCCAAATTCTGATCAACGGGATGTTGCAATGGTCGTAAGTGTGAAAAAGGGTCAAAAGTCACTTTTTTTCAGTGTCACTGTAACTTTGAATGGTCACTAAACGAACGGTTGTAAGTCCAGGACTACTTGTGCATTGCAATTATACCTTATAATTATGAATCTGTTTCTCAAATAAAGCAAAACTTACCAACTAACAAGGATCACAACTAATAAATAAAACAGTAGCAAAATAAACAATGAAAAAAAATATAGAAATATCTTTTAGCTGCAAGCAGTACTGAATTTTTCGTAGTTGTACAGTGAATTGGCATAGTGAAGAAACTGCCCCAAATGAAACACTAGCAACGTAACCCACCCAGACAACTTCACTAACACATTCCTTTTAAACCTGTCACAGAATATGTGCAGAATTTAGAGATATGATTATGAGAGTCTTCCAAATGGTAAATAATTAGCATGTATTGGCAACTGGCCACTGGCATGTATTTTCAATAGTTGCAGCATCCTTGGGTCATGTGATTACTGTTTGTGACCTTCCAGCAAGCAAGGTCAATAGGGGAAGTTGAATCCGCTTAACAACCGTGTGGTTCACTTAACAAGAGTTGTGATTAATTAATGACTATGGCAAAATAAGTTGTAAAATCAGGCACAACTCACTTAATGACTGCATTGCTAGCGACGGAAGTTCCCGTCCCTATTGTGGTGGTACCTGTATCCTTCCCGAAAGAGGAAAGGTTGCAGGCGGCGCAAAGGCTATCAAAAATCAGTCGGATCTAGTGACTGTTTCTTGAGAAGGGGACAAATCGCCATCTCTGTAAGCATTGACGGATCACCCTCTCACAAGGCTCTTGTCTTTTTGTTTCTTTGTTTCTTTTTGTTTTTAAACTTTGTTTTATATTCTCTGAGTCATCTAAAGTCACTCTGGTGGCATGCCAGTCGATAAAGAAATAAAAATCAAGGTCTGGTTATTATGTCATCATTTTAACACAGTTTTTGCACAAAATTGGTACATTTTACTGCTGGAGCTGCCCGTTCTTCAGTCTTACTTGTCCTTTGCAAGCAAGCAACTTTTTTCCTTAGATTTCCTGTGATTACGAGGTGTACATCAATAGTTCAAGCAAGGGCATAATAACTGGTTAGCTTACTGCAACAATATTTTAGTGGTTAATTACAGAAATACAGCTGAGAGGACCAATCATAATCATGTTAAAAATTCAATTAAAGTTTGGGGAAATGGTTCCATGCTGAGAGCACAGTTAATCTTATATTAAAATAATGCATACATATCTGTGGTGTTGCTAGGTTACCAACTGTTGCTACATCACACACAAAGCATAAACATTTTATTGTTTACTTTTTTTAAAAAAGTCAAATGCAGATCCACATAAAAACAAACACAACACACCGCCATGCTTAAAAGTGAGTGAAGAAACATGAGAGAGAGGGAGAGAGGGAGAGAGAGAGGGAGAGAGAGAGGGACGGAGAGAGAAAAGAGAGAGAAAGAAAAGAGAAACAGACTTGAGTTAAGGAAAACATAATAAGGCTTACTGAATCTTCAGTTGGTATCCAAAGAAAAAGAGTTTCTCTCATTGCCAAAGCTGATCTCATTTATGAAAAAAAATAAGATCCATTAGAATTGTGAGCTGAGTTGGAACATGCAAGGGATAGCATATATTATATTTGACAATGCTGATAAGCAGCTTAAGAATGAAGAAAAAGCTGAATTCCTCTTCTGCTTTCAGAGAATACTGACAATTTAGGTGACCCAGTGAGCTGACTCACCCACCCCAAGAAAGCAAAGTAAACACATAATGAATAATTGTGGAGAAAAGAATTAAAATTTAGGAGTTCAGTCTGAAGGTGATTTGGAGCACACAGAAGCACAAACTAGCCACTGTCTGCCACACATCGAATCAGCTATGTCCTATCCCAGCATCGTACAGCAGCTGTGGAAGACAAGGGCAAACTGACGGATATGTTTGCATTCTCACTCATTCAAAACCACCTAGTGAGATCTGGACAGAGCTACTAAAACCATTTTTGTAAATGAGAACTACAGTCTGATGCTCAGTTAAAATCCAAGATTTGGTTTCACTTTTAGTATAAAGCAGTTTTTAACATTTGAAAATTTAACAAGCTTTATTTGCTAATAAAATGATTTAAATAGAAATAAATCGTTTATATTCGTATGAGCTATGGAAAGTGTTAGATGAGGTAGATAGATATAAAGCAGGGGTCCCCAACCCCCGGTCCATGGACCAGTACTGGGTTGCGGCTTGCCAGCAACCAGTCCGCACGAACAAGGAAAGCCCCCTCCACAGGATGAAGGTAGCACACAAAAGTATGCCCCCTCCGGTCTGCGGAAAATCCTCTCTCCACGTAATTGGTCCTTAGTGCCCAAAAGGTTTGGGACCTCTGATATAAAGTATACAAATGGTGAATTAAAAAAAAATCGTATTCAAGAAATGATGATGATAGATAGATAGATAGATAGATAGATAGATAGATAGATAGATAGATAGATAGATAGATAGATAGATAGATATCCAGAAGAAGAAATTCTAAAGACACAAGGAATAATGTCCAAATTTTGCCAAAGAGAAGAAATAGGCAGTTAAGTTTAACTGTCCCTTGATTATTTACAGAATGTAGGCAGCTACAGTGTAGAATAGACATACTATCAGTTTAACAGAAGCTGTTAAGACATAACTTGCTTGCTGCATTTTGTCGGATTAATCCTAAAAACTCACACATTCAAAATGGTTAATATTCTTAAGTATTACATATTCCATCAGGCAAACAGTGCCCAAACCTCAAACATCTTCGAAAGAAAGGTTGTAATTTGCAGTATCACTGAAGCAGTAGGTGTGAGCTTAAATGGACTCCAGCAGATGGTAGAGGACAGGAAGGCCTGGAGGAACGTTGTCCATAGGGTCGCGATGGGTCGGACACGACTTCGCAGCTAACAACAACAATGTGCAGTATGATCAGACTTGGAAGAATGGTAAAATGTGACCTTTTCATTTTGAAAAAATCCTACAAATTCTAGGTTTAATTACAAATCATGCCAATTGTTGTAGAAAGATCACAAATACTTCTCTCCAATTAGAAATGTATTACCTTTTATTTTTTGTTGAATAGTAATCAACAAACATAAAATGACTATTGTATAATAGTCCTATGGAATTTGTCATAGTATTGGAAGACAACTATTGTGTAATTGCTTTTTTAAGCAGAAGCAACAATATAACTACAATCAAAAAGTAATATAATGACAAACAAAAAAATAATATAATGACAAACAAAAAATAATATAACTCTTCCTCATTTAAAGAATTAACTACTCAGGACCCTTGGATAAGGTATGTTCTACCAACAAAAAGATATGACAAATAAAGAAATTAAATATAACAGCAGCATTACATTAAAATAAAAATGGAGAAGATATTGATTCCAATGAATGTAAATTAACTGAACTCATCAAATAAATTGAAAACGATTTTCAATAAATGAAAAAAATGCTACCATTTGTTTACAAGAAACAAAATAGGTCATGCCTATTTGTTGCAACAGAAAAAAATAGGATAAGAATATTTAGCTGCAGGAAAGGCTAAGAAAATTGGAATTATTTTAACTGACTAATTTGGGAAGTAATGGACCGGTTGGTTTAAAGGGAAAGAAAGAATCTTAATTCTGAAATTTAGGGCAGAAGGCAATATTTTAATAGCAGCATCTATTTATCACCAAACAAAAGCAAAGAACAAATTTACAAATGACTTTTCAATGCTAATAGAAGTAGAGGGAGAAATAGCTGTTATTGGGGACATGAATAGAATATTAGATTTGAATCTGGATAAAAGAAGAAAGGGGAAACTTATGCAAACATTTATTTCAATATATGAATAAATTGGCATTGACAGGTGCATGGAAACTACAAAATCCAAGAGATAGATTTATATATTTTTGGCAAGACATATATCATACTCCAAAAATAGTTATGTTAGGTTTGTAAAATATTAATATTGATAGTCCTTGATTTATGACCAGTCATTTAATGACCTTTCAAAATTATGACAGGCCTGGAACAAGTATTTTATAGCCTATAAAGCACTTCTGCCCATTGTAAAATGTTATGCTTCTGAAATGGTATAGGTTTCCCTGCCTGAGCAGGAGGTTGGACTAGATGACTTCCAAGGTCCATTCCATCATCATCATCATCATTTACATATTTAAAAAGCTACTGGATTTGACCTGACTGTAATTCTTTTGCAAGAGAAGGACATCTTTTCTCCAGAAGCTGTGAATGCTTCAACACTGGAAGTTTTTAAGAAGAGACTGGACAGCCATTTGTCTGAAATGGTATAGGGTTTCCTGCCTGAGCAGGGGGTTGGACTAGATGACCTCCAAGGTCCCTTCCAAATTATTATTATTATTATTATTATTATTATTATTATTATTATTATTATTATTATTATTATTATTATTAGAAGTAGTAGTAGTAGTAGTAGTAGTAGTAGTAGTAGTAGTATTATACCATCACAGTCAGCCAGATGTTCAGACTGGATTTGGCATTTTTGTCTACCTATTGAGTCCTTACCAAGGACCTGGGATAGGCAAATTGGATGTTTCATGGTATTATAGATATCGTCACAGGATGGAAGCAGTTTCTAGTAAGGCTGCCTTTTGCAATTGACTAATGGAGAATTTGTCAATGCCAATGGTGTTCAAGTGGTGCTACAGTTGTTTTGGGATTGCACCCAAGGCGCCTATTACTATTGGTACTACCCTTCATGGATTACTGCCTTGTCGTGGCGAAGGGGCTTGCGTAATTCAATGAAGCTATGAGCTATGCCGTGCAGGGCCACCCAAGACGGACAGGTCATAGCTGAGAGTTCTGACAAAACGTGATCCACTGGAGAAGGAAATGGCAACCCACTCCAGTATCTTTGCCATGAAAACCCTATGGACAGTACCAAAAGGCAAAACGATATGACGCTGGAAGATGAGCCCCTCAGGTCGGAAGGCGTCCAATATGCTACTGGGGAAGAGCAGAGGGCTAGTACTAGTAGCGCCAGAAAGAATGAAGCGACTGGGCCAAAGCCGAAAGGACGCTCAGCTGTGGATATGTCTGGTGGTGAAAGGAAAGTCCGATGCTGTAAAGATTTTTTCTCCATAGGAACCTGGAATGTAAGATCCATGAATCAAGGAAAGCTGGACGTGGTCAAACAAGAGATGACAAGACTGAACATCGACATCTTAGGTATCAGCGAACTAAAATGGACAGGAATGGGTGAATTTAATTCAGATGACCATCAGGTATACTACTGCGGGCAAGAATCCCTCAGAAGAAATGGAGTAGCCTTCATAGTCAATAAAAGAGTAGGAAAATCAATACTGGGATACAATCCTCAAAATGACAGAATGATCTCAGTTCGAATCCAAGGCAAACCATTCAATATCACAGTAGTCCAAGTCTATGCCCCAACCACCAGTGCTGAAGAGGATGAAATTGACCGGTTCTATGAAGCCCTACAGCACCTTATAGAAGTAACACCAAAAAATGATGTCCTTATCATCATGGGGGATTGGAATGCTAAAGTAGGAAGCCAAAAGATAACTGGAATAACAAGCAAGTTTGGCCTTGGAGTACAAAATGAAGCAGGGCACAGGCTGATAGAATTTTGTCAAGAGAATACGATGGTCATAGCAAACACTCTTTTCCAACAACCCAAGAGACGGCTCTACACATGGACATCACCAGACGGTCAACACAGAAATCAGATTGACTATATGCTCTGCAGCCAAAGATGGAGAAGCTCTATACAGTCGGTAAAAACAAGACCAGGAGCTGACTGTGGCTCAGACCATGAGCTTCTCCTTGCAAAGTTTAGGCTTAAACTGAAGAAAGTAGGGAAAAGCACTAGGCCAGTCAGGTATGAATTAAATCATATCCCTGTTGAATATACAGTAGAGGTGACAAATAGATTTAAGGAATTAGTTCTGATAGACAGAGTGCCTGAAGAACTATGGACAGAGGTTCGCGACATTGTACAACAGGTAGCAACCAAAACCATCCCAAAGAAAAAGAAATGCAAGAAAGCAAAATGGCTGTCTGAGGAAGCTTTGCAAATAGCTGAGGAAAGGAGGGAAGCGAAAGGCAAGGGAGAAAAAGAAAGATATGCCCAATTGAATGCAGAATTCCAGAGAATAGCTAGAAGAGATAAGAATGCCTTCTTAAATGAACAGTGCAAAGAAATAGAAGAAAACAATAGAATAGGGAGGACCAGAGATCTTTTCAAGAAAATTGGAGAGATGAAGGGAACGTTTAATGCAAAAATGGGCATGATAAAGGACCAAAATGGCAGGGACCTAACAGAGGCAGAAGAGATTAAGAAGAGGTGGCAAAATAACCCAGAAGAACTATACTAGAATGAGCTTAACGTCCCAGATAATCACAATGATGTGGTCACTGACCTCGAGCCAGACATCCTAGAATGTGAGGTGAAGTGGGCCTTAGAAAAGCTGAGCAACAACAAAGCTAGTGGAGGTGACAGTATTCCAGCTGAGCTATTCAAAATCTTAAAAGACAGTGCAGTAAAAGTGCTACACTCAATTTGCCAGCAAATTTGGAAAACTCAACAGTGGCCACAGGATTGGAAAAGATCAGTTTACATTCCAATTCCAAAGAAAGGAAGTGCCAAAGAATGTTCAAACTATCGCACCATTGCACTCATTTCTCATGCTAGTAAAGTCATGCTTAAAATCCTGCAAGCTAGACTTCAGCAGTATGTGGATCGAGAACTACCAGAAGTACAGGCAGGATTTCGAAGAGGCAGAGGAACTAGAGATCAAATTGCCAACATACGCTGGATCATGGAGAAAGCTAGGGAGTTCCAGAAAAACATCTACTTCTGCTTCATTGACTATGCTAAAGCCTTTGATTGTGTGGATCATAACAAACTGTGGCAAGTTCTTAAAGAGATGGGAGTACCAGACCATCTTATTTGTCTCTTGAGAAACCTATATGCGGGTCAAGAAGCAACAGTGAGAACTGGACATGGAACCACTGATTGGTTCAAAATTGGGAAAGGAGTCCGGCAAGGCTGTATACTGTCGCCCTGCCTATTTAACTTATATGCAGAGCACATCGTGAGAAAGGCAGGGCTAGATGAATCAAAAGTTGGAATTAAGATTGCCGGAAGAAATATCAACAACCTAAGATACGCAGATGATACCACTCTAATGGCAGAAAGTGAAGAAGAACTAAAGAGCCTCTTGTTGCGGGTGAAGAAGGAGAGTGCAAAACTTGGGTTGAAACTTAACATTAAGAAAACCAAGATCATGGCAACTGGCCCTCTCAATTCCTGGCAAATAGATGGGGAAGAAATGGAGGTAGTGACAGATTTTGTTTTCCTGGGCTCCAAGATCACTGCAGATGGGGACTGTAGCCAAGAAATTAAAAGACGCTTGCTCCTGGGGAGGAAAGCCATGGCAAATCTAGACAGCACACTAAAAAGCAGAGACATCACCCTGTCAACAAAAGTGCGTATAGTCAAGGCTATGGTCTTCCCAGTTGCAATGTATGGCAGTGAAAGTTGGACCATAAGAAAGGCTGAGCGCCAAAGAATTGAGGCCTTTGAACTCTGGTGCTGGAGAAGACTCCTGCGAGTCCCTTGGACTGCAAGGCGATCAAACCGGTCAGTCCTAGAGGAGATCAATCCTGACTGCTCTTTAGAAGGCCAGATCCTGAAGCTAAAACTCAAATACTTTGGCCACCTAATGAGAAGGAAGGACTCACTGGAGAAGAGCCTAATGCTGGGAAAGGTTGAGGGCAAGAGAAGAAGGGGACGACAGAGAATGAGGTGGCTGGATGGAGTCACTGAAGCAGTAGGCGTGAGCTTAAATGGACTCCAGAAGATGGTAGAAGACAGGAAGGCCTGGAGGAATGTTGTCCATAGGGTCGCGATGGGTCGGACACGACTTCGCAGCTAACAACAACAACAACAACTACCCTTGCTTGCCTTTGCCACAGTCTTTCTATTTCTATTTGTAGGTCTTTGTATTTGTTATCTTCTCCAGTTCTTTCTCGTCTATTCTGCTGTCTCTAGGCCCTGCCACGTCCACTATCCAGACTTTTTTGTCTTTCTTATTGACAATTGTTAAGTCGGGGTGTTGTTGTTGTTGTATTGATGATGATGATGACGATGATGATGTACCGATTTTTTCCTATGACACATGCTGATCATAATCCAATTTTAATAATGTGCTACTTTGGAAAAATGTTATTCTTTAGATAGAGGATGAATGACAGATAGTTACCTCTGGAATCTAGGGTTCCAAATATCTGAACAGGCAAAGGAGGACACAGACATTTTTAAAGAAAGTCAAATGATCAAAAGAAGAGCATACTGCTTAGGTAAAATGAGGACACACTGTTTAATATTCTTGGTATCTGTGAGAAAAATTGCAGCAAAATCTGCAAGATAAAGAGGTACTTAGGTCTACACGTATAATGCATAATTTACTTTTTCAAGAATCAGAATGTCTAGTTTTTCAACTGCAATATTTTTCTAACAGATTTATTTTTGAAAATACGTACATCTGGTCTGACAAATTTTTATTTTCAAGAACAAAGCTTGAAACTTCTCATAGATAACATTCTTCATGTTGTATTTGGTAAGAACGATTTCTCTGAAGAATCAACAAATAGCTGGTGTCTTTGCTTTGTCCACTCAGCATTTATCAGAGATCACATCCTTTTGATGTCAGTGGTGCATCCAGGAATGCAGAAGGAAAATTTACCAATTTTTAGCAACTCTGAGAAACAGCTTGCATTTTTGTAGTTTCTGAGATAAGAGGCACCATTGTACATGCAAGAGATCTTCAAATAAGTGGTCTTTCTGTTCTTTTATGAATACTTTAAGACTGCAGTATTGGTCAAATAACTGTGCATCAGTAATTCTCTTGTCATTTGGGTAATGTGTGCGTGCTTAACAAACAACTTATCCAATGAAATGTTCTTCCTTGAGTCTATACAAATAATAATAATAATAATAATAATAATAATAATAATAATAATAATAATAATAATAATAATAATAATAATAATAATAATAATAAGAAGAAGAAGAAGAAGAAGAAGAAGAAGAAGAAGAAGAAGAAGTAGTTGTTGGAAGGGACCTTGGAGGTCATCTAGTCCAACCCCCTGCTAAGGCAGGAAACCCTATACCATTTCAGACAAATGGCTGTCCAGTCTCTTCTTAAAAACTTCCAGTGTTGGAGCATTCACCACTTCTGGAGGCAGGTTGTTCCACTGATTAATTGTTCTAACTGTCAGGAAATTTCTCCTTAGTTCTAGGTTGCTTCTCTCCTTGACTAGTTTCCATCCATTGCTTCTTGTCCTGCTCTCAAGTGCTCTGGAGAACAGCCTGGCTCCCTCTTCTTCGTGGCAGCCCCTGATCCAGGGAAACCACTTTTCCAAATACTTAATGCACACTTCATACCTAACTTAATATCTTCTGCAAAATACAGGTACTCCATCTCTAGACTTGTTTCATATAGTTTCTTTACAAGGTCTCTATCTTTCAGAAACATAAAATATCTCATTCAGACTGCCTTTTAGAACTTCAACTGTTGACTAAGGGAGGTACAACCTCCATTATGGATGATCTTTCATTTTCAACTGCCAAAATGTTACCCTAGAAGACAGACATCTATCAGTGCAGAAACCAAACGGAAATGCCTGCAAAAATTATTCTCAAAACAATTTTTCATTATAACTGGTGGCTGACTTACAAAGAGAAAATATTCCTTCAGTGTTGAAAATAATCTCAGTAGTCTCAATAGCTGGAAATACACTGAGCCATTTAGTTTACTGTGAAACAATAATTGCTAATGGTTAATATCTATATATTTGTAAAACTCTTTTCATGTCCCAGTCTGAACTGTAGTAACTGAGTTATCTTCAATACGATTGCCTCAAAATCAATTTTCTATAAATCAGCACCATGCTGAATGCAGCTATGGAGGACATGATCAGTGCATTGTAGACCAAAGGTTCCTAACCAGGGGTGTGAGACGATATTCCCGGGGTGCGAAAACTTTGGTATATGCATAATTCATTGCCGTTATTTCAAACTTTTGTAAGGGGTGCGAGAATATATCAGAAGCATTCTAGGGGTGCAGGCTATAGAAAAGGTTGGGAGCTGCTGATCTAGACCAACTATAAGTCTGTTAGGAATTTCCTTTAGGCTGGAAAACACATTTTTACCATCTTCCCTATGACACCAACAAAGTTCACATTAGCACTGTCCTCTGCGAATGCAATAGATTTTGAGGATAGGTAACGTCTTGTCAAAGTTTTCAACAAGTACTGTGATATAGCAGCAGAACAAGTGGGAAAAAATTTTGTGCTCCATAGTTGCTGGTATCAGTTGTAATTCCAAATCATTTAATCCTACTTAGTGATTTTATAAATTTGGAAATGATATGGAGTACAATAACAGTTTTTATAATTGCCTCAGTTTGGTTCTAGCACGTTATAGTGGTTTCTAAGTTCCCAAACAATGTAAGCATCAAACCAGTGTGGTGATTTGTGTGACTGATGATGAGTAACTGTCAAATGCTTAAGTTGCTTTGGCAGGATATGCTTTTTTAAATACTGTTGAATGTTTAGGTTGAAAAGTTGATGTTATTTTGCTTAATGAAGCTGAATTCCTTACTATGTTTTTGTGCTTCTCACTGTCAGTATGACGCCTCAAATCAGTAGACCCCCTTATTAGCAAGGGAAAGATAACTGTCACAAACCAAATATTTTGCTTCATTTTCATTGCAGACATGAACAAAGCAAGGATACTTACTCTTCATGCAATCTGAAAATTTACATTTTCTCTTAAGTCAATTTACTCAATTAGCAATACAAATATAGCAATTATTATTAACAGAAGGAAAGCTGCTAGTGATAATATAGAATTGATGACAACACAGCTCTCAAATTTCACCACAGATACTAGGGCACGTCATGTGATTTGCAGACTACAATGATAATAGATTTGAAGGGGCTGGATTGAAGCCAATTGCTGGAATCATAAAATAAGTTAAATAATGTAAATTTAGGCTACTGAATCTATCAATGAATGGGAGAAAGAGAGAAGCAGACAATTTGCAATGTAACAATACATGAATACATGAATGACTACTGCTATGAAAACAGTTCAGAACAAAGCAAGACACTCAAAAGTCAGACAATATTTGATTTTAATGCTATAGCAGCTGGACAGAAGACATGAGCAGAAAAAGGAAGACATGTTTTCTCTTTGCCAGACATCTGATAACCCTAATCAGGAAAGCATGCTCCAGAAATTAAAGAAGTGTTTTGGGTTTTTTTGTTTATAAACTAACAGAACACCAGGAATTTTGGAATCAGACAAGCAAAGTTTACATGATAGGACTTTTTATAAAATGTGCAACAAAACCGAAAAAGGAATATGATAGAAATCACAAGTGGAAGCAAAAATAACAAAATTAGAACAGATTCACAAGATTAAGTCCAAAAGACAAATAACTATTCAAGAAACTAGAGACATAAGAAAACAAATTAAGCTTGGGGAGGTGCCAGGTCCAGATGTGCTTATACCTCAATATTTATAAATAAATGAAGGATGAAGAGCAAGAAATACTGACATAAACTATGAATGAATCCACAGAGACAAAGAAAATACTGCAAACTGGGTAAAAAGCATATATATGATTCATTAAAAAGGGAATGATCTAACAAAACCACAGTTATATAAACCGATCTCCCTATCGAATGTTGATTACAAAACTTTTACTACAATACTAGATGAATGCCGAAGGAAGGGTTTTCTGGAAAAAAATAACATAGATTAAACAGTTTCTATTCCCAAGAAGAACATCAAGGATAACAGTCAGTTTATAATAAACATAACAGAATGTATCAATAAAGGAGGGAGCAATAATTTTGAAGGATGCAGAAAAATTGACAACTTGGAATGGCCATTTCTACTTGCAGTTATTGAATAAAATAAATCTTAGATTAAAAGCATATATCAATGGCAAACAGCAAAGATCATAGCTAATGGAATACTTTCTATAAATTTTTCAACTAATAAAAACTATCAGACAAAGATGTCCACTTTCTTCTTTATAATATGCTTTAGAAATATTAACAAATAAAATTTGAAAATATGAATAAATTATGAGTCATGGCAGAGGATTACAAATTAAAATGCTATGTGGATAAAATGTAGTAGTAACCATTTTGTAATTTCAAAGTGCAATAAAACACATGATAAAACAATTAAAGATTTTGGTGAAATGTCTAGATATAAAATTAACGTTAATATTGAGACCCTTATGCCATGATGAAAAAGGTTTTGTGCAGAAAGAATTGACTTGTGAGTTAATGGAAGGAACATTTTATCATATGCAGCGGCCAGGGAAAATAATTCCAAAGTACTGGAAAGAACAACACAGCATTCTTCAAAAAAAAATCTAATTCTGTTAAGATACATGTTGCCAGCCATGACTACAAATTTGGCTCAACATTTTAAAAGAGATACCTTGCTGAGAATATCAGACTGGGAAACCAAACTTGGGAAATAGGCTGCAAGAGCAAAATTAACAATATAGACACAGAGTTGAAATTTGACCAAATTTAAGCAAGAATGGCTTTCCTATATATTATATGTCACACAACAAGGCAAATTTAAATACTTAAGAGTACGGTTTTCATGGGAGAAATATTTGACAATATTTGACAGTTACCATAAGAAATTCTAATGTTTGTAAATAATTTGATTTAATCATCAATTAGGTACAAGGGAAGGGAATCTAAAAATTTTATTGATTATTTTTAATTTTTTAAATTATTCCTTCTTTTTCTACAAGATCATGTGCATTTATTTTAGATTATGACAAAATTGTAATGATATTAATAGTAATTTGTTGTTGTTACTCGCAAAGTCGTGTCCAACCCATCACGACCCCATGGACAACGTTCCTCCAGGCCTTCCTGTCCTCTACCATCTTCTCGAATCCATTTAAGCTTACGCCTACTGCTTCAGTGACTCTATCTAGCCACCTCATTCTATGTTGTCCCCTTCTTCTCTTGCCCTCAACCTTTCCCAGCATTAGGCTCTTCTCCAGTGAGTCCTTCCTTCTCATTAGGTGGCCAAAGTATTTGAGTTTCAACTTCAGGATCTGGCCTTCTAAAGAGCAGTCAGGGTTGATTTTCTAACCGGTTTGAATGCCTTGCAGTCCAAGGGACTCGCAGGAGTCTTCTCCAGCACCATAGTTCAAAGGCCTCAATTCTTTGGCGCTCAGCCTTTCTTATGGTCCAACTTTCACTGCCATACATTGCAACTGGGAAGACCATAGCCTTGACTATACACACTTTTGTTGACAGGGTGATGTCTCTGCTTTTTAGTGTGCTGTCTAGATTTGCCATGGCTTTCTTCCCCAGGAGCAAGCGTCTTTTAATATCTTGGCTGCAGTCCCCATCTGCAGTGATCTTGGAGCCCAGGAAAATAAAATCTGTCACTACCTCCATTTGTTCCCCATCTATCTTCCAGGAATTGAGAGGGCCGGATGCCATGACCTTGGTTTTCTTAATGTTAAGTTTCAACCCAACTTTTGCACTCTCCTTCTTCACCTGCAACAAGAGGCTCTTTAGTTCCTCTTCACTTTCTGCCATTAGAGTGGTATCATCTGCATATCTTAGGTTGTTGATATTTCTCCCGGCAATCTTAATTCCAACTTTTGATTCATCTAACCCTGCCTTTCTCATGATGTGCTCTGCATATAAGTTAAATAGGCAGGGCGACAGTATACAGCCTTGCCGGACTCCTTTCCCAATTTTGAACCAATCAGTGGTTCCGTGTCCAGTTCTCACTGTTGCTTCTTGGCCCACATATAGGTTTCTCAAGAGACAAATAAGATAATCTGGTACTCCCATCTCTTTAAGAACTTGCCACAGTTTGTTGTGATCCACACAATCAAAGGCTTTAGCATAGTCAATGAAGCAGAAGTAGATGTTTTTCTGGAACTCCCTAGCTTTCTCCATGATCCAGCATATGTTGGCAATTTGCTCTCTAGTTCCTCTGCCTCTTCAAAACTAAACTAAACTAAAAAAGATGTCTATTATCAACAGATTTCAGGTAAGGGTATATCACAACACCAGCTTATGTTGTAAAAAAAAACAAACCCACAAAGTTTAGTTCAAGTAACAATGCTGGATCAAAAATTAATCCTTACCTGTGAGCCTGATGTTTTAGAGTGTGACCCAGTATTAAGTAGATTTTTAGTCCAAGGAATTAAATTTTGAGAAAAGTAGTTACAGAGGGACATCAGCTCCAGTCATTTCTGCAGTTCACAAAAATACTGACAATATGTTATGCTAAGTAGAAATTCTTTGAATGCTTCAGAGAATCTGTCAGATTCTGTTTGACCTCCATCTCAAAGAAAAGAATGCACATCAAAACTAATTTGCATTTGTGTATATAATCTCCATTCAGAGCGCGAATCCAAGAAAACAAGCAGGAGTCCTGACAGGGAAAATGCCCCTAGCAGCGCTTCAGAGAATCAGTTGTAAAAATGGCCCCTGTACTATGACTTGGTAAGTTCAATTAAATTAGTTGCAACCACATTTTGGTAAAGGTACTTAGTGATCAGTGAATATATTTGATAGGACATACTGTTGAGAAGGAAATTGTCACACTAGGCTCAGCAATAAACCCAAAATCTCCAGATACGTAACCCTGTAGAGTACTCAAGAATTTACTTATAGCAGGAGCAAGAAATGGCACCGCCAGCTTAGTTGTTTTACCGCAAGCAAGATAGAAGTTAAACAGAATATTAACCTTTTGCAGAACATTTATGTCATGGCCACCTTGGTATTTCTCTGATGATTCTAATTATGGGTTTCACTGCATTGCAAAAGTTGTGCAACCTCTACTATGGCTAACATGGCTGTTCAAAGAAACATTTCATAAAACACCTTTCTGACTCTTCTGCTTGGAAGACTGTGACAGGGTCCTCTCTTGAAAATTCAGCATGACTACTTAGCTCTGGCATCAGACACAGCAGAAATGCACGCATACAGTATCCCAGTATTTGAGGGGCTGCCACAAAGAAGAGGGGGTCAACTTATTTTCCAAAGCACCAGAACACAAGACAAGAAACAACGGATGGAAACTAATCAAGGAGAGAAGCAATGTAGAACTAAGAAGAAACTTCCTAACAGTGAGGACAATTAACCAGTGGAAGAGTTTGCCTTCAGAAGTTGTGGGTGCTTCATCACTGGAGGTTTTTAAGAAAAGATTGGACAGCCATTATCTGGAATGGTATAGGGTCTCCTGTTTGAACAGTGGGTGGGACTAGAAGACCTCCAAGGTCCTTTCCAGATGTATTCTGATTGAATTCACACAAATGCTCAATTCAGGAAAAGGTCTTAAGGCAGACATAATACATCTTTCAAACACATACCTACAGTGCTTTGATGTTCCAAGAGGCTTCCAACAAGGAATGCATTACAAAATGTCCATCCAAATGATCCACATATATCCTGATACACACACACGATACACACACACACACACACACACACACTATATCTATCATCTATCTATCTATCTATCTATCTATCTATCTATCTATCTATCTATCTATCTATCTATCTATCATCTATCTACACACATATATACATATACATACATATATATATACATATATACATATACATATACATATGTATATGTATATGTATATATATATATATGTATGTATGTATGTATGTATGTATGTATGTATTCTTAATAACTTTAAAAATACGAATCCCAGGCATATTTACATAAAGTATAAAATCTTTGAACACTGGGATGGATAAAAACAGCTGTTTATTGTTAAAAAACCATAAAAACAATAAAAGCAACCATTAAAAACATATCTACCTAATCTAAGCTTTCGCTGGTCCTCTGCCAGCATCATCAGAGAAAGCATCGAAGGTTGGAAAGACCATTTGTAAGCTTATCTGGCTCTGCGCTCTGCTCATTGAGCACGTGGTGGACCCTGCTCTGTAATTGTTCTGATTGTCTCACATCCCCTTTCTCGCAATCTGGTCTTACTGTCCCTTTTCCCCCCATTGCTCTCTTCTATGTCTGTTTCGGTTTGACCACCTCGACCGATCCTGTTTTCTTTTGTTGTGTCTTATCCAAAAGGGACATATATAGTCTGTCTGTCTCTTAGTTGGGAGAGAGATAAATGAATTAATGAATCAATGACTTCCTTATTTAGATTATAATTCTAAAAGATCTTCAAAAAAAAGTCTAATTTGGAAAAATCAGCACTTAAAATACTCCCATAATATTACTCTCTTCAAATAATTCCTTGCTATGATATAGCTATATATACTAAGCAGCTGTACATCTAAATATAATAATATGGTAAAATAGAGGAAAAATAAAGCTATAAACTATAATGCAAGCAGCAGTTATACTATTTTAAGGTAATTCAGAAGACTTTAATAGTGGTAGAACCAATGATCAGTCCATGTTCTCAACTGATTGTTAGTTGTCTCATGTTACTTTTTATGTGGCAAACATCAATGTAACTTGTCAGTATTACTTGGTGAATAATGCTTGTGCACATGTCGACACATTATGACAGCTGGTATTTACTGTGGAATGTGGAACTCAATAACAACTTACAAAATTCATACTTGATGTCATATGCCTCAGTTCCATGCTGAGATGAGTAACACATACAGTATCTGAACAAAACGCTAGAAATATCTGGGTCTGATATATATATATATATATATATATATATATATATATATATATATATATATATATATACACACACACACACACAATTATTACTTGCTAGATTTTTTGCAAAGTACATTAACAATGGTTAAAGGCTAGCTTTAGATTCTGTACTACCCAACTTGTATGAAAAAGTTAAGAAAATTTTAATTAAATGAGCATTTGAATTGTGTCTTTTGTTTAAATATTAATTTGAATATGAAGGAAAGTTTTTCTTATAATTATTCAATAAATGTTATTTGAAGTGGCTACTCCAGACTTAAAACTGTCAATAACAAAGACAAAAACAGTCTGGATAGTGGACAAGGCAATACCTGGAAATAGCATAATAGAAGAAAAAGCATTTGGGGGGAAAAATCACAAAATACAAAAACCTGCAAATAGAAGTAGAATGTTTGTGGCAAAAGAAAGTAAAGATAGTACCAATAGTGATAAGTGCCTGGGGTGCAATCCCAAAATATCTGGAGCCCCACCTGCAGACCATCAGCATTGACAACAAATTTTGGATATCACTTAGAAAATCAACACATTGGCAAAATTTCCATCTGCCAATTACAAAAGACCACACTGCTTGGATCCGCACATATACTATAGTGATATGTGTATAGGATATGATATCCTAGGTTCTTGGTAAGAATTTGATGCATATAAAATACAACACCAGCTAAAGAACTGGCAAAGTGTTGTATATATAATAATATAGGTAGACCTTAACTTACAACGGTTCATTTAGTGACCATTCAAAGTTACAACAGCACTGAAAAAAATGACTTATGACTGTTTTTCACATTTACAACCTTTGCAGTATTCTGATGGTCACATGACCAAAATTCAGAAGCTTGGTGACTGACTCATATTTATGACAGTTGCAGTGACCCAGGATCATGTGATCACTTTTTGTGACCTTCTAACAAGCAAAGTCAATTCACTTAACAACCACAACCATGTCACTAACTTAATAACTGCAGTGATTCACACTTAACAACTATGGCAAGAAAGGTCGTAAATGGGGCTAAACTCATTTAACCAATCTCTTGCTTAGCAACGGAAATTTTGAGCTCAATTGTGATCACAAGTTGAGGACTACCTGCAGGGCTTTTTTTCTCATAGAATGCTCAGAATGGAGTTCCGGCACCTTTTTTGGATGGAACCTTGTAGGGTAGGCAAGGTGGGTTGTATGACGTGTGTGAGTTCCGACACCTTTTTCTTTTACAAAAAAAGCACTGACTACCTGTAATAAATTATCCAACTTCCCAGCTTTCAATCTTTGCAGTTTAATAATAAAGATAGAAAACAGATAGCTGGGTAATCTAAAAGTTTCAATTTTCAACGTGGATTCTAATTAACGTGAACTACTATTCCAAATCCTCCAGCCCTTCAGTTGTGTTTAGGGGGGGAAATACAGAGGAGAGGAATATGCAAAATCAGGTAACTGACAATGTAACAGATGTTTTCACCCAGGATAAGTATCCATAGTATGGGACTCAGATTTGCACCTGCACATTTCAGAATCAATAATATCTGACTGAAGACAAGGGACATTCAAGATAGAACAGAGGAGAAAGACCCAACAACCTCACCCACCCCACACACACCCCAGGTTTGGCTTCACACATCTCTAATTCAAAAGAGCATGTAGAAAAATCTCTCCTCAAATATTCTGTTTTTCTTTGAATAAAACTGCTTCCTCCATTTTCATATTTTTCCTATCCGTCTTGGTTTTTTTTTAAAAAAATAATTATTGAGATCAAGCTTAGCAAGAAAGATTTATAGAAAAGTGGTGCCAGTTTGATATTTTCTTTATAAAAGAAAACTCCATGGGTATCATGAATACCTGTTGGTTCTTACCTGGTGGGAAGTTAACAAAAAATGTATCTTGAAAAACAAGCATATGTGACTGGACTTCCATTGGCTTGTGACTGTATTACTGAATTCACTATGCCTTTCTTCTAAATAAAGAGACATTGGATTCTGCTGTATATGTCGTTCTGCAGTCTGCAAGCATTCCACTAAAAATTAAATTCATAAAAACTTTAAAAGACATAATTATCTAAAAACCTATTAATGGGATCATAAAAGGGAAATAAAACCAGCACACAAATAAAGCAGGAAGGCAAATAATCTCATGCAAACCAATACATTTCATAACTAAAACTAATAAAACAGAAGAGATTAAAAATGCAATTTTATCCATACATAAACTGAACCAAGGCAACAGATCATCAGTGCATGTACTGCACCTGGTTCTTAATGTAGTTCCTTAAGTTTAAGTTTAAGTTTATTGAATTTTTATACCGCCCTTCTCCCGAAGGACTCAGGGCATATGAATAAAAATACAAAAGTACAAAAGTTAAAAAAAGGATTAAATTATTGCCCAAATTAAAACAATCAAAATATACAAACATTAAAACCCTGACTCCCCATCAGGCCAGGCCAGCTTGTTCGAATAAATGGGTCTTTAACCTGCGCCGGAAGGAGCGAAGATCTGGTGCCATCCGGAGCTCAACCGGCAGTTGATTCCACAAAGCCGGGGCGCCCACAGAGAAGGCCCTCCCCCTGGGGGCCACCAGCCGGCATTCTCTGACCGGAGGCACCCTGAGGAGGCCCTCTCTGTGGGAACGCACAGGGCGGAGGGGAGTCGACGCCGGCAGCAGGTGGTCCCCGAGGTATTCCGGACCCATGCCATGTAAGGACTTAAAAACCATCACCAAGGGCACAAGGCAAGGGTGTCCGTTATCGCCTTTACTATTTGTGTTAACATTGGAGATATTACTAGTAAAAATACGGAGTTCGGAAAGAATTAAGGGTATACAAATTAGAGATCAGGATTATAGATTGAGGGCGTTCGCAGACGATCTGGTTGTTACAGTGACCCAGCCAGAAAATTCTGTTGTGGACCTGATGGAGATAATAATGCAATATGGGAGGGTTTCTGGATTTAAAGTTAATGCACAAAAAACTAAAATTCTGGCCAAAAATATGACAGTATCGCAAAAGGCTCTTTTAGAAGGATTAACTGGATTTGAGATTGCTAAAAGGGTCAAATATTTGGGGGTGTTTTTGTCACCCTCTAATACAAAGTTATATAAAAATAACTATGAAAAACTATGGGGAAAAATTCAAAAAGAAATGGAGAGTTGGGAAAAATTGCAATTGTCTTTGTTGGGAAGAATCGCAGCAGTGAAAATGAATGTCCTGCCTAAATTTTTATTCTTATTTCAAATGATACCGGTTCTTAAGAAAGATTCTAATTTGGAAGAATGGCAACGGGGTATCAATAAATTTGTTTGGGCAGGGAAAAGGCCACGAGTTAAATTTAAGATTATGCAGGATACTCGTGAAAGACGTGGTCTTAAAATGCCCAATCTTAAATTATACTATGAAGCTGCTGCGTTAGCAGGGATAAGTGATTGGATTAATTTAACACAAGAGAGATTATTAAATCTTGAGGGCCACGACTTGTTATTTGGCTGGCATGCATATTTGTTGTATGATAAGAAGGTAGATAATGTGTTTAAAGTGCATATTTTAAGACAGGCATTGTTGAGAGTTTGGAAGAAGTATAGATACAAGTTAGACTGTAAGATGCCATTGTGGGCAATTCCAAAACACGCAATAGAAAACATAAATGTTGGTTTCAAACATGACGTGACCACGTATAAGGAGATTTTAAGCTTGGAAAGAAGTGTATGGTGTTTAAAATCGTATAATCTCTTGCGAGATGAGAAGATTGTTCAAACCTGGTTTCAATATACTCAGTTACGGGCCAGGTGGAAAGAAGATCAGAAAACTGGTTTTGCAATGACTGATGAAAATTTGATAAAGCAAATTAGAAATCAGGGTCCAGCACATATCAAACGGATATATCTTGCATTGATAGAAATTGATTCAGAAACAGAACTGGTTAAAGATTGTATGATAAAATGGGCCCAGAATATCCAAGAAGTTATTACAATGGACACGTGGGAAAAGATCTGGGTGAGGAACGTAAAATTTACACAAGCTCAAAACTTAAGAGAGAACTTTTATAAAATGTTTTATAGATGGCATTTAGATCCTAAAAAGCTTGCAAGTATGTATCCGAACTATCAGCCAAAATGCTGGAGGTGTGGTGGTGAAGATGCAACATATTTTCACATATGGTGGACTTGTAAAAAGGTCAAGGCTTTTTGGATAAAAATTTGGTGGAATATGCAGAAGATCTTCAAGCAAAAGATAAAGTTTTGTCCGCAATTCTTTTTGTTGGGTATAATTACAGATGCTACTGTTGTGGACACTAAGTTGATGTTAAATTTAATTACAGCAGCAAGACTTTTAATAGGTCAGTATTGGAAGAAGGAGGAACTGCCGACTATAGAAGAATGGACTTTAAAGGTTTCTGACCTGGCAGAAATGGCAAAGATCTCGGCTTATTTGAAAGATCATTCGCAAGAACGCTATATTATGGAGTGGAAAAAATGGATTGAATATATCCAGAAGAAATATGGGACTAAAAAGTTTCATTTAGCATTTGAATAAGTCTTCTTTTCTATTTTCCCCTTTTTTTCCTATATGAAATATTAGTATTGTCTGTAGTTATCTTATATGAGTTAGAGAGTGATAGATTTAAGAATTTATTGTTGGTAGCATATGGATGTTTATGATTGTTCTTTGTTTTTATACCCTGTACTTAGCTCTGGGAAGTCGGGGGGGAGGGGGGAAAGGGGGGGAGGGGTAGGGAGGGATAGGTAGGGGAGGGGGAGGGGGGATTGTTAAAGATAAAATGTATTTTAAAACTTTTCAATTTAAAAAAAAACCATCACCAAGACCTTGAACCTCACCCGGAAGACAACTGGTAACCAATGCAGCTCGCGGTGCAAAGGTGTAACATGGGAGTACCGGGAAACTCCCAAGACAACTCTCGCGGCCGCATTCTGTACCAGTTGGAGCCTCCGAGTGGTCTTCAAGGGAAGCCCCATGTAGAGAGCATTGCAATAGTCAAGACGAGAGGTCACGAGCGCATGAGTGACCGTACACAGGGCATCCCGGTCCAGATAGGGCCGCAACTCAGGCGAACCTGAGCGAAAGCCCCCCTAGTCACGGCTACTATGTGGTCTTCTAAGGTAAGCCGTGAATCTAGGAGGACTCCCAAGTTGCGGGCCCTATCCACGGGGGGTAAAAACTCACCCCCCATAGAAAGCGATGGAACATTTTGAATGTCCCGGGATGCCGGAATGTACAGCCACTCAGTCTTGTCAGGGTTGAGCTGAAGTCTGTTCCTCCCCTTCCAGACCCGAACCGCCTCCAGGCAACGGGACATCACAGCGAGGGCTTCACTGGGGTGGTTTGGGGTCGAAATGAAAAGTTGGGTATCATCGGCATATTAATGATACCCAACTCCAAAACCACGAATGATCTCACCCAGCGGTTTCATGTAGATGTTGAACAGGAGAGGCGAGAGGACCGACCCCTGAGGAACTCCACAAACAAGAGACCTAGGGGTCGACCTCTGCCCCCCTGCCAACACCGACTGCGAACGTCCCAGGAGATAGGAGGAGAACCAACTATCAGACCCCGTCCGACGAATCACCCAAAGATTGAAACCGGAACGGGAGCTGGTTCTTCCAAGCTGTGTTTATTATCCGCATAAACGTTCGCTCAAAGACAAATGAAGTCAGCGTTGACTTTACAGCACAGTCAACGCTGTTAAATAACCGACAAGGCTAACTCCCACCACCACACCCTTAATTACACCACCACGCCCCCACCCTACTTAAACCCCACCTCCCATGGGTCCCTCCTTTTGGCTCCCGTCCCACCACCAATGCAGCCGGTAAGTTACCCCCCAGCCTACACCTCCCTCCTTTTCCCCAGAGTTCTGCCTTGACTCATCATTCCCTTCACCACCCCAGACCGCCGCGAGCTGCTCGCTAAACCCCTTCCCGGCCCACCGGTTGTCTCCATCACCCCCTGACCCACCCAGGCACCCATTCTTGCCCTGCGGCTCGGGCGCTGGGCAGCCACCGCCTCGTTCTTCGTACAGCCCCTTCCCGGCCTGTAAGCAGCGTGGGTGTGGCCATCCGTCTCTGGAACCCGGCAGCATGGCGACGAGACAAGGAGGCCTGCGAACGGCCCTGCGGCCTGGTAAGTTGCTCCGGGCGGTTACCGGGTCGCTGGGGAGGGCCGCGTGCTGACCCGGCCCTCCGGATGACGACGGGCGACGGCGGGAGGCTTTGGGGCCTGGGGGTTTGCTGCGGCTTCCGGAGTGCTGGGGAGGGCCGAATGCCGTCCTGGCCCTCCGGGAGACGACGGTCGCCGGCGGGAGGCTTCGGGGCCTGACGGGGTGCTCTGCGGGAGCCTGGCAGCCTGGTGGGTCACCCCGCAGCCCGTCCGAATGTCGGGCGCGCTCGGCCCGACATGCCGCCCCCCCTACCAAGGGTCCTCCTGCAGATGTAGAAAACAGGGTTATAGCATCATTCACTGTGCACACACCCCCATGACCCCCACCCCCCGGCCTGCCAGGGTGAGCTCGGTGGAATGCCCGGATCAAACGTGGAGCATGGACATCCTCCCGCGACACCCACGTCGCCTCCTCCACCGGGTACCCCTTCCACCGAAGGAGATATTGTAGGGCGCCCCTCCGCACTCTGGAGTCCAAGACCTCCTGCACCTCATATTGGTCGGCGTGAACCGGTCCGGGACCCCCCTCCCCTGCTGCCGCGGTAGCCGCTGGAGCAGGTTTCAGCAGGCTACTATGGAACACCGGGTGGACCTTACCCAAAAACTTAGGCAACCGCAGCCGCACCGTTACCGGGTTTACCACCTGCACCACCCGGAACGGCCCGAGGTATTTGGGTCCTAGCTTACGGCACGGGACCTGTAACCGTAAATACTTGGTGGACAAGTAAACCAGGTCCCCCACCCGCGGTGTAGCGAAGGGTTTTCGTTTTTTGTCCGCCTGTGCTTTGGTCGCCACGGCGGACCGATCCAACGCTTCCTTCGCCGCCCCCCAGGCAGCCGTGATTTGACGCATCCAGTCAAGCGGTGAACACGAAGACGCCTCTTCCTGAGGGCATTCACTGAAGGGAACGAACTCGTGACCAGTGACCACCCGATATGGAGAGAAGCCAGTACTACTGTGAACTGCGTTATTGTATGCGACTTCAGCAAGCGCTATCAGGTCTACCCAGTCCGTCTGCCGGAAAGAAACATAGCTCCGTAAGTAGCGTTCAACAGCAGCGTTGGCTCGTTCTGCAGCCCCGTTGGTGCTGGGATGATAGGCGGTACTCAATCCCTGGGACGAGCCAATATGACGCAGGAACTCTCTCCAAAACCGGGCTGTGAATTGCACCCCTCTATCCGAAATCACACGCCGCGGCACTCCATGCAGTCGGTATACTTGCGTGAGGAACAACCAAGCTAAGCGACGGGCTGATGGTAACCCCTTACACGGGACAAAGTGTGCCTGTTTAGAAAACAGGTCAACCACTGTCCAGATAACGGTGTGACCCTTACTCTCCGGGAGGTCCACAACGAAGTCCATGGCGACGTCCTGCCAAGGCCGGGTTGGGTCAGCTACCTGTTGCAACAACCCCAAAGGCTTCCCAACTTGGGGTTTTGTAGTGGCACAAATATGGCAACGCCGTACGTACTGCTCGATGTCACTTTTCATGCGAGGCCACCAGAATTGACGACGTGCCAGATGTAAGGTTTTCACAAACCCGAAATGTCCCGCCTGTTTGGCGTCGTGACACCCATGCAGAACGCGTGGCCGCACGGTTTCGGGCACATACAGTCGTGTTCCATGCCACGCTAAACCGTCCCGCATAGTCAATAGTCCCGGGTTACTCCGCAACCAGGCATCTTCCTGCAATGTCCTTTGGATGGCCTGGTTCAAATTCTCCCCCGATACCTGTCTAGCACTCTCCGAACCAATCCCCTCGGTTGCCAGTGTCGGGATGAGTGCCTGCACCACCTCCTCCCTCTTGCTGTCAAACTGAGGCATGCGCGACAAGGCATCTGCCAGAAAGTTCCGACCCCCCGGCACATACTTCAGTACAAAACGGAAGCGACGGAAGTATAAGGCCCATCGGACATGTTTAGGCGACAAGCGACGAGGAGTTTGTAGGGCTTCCAGGTTTTTATGGTCCGTCCACAGTTCGAACGGACGGGAGGCCCCCTCCAGAAGATGTCGCCAGGTTTCCAAAGCCCAACGGACCGCATACGCCTCCTTCTCCCACACCGCCCAGGCCCGTTCGGTGGGAGTCAGTTTCTTAGAGGCATAAGCACACGGCTGCAGGACCCCAGCACTGTTCCGCTGAAGGAGGACGGCCCCAAGAGCAACATCGCTCGCATCCGCCTGTACAACATAAGCCAGCTTGGGGTCAGGATGTCTCAGAACGGGCTCTTTAGCAAAGATGGACTTCAGTTCCTCGAACGCCCGCTGACACGCGATGGACCACTCCAATTTCAACCCCGGACGCGGCCGTGTCTTCAACTGTCGTGTGCGCAGTAGATCTGTTAACGGCAGGGCGATAGCTGCGAAACGTGGGATGAATTGTCTATAGAAGTTGGCAAAGCCAAGGAAACTTTGCAACTGTCGCCGAGTCTGCGGAGCCTGCCACTGTTGAATGGCCTGTACCTTTTTGGGGTCCATCTCCACCCCCGCCGCCGATATACGATACCCAAGGTAGTCCAGCTGGGCCTTATGGAACTCACACTTGGACAGTTTAACATAGAGCTGCGCTTCCAGCAGTCTTGACAACACCTGCCGCACAAGGAGCACATGCTCCTCCAATGTGTCCGAGTAAATCAGGATGTCGTCTAAGTATACCAAAACACCCCGATACAGGAACTCATGCAGGACCTGATTGATCAATTGCATGAACACAGCGGGAGCTCCCTGTAGGCCAAATGGCATCACGCGGAACTGAAAACTGCCAAGAGGACAATTAAATGCGGTCTTCCATTCGTCCCCGGCTTTGATCCTCACCCGGTAATAGGCTTCCCTGAGGTCCAACTTGGTGAATACCCGGCCTGTCGCCAAATGGGCCAGCATGTCCTTCATCAAAGGAAGGGGATAGAGGTGCTCCACGCACACCGCATTAACCCCCCGGTAGTCCACACACAAACGCAAGCCCCCATCCTTCTTTTCACGAAAAAGAACTGGCGCCGCCACCCGGGACCGTGCTGGTTGAATAAATCCTCTTTCCAAGTTCTTATCTATGTACCGCCGTAACTCCTGCATCTCTTTTGGAGACATGGCGTACATACGGGGCTTAGGTAGTCTGGCCCCAGGTTCGAACTCAATAGCACAATCCGTCGGCCGATGGGGTGGTAACGAATCGCACTCCCGCTCATCGAAGACGTCCATTAAATCCGAGTAGTCCCGGGGTACGTGCACCTTCGAATCATCCGTGACCCCGCAAACCTTCTCCCGCGTCCCCGTGTCCTCCGGCCCCAGGAAGGAATGGTGGAGAGGGGGCTCGGGGCCCAGACCCACCCGAAGATGACGACTACCCCCCTCCCACCAAATCGTGGGGCCCCATTTATCAAGCCACGTAAGGCCCAGAATAAGAGCTTCAGTCATAGAGGGCACCACAACAAAACGCAAAACTTCCCAGTGGGCCCCCAATTCCAGCCGGACAGGTTCGGTGACGTGGGTGATAGGAGCCCCCCCAAGGAGCGACCCATCCACTTGTTGGAAACGCAGAGGGGTTACCAGTCGTTGCAACCGGATACCGACTGCAGCCACCGTTTTCCGGTTGATAAGACACCGGGTGCTCCCCGAATCGACCAAAGCCCTAACCGCCCGCCTTTGCCCAGACACGGGGCTCACCAACACCACGGGGAACACAAAAGGGCACACCGGAGCGCTTACCATCGGATCATCCTCCAGCTCCAGATCCTCAAGGTCTTCCGTCGGCACGGTGTGGGTAGTAACGGGCCCGGTTGCCAAAGGAGGTGTCGTGTCCCGACGGCTGTCGTCAGCGGCTTGATATGCAGTTCGGGACCGCTCCGAGGTCTTCCTAGCAGGCAAAGCCCGTGTCGAAGTTGCTGGAGGAACCATCCGGGCTGGCGGGAGCGGGCATTCAGCCGCCCGGTGACCCAGCTGGTCACATCGGAAACACCTAATACCCGGACGTGGTGGTGGTACAGGGTTGGCCTTGGCCACCGGCAAGCCGGGCCGCTCCTCCACCTTCACCCTTTCAGCCGGCCGCCGGCCCCCGGTCACCCCCTCAGACCTTCCTCGAGTATCCTGCAAGCCAATGTCCAGCTCAATAGCCACCCGGAACCAGTCCTGCAGACGGGCCGGAACCCCTCTTACCACACAAGCTCGTCGCAAAGCACTATCCAGTCCAGCCTTAAAGTGGTGCACAAGAAGGCGTTCAGGCCATGACCGTAGCCTCCCGGCCACCTTCCGGAACTCCCCAACGTAACGTACTGCCGGTCTTCCTTGTTGGCGCAGATCCAGCACTTCGGCCTCGGCACGGAGCACCCGTGAGATATCCTCAAAACGGGCCCGTACAGCCTCCAGGAAAAGACCAAGGTCCCCGAGCTCACGGGCATGATCGCCGTATAGGTCAGCCGCCCAGGCCGCAGCCTCCCCTTGTAGACACGCTGTGACAGCCACCACCATCGCCCACTGGGACGTATAGGCCGGGCCGTATTGGTCCATGTGATTAATCACCTGCCCCAAAAACATTGCCAGGCGGTCTGGATGACCATCATAGACCACGGTCAGGGGCGGAGGACCCCACGCCAGCCCTTGACCCCAGGGACCCAACGGCATCCCCTGGGCTAGAACCCCCCCATCTGGTCGTAACGGCTGCTGTCTTGGTCTTCCGGTTACGCTGTCCCAGGGAGTCGTGCCGCTTGGTACCGCCGTAGTGGGAGCCGAAACCCCGGAACCTCTGGGAACCTCAGGCTGGCGAGCTGCTCCCTGGTACCTTGGGCTGTCCATACGGGAGCGGGGTGGGCTAGACCGCCGAGCAAGGCCACCTGGGAGGGACCACTGCCCCTGGTCAGACTCATCTGGAACAGACCAAAGCCCAGGCTCCCGACCCCTCACTTCCCCGAACCGCTCTCTGAGAACCTCCATAGTACGGTTGCCCGGAACGGTGGAGTAACTCCATTCTTCACCGCTGTCCTCCATGAAACACCGCTCCCTCCACTCGGTAGACGCACCTTTAGGCCGGTTCATCAAGCCTTGGCCGAGTCCTCGATGATCCCCATCAGAATACGTCCACCGATCACTGCTGCGACCCCGCACTGCAGCCTCCTGAAGCCCCGAACCAGGGCCTTCGAGTGGAGGGGGTTTTTCCTTCCGCCGCACCGAGGGCAACGCCTCCTCCCCCACTTCCACCGACTCCAAGAGCCCAGCCGCTGCTCCAGCTTCCTCCTGCCCCTCGGCCAGTGGTGCAGCATCCTCCGTGCCCTCTGCCATAGCAACTTCTGAGGAAAGAGCTCCCCGCAAAGAAAGGAAAGTCAACGCTGACTTACTATCAGACCCCGTCCGACGAATCACCCAAAGATTGAAACCGGAACGGGAGCTGGTTCTTCCAAGCTGTGTTTATTATCCGCATAAACGTTCGCTCAAAGACAAATGAAGTCAGCGTTGACTTTACAGCACAGTCAACGCTGTTAAATAACCGACAAGGCTAACTCCCACCACCACACCCTTAATTACACCACCACGCCCCCACCCTACTTAAACCCCACCTCCCATGGGTCCCTCCTTTTGGCTCCCGTCCCACCACCAATGCAGCCGGTAAGTTACCCCCCAGCCTACACCTCCCTCCTTTTCCCCAGAGTTCTGCCTTGACTCATCATTCCCTTCACCACCCCAGACCGCCGCGAGCTGCTCGCTAAACCCCTTCCCGGCCCACCGGTTGTCTCCATCACCCCCTGACCCACCCAGGCACCCATTCTTGCCCTGCGGCTCGGGCGCTGGGCAGCCACCGCCTCGTTCTTCGTACAGCCCCTTCCCGGCCTGTAAGCAGCGTGGGTGTGGCCATCCGTCTCTGGAACCCGGCAGCATGGCGACGAGACAAGGAGGCCTGCGAACGGCCCTGCGGCCTGGTAAGTTGCTCCGGGCGGTTACCGGGTCGCTGGGGAGGGCCGCGTGCTGACCCGGCCCTCCGGATGACGACGGGCGACGGCGGGAGGCTTTGGGGCCTGGGGGTTTGCTGCGGCTTCCGGAGTGCTGGGGAGGGCCGAATGCCGTCCTGGCCCTCCGGGAGACGACGGTCGCCGGCGGGAGGCTTCGGGGCCTGACGGGGTGCTCTGCGGGAGCCTGGCAGCCTGGTGGGTCACCCCGCAGCCCGTCCGAATGTCGGGCGCGCTCGGCCCGACACCACCGAAGAACCGTGCCTCCCACTCCCAATCCCCTGAGACGCCGCAGCAGGATACCATGGTCGATGGTATCGAAAGCCGCCGAGAGGTCTAATAGGACTAGGACAGAGGAATATCCCCTATCCCGGGCCCTCCAGAGATCATTCACCAGAGCGACCAATGCCATCTCCGTGCTGTACCCGGGCCTGAAACCCGATTGGTACGGGTCCAAATAATCCACTTCATCCAGGACCAGAGGGAGCTGATGCGCCACCACACTCTCAACAACCTTCGCAAGAAAGCGAAGGTTGGAGACTGGACGAAAGTTGTTCAACACAGCTGGGTCCAAGGCAGGCTTCTTGAGGAGAGGTCTCACCACCGCCTCCTTCAAGACGGTGGGGAAATTGGGGACTTCCGCTGGCGGCGCGGCGCTGAAGACAGCCTCCCCTGGCTGCCCGCGGCTCAGCTGTTTGTTTTTTTGCCTGAAACAGCGCCGATCAGCTGTTCGGGCGAAATTGAAGCCCCCTCCTCGGGAGAAGAGGAGGGGGTGAGGCCCCAGGTAGGGGTAGAGTTCTCCGAGGCCGCCTGAGCTTTGAGCTTGGGCGGCTGAAGGATCGAACTCCCCCGAAGCCTGGGTTGCTCCCAGCTGGCCGTCGTCTCTGCTCCGAACTTCCTGGAGCAGAGCCAGGCGTCTGCGAACCAGCCCTGCCTGATGAAAGGACTATGATTTAAAGGAGCAGGCAGAGCGGTACAAGAGGAAAAGGTGAAGAGGACTATTTTACTGTACTCTCTAACTTGTTGGACTTTTTAAACTTTAATTGAAAGTGCGTCATAATTGAGGATTAAAAGATGGCGGCTAAACCTCCCTCTAAAACTCTTCGGAGTGGAGGATCCTCGCCGGTGCAACAATCATCACTACAGGCATTGCACCCTCCTGAAGTGCTGACATCGAAGGATTTGCGAGATGCCTTGGATAAACATGCCCAGGTACTTTTGGAATCAATTAATCAATCAATTGCTGATAAATTTGCACAGATGGAGGAGAAATTGGAGAAATTTGAGGAAAGAATGGAAGAGAGGATGGAACAGAAGTACAGCGTGATGAAGGTAGACATTTTGACTTCAGTGCATAAAGTGGCGGAATGTGTGGAAGATTTAGATGAAAAAGTGGATGATTTGGCTCAAAGGAATGCTATACTAGAAGTAAAAGCACGGGAGAATGAAATTGAAAGAGGCAAGTTGGAAAGGGAGTTAAGCCATGCCCAACATTACCAGATGCAGTTTGCTGTCAGAATTAGAGGCTTAAAAGAGAATGTTAAAGAAGATTTAAAGCAGCTGATCTCTGAGGCTCTCGAAGGGGTATTGAACCAGCCAGCATCTGAAATAAGAGCAGCTATGGATAAAGTGTTTCGGGTGAATTCATGGATTGCCAGACAGAGAAAGTTGCCTAGAGATGTGGTGGTTTATTTTGCAAAAAGAGAAATTAGAGATCAAGTTATACAAGCTGCCTATGATGTTAAGGTTGTGATTGCTGAACAAGAAGTCTTGGTTTTAAAAGAAATTCCTCCAAGGATTTTAAGGGGAAGAAAGGACTATACATTTCTTGTGCAAGAGCTCAAGCAAAGAGATATAAGGTTCAGATGGGAGATTCCAGAGGGGCTGATGGTGATGTATGAAGGTAAAAGGTATAGGCTGACTACTGTGAAACAAGCACGTGATTTCTACAATAATGTCTTAAAAGCAACCTCATTAACGCTCTTGGAAGCTGGAAAGGGATCTGGAGAAGAAGAACAACAAGAGGAGGAAACAGAGGAAAATGGTGCTGGAGGAGATCAAGCTACAATCTCTTTGGATGATCCTAGAGAGCAAAGAGTGACGCGTGCTGCTTTAAAACGAGCAAAGAAAATAAAAGAACAAGATCAGCAAAAGTCTTCAGATTCTTCACATCGCATTCATAGCCAAGCTGTGGGAGGAGCACGGCCTAAAGTAACCAGTCCTATCAAAGCTGTGGTCCAAGAGCTTTTCGAGGATATACATGGCAACTAAATTTTTAACCTGGAATGTTAATGGACTAAACTCACCGCAGAAGAGGAAGAAAGTTTTTCAATATTTAAAACAATTTAAGATAGATGTTATATGCCTGCAAGAAACGCATATTAGAGTTTTGGATCAAAAGTATTTATTGAACTCGAGGCTGGGTACGCAATTTGTTGCTTCTGCAGAGAATAAGAAAAATGGAGTGGTTGTTTATGTTAAAAGTGCCTTAACAGCGGACCTAATTGAAGCAGATAAGCATGGAAGATATGTTATGATCGAGCTGTTGTTTGAAGGTAAAAAGACGCTTTTAGTTGGATTATATGCTCCAAATCAACAACAAGCTGACTTTTTTAGTTTACTTCATACAAAGCTTACCCAGTTGGATTATAAATCCTTTATTTTTATGGGGGACTGGAATGGAGTTATGGATGTACAGTTGGATAAGGCTGGAGCCTTTAAACGCATTCCAAGTCACGCTAGACTGCCTAAATCTTTTTTTGAAATGAAGGATGACCTGGAATTGCGAGATATTTGGCGTGAGAGACATTTGCGGGAGAAGGATTATACATTTTATTCTGATAGACACCAATCTTTTTCGAGGATTGATTTTATTTTGTTGACTAATGATCTTCTTTTGAGAACTAAAAAGGTGAAAATCTGCGCAAGAATTATCTCTGATCACAGTCCAGTGTGGTTGGAGATTGATAAGGAAAGAGGAGATAGACGCTCATGGCGCGTAAATGAGAATTTGTTTAGAAATCAGAGAAATGTGGAAGAATGCAAACAGCGGATGAAGGATTTTTTTGAGATGAATATGAATAAGGGTACCTCTATGGATATGGTTTGGGATGCTAGCAAGGCCTATATGAGAGGGGTGTTGATATATATGAATAATAGACATAGACGTGCAGTGGAAACTAGAAGGAAAGAACTGGAGAATGAAATAAAGGAAAAAGAAAAGGCTTTGATTTTGAACCCAGAGGAGGTGAAGATCAAGGAGGCTATTAGACTGTTACGAGGACAATTTGATAAATTAATGGCTGATCAAGTGGCGACCAATCTGCGGTTTGCTAGGCATAATACTTTTTGCAATGCTAATAAGCCAGGCAGATGGTTGGCTTATAGACTGAGGAAAAAACAAAGGGCATCTAATATAGATAAGATTGAGCATAAAGGAAGGGTTGTGTATCAACAGAATCTTATTAAGGATGCCTTTGTGGATTTTTATTCGAAATTATATACTAAAGAGGACATTAATGCAAAAGATATTGATACGTATTTGGAGAAGGCTAGCATCCCGGTTCTTACGCAAGTACAAAAAGAGGGGATTAACCAACTGATTACAGAAGAAGAAATTTTTACAGCTATTAAGGAACTGAAGGTGGATAAAGCACCAGGCACTGATGGCTTGACTGCGGCCTATTATAAAAACTTACAATTAGAGATGATAAAACCGTTAAAGGAACTGTTCCAGACAATCCAGAGGGGGGGAAAGGTGCCCCCGTCTTGGAGAACAGCTTTTATCTCTTTGATTCCGAAGGAAGACCAGGATGCTACTTTAGTTAAAAATTACAGACCGATATCGCTTTTAAATACAGATTATAAGATATTTGCTAAGGTTTTGGCTAATAGACTGATGAGGGTTCTGCAACAGGTGATTCATGGGGACCAAACGGGGTTTATTAGTGGAAGACAAATGAAAACCAATGTGAGACATATAGTTGATGTGTTAGAGTTTTTGGAAAGGCACAACCAGATCTCTGCTGCGCTAATCTTTTTAGATGCTGAAAAGGCTTTTGATCAATTGAACTGGCAATTTTTGTTGAAAGTTTTAGACAAAATGGATTTTGGGGAAAAATTTTTACAACCGATTAGGGCATTATACCAAAAACAAACTGCCCGAATTATAGTTAACAATAGTTTGACAACAGTATGTAATATTGAGAAGGGCACAAGGCAAGGCTGTCCGCTATCACCCTTGTTATTTATATTAACATTAGAGATACTATTGGTTAAGATTCGGAATTCGGAAAAAATTAAGGGGATACAAGTTGGAGATCAGGATTATAGATTGAGAGCATTTGCAGATGATCTGGTTGTTACAGTGACCCAGCCAGAGAACTCTGTTGTGGACCTGATGGAGATAATAACACAATATGGGAAGGTTTCTGGATTTAAAGTAAATATACAGAAAACTAAAATTTTGGCTAGAAATATGACAGTTTCGCAGAAGGCTCTCTTAGAAGGATTAACTGGATTTGAGATTGTTAAAAGGGTTAAATATTTGGGGGTGATTTTGTCGCCCTCTAATACAAAGCTATATAAAAATAATTATGAAAAGTTATGGGGGAAAATTCAAAAAGAACTGGAGAGTTGGGAAAAATTGCAATTGTCTTTGTTGGGACGGATCGCAGCAGTGAAAATGAATGTCCTGCCCAAATTTTTATTCTTATTTCAAATGATACCGATTCTTAAGAAAGACTCTAACTTGGAGGAATGGCAGCGTGGTATCAATAAATTTGTGTGGGCAGGGAAAAAGCCACGAGTTAAACTTAAGATTATGCAGGATACTCGTGAGAGAGGTGGCCTTAAAATGCCTAATTTTAAATTATATTATGAAGCTGCTGCACTAGTAGGAATAAGTGATTGGATTAATTTGACACAATCGAGGTTATTAAATCTTGAGGGCCATGATCTGTTGTTTGGCTGGCATGCATATTTGTTGTATGATAAGAAGGTAGATACTGTGTTTAGGATGCATATTTTAAGACAGGCATTGCTGAGAGTTTGGAAGAAGTATAGACATAAGTTAAGCAGCAAGATACCATTGTGGGCAATCCCAAAACACGCAATAGAAAATATACATGCTGGTTTCAAACATGATGAGACTACTTACAAGGAAATTTTAAGTTTGGAAAGGAATATTTGGTGCTTGAAATCATATAGTTTCTTGCGAGAAGAGAAGGTTGTTCAGACTTGGTTTCAATATATTCAGTTACAGGCCAGGTGGAAAGAAGACCAAAAAAATGGATTTGCAACGACTGATGAAAATTTGATAAAGCAAATTAGAAATCAAGGACCAGCACATATTAAACGGATATATCTTGCATTGATAGAGATCGATTCAGAAACAGAGCTTGTTAAGGATTGTATGATAAAATGGGCCCAAAACATTCAGGAAGTTATTACAATGGACACGTGGGAAAAGATCTGGGTGAGGAATGTAAAATTCACTCAAGCTCAAAGTTTAAGAGAGAACTTTTACAAAATGTTTTATAGATGGCATCTAGATCCTAAAAAGCTTGCAAGTATGTATCCGAATTATCAGCCTAAATGTTGGAGGTGTGGTGATGAAGAGGCAACATATTTTCACATATGGTGGACATGTAAAAAGGTCAAGGCTTTTTGGATAAAAGTCTGGTGGAATATGCAGAAGATTTTTAAACGGAGGATAAAGTTTTGTCCGCAATTTTTTTTGTTGGGAATAATTGTTGACGCTACAGTTGTGGACTCTAAGTTGATGCTGAATTTAGTTACGGCAGCAAGACTTTTGATAGGTCAATATTGGAAGAAAGAGGAACTGCCGACTATACAAGAGTGGATTTTAAAGGTTTCCGACTTGGCAGAGATGGCGAAGATTTCGGCCTATTTGAAAGATTACTCGCAAGAACATTATATTATGGAATGGAGAAAATGGATTGAGTTTATCCAGAATAAGTATAGGGTCAAGAAGTTTTATCTAGCATTTGAATAAGTCTTCTTTCGTTTTCTTTTTTCTTTTTTTATTTTGTCTTTTATATATATTTAATAACGCTAAGTTTTGTTTGATCCTATATAAGTTAGAGAGTGATGGATTTTAGAATTTATAGTTGTTAGTATATGGTTGTTTATGATTGCCTTTTTATATATATATACCTTGTATTTAGCTCTGGGAAGTCCGGGGGGGGGGGAGGGGGGTTAGGGGGAGGTGGGGGGGGAGGAGGGAGGGGGGGAGGGGGGGGAAGGGGGGAGGTAGGGAGGGGAGGTAGGGAGGGGGAAGGGGGTTTTTTAAAGGAAAACTGTATTTTTAAAACTTTTCAATAAAAAAAAAAAAAAAGACGGTGGGGAAATTACCCTCACTCAAAGAAGCAGATATAACTGCCTGGAACCAGCCTCGTGTCCTCTCCCTAGCTGCATAAACCAGCCAAGAAGGGCACGGGTCCAATAAACATGTGGTGGAGCTCAACCTCCCCATAATCCTGTCCACTTCATCAGGGGTCACAGAATCAAACTCCTCCCAGATAACATTGACAAGACTGCCCGTGTCCTGATCGTCAGACTCTGCCCAGCTGGAGTCCAAACCGGTCCGAATCCGAGCGATTTTATCCGACAGATGTTGACCAAACTCCTCGGCACGACCCTGCAAGGGATCCTCCCTCACCTCCTGATTAAGGAGGGAGCGAGTCACCCTAAACAGGGCAGCCGGACGATTATCTGCGGAAGCGATGAGGGCAGAGAAGTAATTACACCTCGCCACCCTCATCGCTGTGAGATAAGACCTAATATAGGTTCTTAGCCGCAACCGGTCGGATTCGGATTGGCTGGACCTCCAACAGCTCTCTAGGCCCCGTTTCTGACGCTTCATCTCCTGGAGCTCCGCGGAGAACCATGGAGCTCATTGGGATCTGCCGCAAGGGTACAACTCGGTCAAGTGCCTCAGTGGCTGCCCTTTCCCAGGCTTCCACTAAGGCATCCGCCGAGTTGTGAGCGACGGAGGCAGGTGGGGATCCCAGCGCTGCCTGGAACCCATTAGGGTCCATTAAGCGCCTGGGGCGGTACCATCTAGTCGGTTCCACATCCCCACGGCGGGGGGTGGCAAGACGGAAGACCAGCCGCAGGAGGTAATGATCAGTCCATGACAGGGGCATAATAAATGGAAAGCCCCCACCAAGATCTTTGAGTGAGGGTAGTTTTCCCGCTGCCTTGAAAGAGGCGGTGGTGAGACCTCTCAAGAAGCCTGCCTTGGACCCGGCTGTTTTGAATAACTTTCGTCCGGTCTCCAACCTTCGCTTTCTTGCGAAGGTTGTTGAGAGTGTGGTGGCGCATCAGCTCCCTCTGGTCCTGGATGAAGCGGATTATCTAGACCCGTACCAATCGGGCTTCAGACCCGGGTACAGCACGGAGACGGCATTGGTCGCGCTGGTGAATGATCTCTGGAGGGCTCGGGACAGAGGATATTCCTCTGTTCTAGTCCTATTAGACCTCTCAGCGGCTTTCGATACCATCGACCATGGTATCTTGCTACAGCGTCTCAGGGGATTGGGAGTGGGAGGCACGGTTTTTCAGTGGTTCTCCTCCTATGTCCTGGGACGCTCGCAGTCGGTGTTGGCAGGGGGGCAGAGGTCGACCGCGAGGCCTCTCGCTTGTGGAGTCCCTCAGGGGTCGGTCCTCTCGCCCCTTCTGTTCAACATCTACATGAAACCGCTGGGTGAGATCATTCGTGGTTTTGGAGTTGGGTATCATCAGTATGCTGATGATACCCAACTTTTCATTTCGACCCCAAACCACCCCAGTGATGCCCTCGACGTGATGTCCCGGTGCCTGGAGGCGGTCCGGGTCTGGATGGGGAGGAACAGGCTTCGTCTCAACCCTGACAAGACGGAGTGGCTGTGCGTACCGGCATCTCGGGATATTCAGGATATCCCACCCCTCATTATGGGGGGTGAGTCTTTACCTCCTGTAGATAGGGCTCGCAACTTGGGAGTCCTCCTAGACTCACAACTCTCCTTAGAAGATCATATTGTAGCTGTGACTAGGGGGGCGTTCGCCCAGGTTCGCCTGGTGCGCCAGTTGCGGCCCTATCTAGACCGGGATGCCTTGCGCACGGTCACTCATGCGCTCGTGACCTCTCGTCTTGATTACTGCAACACTCTCTACATGGGGCTACCCTTGAAGACCACTCGGAGGCTCCAACTGGTACAGAATGCAGCCGCGAGAGTTGTATTGGGAGTCTCCCGATACTCCCGTGTTACACCTTTGCTCCGCGAGCTGCATTGGTTACCAGTTGTCTTCCGGGTGAGGTTCAAGGTGTTGGTAATGACCTACAAAGCCCTCCATGGCATGGGTCCAGAATACCTTGGGGAGCACCTGCAGCCGGCGTCAACTTCCCTCCGCCCAGTACGCTCCCACAGAGAGGGCCTCCTCAGGGTGCCGCCGGTCAAAGAATGCCGACTGGTGGCCCCCAGGGGGAGAGCGTTCTCTGTGGGTGCACCGGATTTATGGAACCATCTTCCGGTTGAGCTCCGGATGGCGCCCGATCTCTGCTCCTTCCGGCGCGACCTTAAAACCTATCTCTTTAAACAAGCTGGCCTGGCCTGATGGGACGGGGTGGGATTTTTATTAATGACTTCAATTTTAAATTTGTATTATCTTTGGGCATTGTTTAATTATGTTTTAATAATTTAATTTTAACTTTTGTATCTAATTTTTATGTATTGCCCTGTTCACCGCCCTGAGTCTCTTGAGAGAAGGGCGGTATATAAATTAAATTAATAAATAAATAATAAATAAATAAAGATCATCCAACCACCGTCCGAATAAAAAAACCAGGTCAAGGGTGTGGCCTCCCTCATGAGTTGGTTCAGAAATTACCTGCGTCAGGTCCATGGCCGTCATGGAAGCCATGAACTCCCGAGCTAACTCAGATGACCCTCCCAGGGATGGTAGATTGAAGTCACCCAAAACTAGAAGTTTGGGGAACTCAATCACCAAACCGGAGAGGACATCGAGTAGCTCAGGCAGGACTGCCGCTGTGTGACTAGGCGAAACGTACACCAGCAGCAAGCCCAACTGCGCCCCCGGACCAAACCTCAAAAAGAGAGACTCACACCCGACTATCTGAGGAACGGTGGTCTCCCGCGGACATAAGGTCTCCCTGATAACTACCGCCACTCCCCCGCCCCTACCTTGAGCCCGAGGCCGGTGTAGCACTCGGAAACTGGTGGGCAAAGATCAACCAAAGGGACCCCACCCTCTGGACCCAACCAGGTCTCGGTGATACAAGCCAGGTCCGCATGCTCACCCTCCACCAAATCCCGCACAAGGGGAGCCTTATTAATCACGGACCTGGCATTCAGATACACCAGCCGGAGCTCAGGAGGCTGCACATCCTCGCTCCCGGCACCTCGGGGAAGAAACAGAGGGTCGGAGCGCCTCACCGCTTGTTAACAGCGGAGACGGCCCTCCCGGTAACGATACGGCCCTCTGTCCATGCGCCTGCTGCCATACCCCAATGTCGTGGGAATCGGTAGTCCCATGATCCGCTCCCGAGCCCCGGATGTAACCACACCCTGCTCCCTCCCAACGCAGTCGGACCCAGGCCTGGCCTGAACCACGGTTGTATGGCCACCCTCCATAGTCAGACAACCATTACCCCCACCCCTCTCCCTAACCCCATAAAAAAAGTAAGTGATGTTGAACCTTTCGTAGGATGAACTCCATTCATCCCACAAAAGAACCTCAGGCCCACTATGATTGATCAATATTTTTCAAAAATAATATTTATATTTTTATAACTTTCTTAGGATATTTAAAACTGACTGCAAATTTTAAAGGCTTAGTTTAGTGGCTTATACTGTGTCTTACATAGATCAGAGGTCCCCAACATTTGGGGCACCAGTGACCAGTTCCATGCAGAGAGGTTTTTCTGCAGACTGGAGGATGCGTGGTTTTGTGTGCTGCCTGCATCCCGCGGATGGGGCTTTGCTTGTTTGTGTGGACCGGTTGCTGGCATGCCGTGGCCCGGTACTGGTCCGCAGAGCAGGGGTTGGGGACCCCTGACATAGATTACCTTTATGTCCTCCTGGGGTAACCGTAACACTAGTTGTGAATCACTGCCTTATATTAACTTAGACATGGCTACGTATTTAAATTTTACATTGGCTTAATTAGGAGCCAATTACTGAAGACAAAACATATATTTAAACTGCTTGGGTTATATAGCTGCCCATTAACCCAGGGAACTCTGTGTAGTGAAGAGAAATTGAAAAAGCATCAGCCAGAAATTAGAAATCTACTAAAAATAAAATGGGTCGAGGCCCTGAAAATGTCATTATTGCACATAAAATAAAGCCACATCTATCAATGAGCTACATTAACATCATGGCTCCAGCACCTGGGAGAAGTGCCAGATCCTCATGGCCTTCCAGAAGACAACTAACAGGGTCAGCCGCTTAAGCTGGTCTACAAGGATATTATGATCAATAGAAGTCATGCAACCTGAAGTCAAGAATGGCTTGACTCTACTGCAAAGGTCCCCAACCTTTTGGGCGCCAGGGACCTGTTCTGTGGAGACAGATTTTTCCACGGACTGGAGGAGGCATGGTTTTGTGTGCTGCTTGCATCTCGTGGATAGGGCTTTGCTTGTTTATGCAGACCGGTTGCTGGCATTCTGTGGCCCAGTACCAGTCCACGGACCGGGGGTAGGGGACCCGTGCTTTACTGGCTACACAGCGATATTGACTGTACTGGGAACACAGACCAATATAAAGCTACATGAACTAAAATCCAAGTATGACACAGTTACTGAATGTTCCAGGCCACAGCCAGAAATTGTGGCAATCAAAGCCAAGCTTGGTAATAAAAAGGAAATGGAGAAGCAAAATGTCTAGTGGACATAGATTCCCAACATCCAGATGCAGTACACAGGTAGAGAAATCTGAATAGCCAACCATACTATTGCTGGAGTCAAGTAGCAAGTGGAACAGAGATACTATTCACAGCCCCTCCCTCGGTTTTAGTGTGAAAATCAGTCACTGATAAGCAATATCAATAGTTTCTGTTATAGGAGAACTAAGCCAAACAAAGCATCTGGTTCTTAACTGTGGAAATCCTTCAAAAGAGCTACTTAAGTGGTTAACCAATACACGGACATATTGAGAGACAATGTGGAGCAGTTTCCAAAGAAGTGGGATAAATTGGAGAACGTTTTAATGGCTTCAAAGATTCAGAGAAAGATACTCCGTATACATTTCAACATATTCCACTTCTTTCAAAGGATTTCCAGCACCTCAATAATCAAGTTTGGTATTAGAAGCTTCCAAACGGGAGCTCATAGCCAGTATCTGTCAAAAGTAACTGTGCAGATACTGTATTTCATTGCTACCTCTTCAAAGGAAGGAAAAATTGGAAGCAGAAGCGGAAGATAGTTTACATTTACTGCATTTGAACTATCAGGGCAGTAGGAAGACAAAGGACTTAGTTCAGAATTTTTTAAAAAAGATATTGGATTCTAAATTCTATGCTCAACTTGTTTCAATTGCCCTCATACGTACTTTAGCAGAGTTATGTCACATGCCATCAAAGCACTGGATATTTACGTGTCCTCCTTCAAACAACTGGCTATTAATGAAAAATGCAAGGAAATCTATAGTGCAACAATTTCACACCATATTATATTATGGAAGTCAAGATCTTGCCAGAAGGAAACAAGAAATCAATAGTAGTAGTATCTGGTAATTTTAACCATTCATGAATGCTTTGATTCCTTCCCCATTTTCTTGATGCATATTACTTTCCTTGCTTCCTATGCATTATCTCAATTTATACTCCAGCTTTCTACTTCCTATGTATTATTTCAGCACTCTAGAGTCTAGACAGTTAATTGTCTTAAACATCTAAAATTACTATTACAAGACAAAGTCCCAAGTCCTTTCCAGGAGCGGAAAGAGAGTTAAAACTCAAGGAAGTTAATTGCACAGGAAATACCACACCAAGCAATTGTATTACATCTAGTTGAAGCTGGAACTCGTGTACATTTATGAGATTTATAGTATCCCTTGCGGAATGAGGCTGTCAGGATATATATATATATATATATATATATATATATATATATACTGATGTATTATTATTATTATTAGGGTAGCATATATATATATATATATATATATATATATATATATATATATATATATATATATATATATATATATATATATACATATATATATATATATATACATATACATATACATATACATATACATATACATATACATATACATATACATATACATATACATATACATATACATATACATATACATATACATATATATATATATATATATATATATATATATATATATATATATATATATATATATAAGCTACCCTAATAATAATAATAATACATCAGCTTGCTGTAGTGGTTAAGGTATTGGAAATGAGGGGACTGGAAGTTAGGAGACTTTGGGTCAGTCACTCTCTCTCAAATCAATCCTCCTCAAAGGGGGGAGGAGTAGGAGTAGGAAGGAGTGTTGGTATGTTTATAACCTTGAGTCGTATGTAAAAAAAGCAGGATAAAAATATATAAAAAACCAATAGTAATAACAGTATGAACTCAGCAATACCACTGGATAAAGCAAAAAAGACAAAAGTACTAATGTACTGTTTTACTTCACAAGAATTTAATTACCTGCTGGTTTAAAAAGACTTTTCTGGTACTTTCAGACAAATGCAGCAATAGACTGCTTTATTGACTTCAGTGCTTCTAATTTTCTCCCCATTTTGAATAATGATGATTCTTTTTATTTATTTTTTAATTTTTTTCCAATTAAAAATGAGACGTGCTAACTTGATTGATAGTCGCAAATAGTGATAATGTCCAGAAAGATTTTTCTAGTGGTACATATTTTTCAATATTGGCTAGATTATAAAAAACAGTGTATAATTTCTTTACATACTTTATTGTTATCTTATTATTTGTCATAACAATATTATGTTTGGTTTTCAAATGCATACTATAATTTGCCCAAAATTATAAATATAATAAATAAAAGGATAATTAAATGCTTTAGAAATTAACAACATAATATTAAGTGTCTCAAATTTCTTTATAAAGAATAAAGAATAAAGAAAACAAAGAAGAATGCCATTGTTTCAGTCAGGATATCTACAGAAATAACTTTGTCAGAGATTGAATAACGTTCCAGAGCAGTTTTGGAGGAATGCTAAGAATAGGAAAGGAGGAAATAAGGAGAAATGTCCTGGTTTTGAGAGCTACTAAACAGTGAATAGGCTGCTTGATAGATGATGGATGCTCCATCATCGAGGGTTTTCAAAAAAAAGTTGAACGGCCATTTGTCTGGGATGGTATGTGTTGTGTAGCAGGTTCTTTGGCGCAGGAATGAAGACGAGGCAAGTGAGTTCAGGAAAGCTCATGTTTATTTGCTTGCAGAATCTGAACTGAGAATTGGGCTGTAACTAGCCACAATATATAGTTTAGCCCCTAGGCGGCAGCCAATAGGTTTGAAGCAACCATTGCCGCCTAGGGATAGCCAATAGCAGCACTGGAGACCTGGAGTCTGGGTTGCTGGAGAGCCGTTAGCTGCTCCAGCAACCCACGTGGTATTACTATTGAGCCCAATACATAACAGTATGAACATTCCTGCACTGAGCAGGGGGTTTGACTAAATATTTAATGTTCCTTTCAACTCAATGATTCTATGAGTAGTAGCAGAGATCAACCCTGACTGCTCTTTAGAAGGTCAGATCCTGAAGTTGAAACTCAAATACTTTGGCCACCTAATGAGAAAGAAGGACTCATTGGAGAAGAGCCTAATGCTGGGAAAGATTGAGGGCAATAGAAGAAGGGGACGACTGAGAATGAGGTGGCTGGATGGAGTCACTGAAGTAGTAGGCATGAGCTTAAATGGATTCGAGAAGATGGTAGAGGACAGGAAGGCCTGGAGGAACGTTGTCCATGGGGTCACGATGGGTCAGACACGACTTTGCAACTAACAACAACAAAATTCACACAACACTGAATATTGCTCAATGAGGCTCCAGGACAAACTTCTTTTAAACTTTTAAACACTTGAAAGACAATCACATGTCTTGATTATTTGTTTTTGCTCCCTGCCAGGAGATCTAATCCTGATATAGTTTAAATTTTAATCATTCTTAACAACCTCAAGCAAGAGCAGGTAAACAATGAAATTAGAAGATACTTAAATAAATATAATTCTGCAATTGTAAGATGCCAAACAACTCACAAATAAAATTACCTTTAAAATAAATCACATAATCAAAAAATGTTACATGAAGAAGGGTCCTAGCTGGATGTTTCACGGTTAAATGAGAAAAAGCTAATCAGATGAAAACATAAGTGAATAATCATCAGAGGAAAAACTAAGTAGTAGCTGTGGGTGTATCAACTCCTACTAATGAAACATGTTCTCATTCCCTTCTTGCTTTCTACTTCCTGCAAAATACTAAATCAATACATACACATTTGTGCATCATCACATTTATGGGAGGTAGTTTTCAAAAAATAAAATATAATTAAAGTCATGTCTTATTTCAGTCAGATAACATCATCTCTCAAGAAGAAACTGAAAAACAGTATTTATATTAAAAGCCAGAGGTGCGAAGTACATAAAGTGTGTTCATAGTACAATCTGTCAGTCCTACAAGAATGCTACTTTTTTGTTACAAGGATAATAAGAGAATCTTAAGTAATACCTCCTCTCATACCAAGAGTCAAAGTAGGAGAACCATACTTGCATTCTTTCTTCAAGATTTATCACCATACTTTTATACACCGCTTACAATTCTTCTGGAAGGATGAACAGTATTATTCTTCCAAAGTTACAAAATGTGAAATACAAATAATGATAGTGTGGGTTATAAAGCAAATAGGATTGTTGAAAGATTTTTTAACAACCCTCTTTGTTTATATAATTTACAGGTAGGCCTTGGGTTACTGTAGGATAAGTGGGAGAACCTGGGGGCAGAGTCAAAAGAGGAATCTGCCTAGTCTCTACTAGCCATAAACTAGGTTCAGCCCCTTTGAATCCCATTAACCCACATCTAGTGCCAAAATAATGCTAACTGTTAGTTGAGTAGATTTCCATGCATAGGAATGCACAATAAATCAGTTTAACCAGTGGTGGGATTCAGATATGTGAACAACCGGTTCTCTGTGTGGATGCTGCTTCTGGAAGTCCATTCTGGGCCTTGGCAACAAAAAATCAGCTACCGGTTCTGCCAAAGTGGTGCGAATCAGCTGCATCCCACCACTAGTTTAACTGGAACTACATGTGTGGCCCTGGTCTTTTGTGCCTGACAGTTATGGCGCTAATCAGGACTGAAATTTCTATCACTAAGCAAAACTTCATGTGACCATGTCACTTAGCAACAGCTGCTTCGACAGAATTGTTAGTGAACATCATGCAGTCATTAGGCAAGAATATCATGTGTCTCTTACCATGCACAAACTTCTGAAAATTGGGGGATCATTTGCAACAGATTAACTTAGTGTCACAAGGAAAGAATTATTATTTTAAGTCACAATCTCATCCCTTGATAACTGAAGCGGTAAAAGAAGTAAAGGAGAAGAAAAGTCAGAGTCCATGCTTAATAAGTATTTGTTCTAAAGTATAAGTAGCTATCAAGCCCCTGTAACCCTATTGATTATACATGATATCAATCCTAAAATATTCTTAATGTTTTACAATTAGTGCAAAAGATCATATTATATTACAAAATAGGTCATTTCTTGATGCTCAGACATAACGGGAAGACTTAAAGTAGTACTCAGTGCTTTCCCAATTAATAAAGGTGGTAACTGCTTTCTTTCCACATATTAATTTCCAATACTTAAGGCAAAAACAGAAAAGAATTCTTTCCAAAATAACCGAAGAGAGAAAGGCACTATTTATTTTTTCATAATAGCACTGTTTATTTTTCATAATAGCCATGAAAGTTCATGGGGGCCAGAGTTGGTTCATGGGATTAAGGAGGATTGGGCCTAGCTAGTACATGGATAGGAGACTAACTGGGAATCTGAGTCTGCAAATTAGACTAGGAAATCAAGACTAATGGATCTCACTATAAAATACAGCATTTGATACTTTAGTTTTTTAAAAGAAATAAGCTTATAAATTTATTATCAGCATAATCAAAAAGAGGAGTGGACATGCCAACTAATACTATTTACAGATCTTAGATCCTGTTAAAGGTACACAATCATTGTACAAAATAAATATTTCAGTGAAATTTCTCAAGCTAAGCAATCTTTATTGACATTTTTCATTAAAAACATGAAGGCAGACAACCAGAATTTGAGCATATGGTTCAGTGTCATCAAAGGTATATTCAGACCTAAGCACAAATCATACTTATTTGAATGAGCGTAGCCTTCTCCTGCTGCAGTTGTGAGATAATCACCAATGTTATCCTCCATTTTTAAACAAGTCACAACCGGCCAAACCAGTCAATTTAAAACAATAGAAACAAGAAATTGTTTTGTTTCAATAAAACATAGAGAAGAATAATCCGAATTCAGGATTTGTATTTCAATATTCTGTTTTTTATTGTTTATTTTAATGTTTTTAATACTTTATTGTTTTTATGCTATAAGCAGTCTAGAGTTGTTGGATACGAGATGGGCAGCATATAAATTTCATAAATAAATAAATATTTGAAAAGTTTTTTAAAAATGTCCTCGTGGTTTCAGTGAAGAAGAGAAAAGCTAAAGATTGAAGCTTTCTTAGTCTAGTTTGGAGTTAATCATTACATTCAGTGAAGCTTCAATGTTGAAAAGCTTCATATAAAACATCCTGACATAGATGCAAGACTAATTAAGAGGTAGTTAAGCTTGGCCATTAACTATACAAAATACCCCTGGTGCAAGTTGACTTTGCAACCTGTTTTTAATAAGAAAAGGATAGTTAGCTAAAACTGATAAGGGAATATGTTCAACACTTAATGTGACTGGGGAAAAAAGAGATATTACAATAATTAATAGGTAACCAACTACATCAAGAGAGCTACAATATGAGAAGTAGTTCTGAACTTAAATTAGGCTCATACCAGATACTTTCCATCATCTAATGCAGGGGTGTCAAACTGCCAGCCCGCGGGCCAGATGTGTCACACAGAAGCTCCAGCAAGGGGAAAAAAGTCACGACACATCGCAACACATCACGTGACATGGCGAATTTGACACCCCTGATCTAATGCAAAATCCACCACCTATAAACGGAGGCACCCAAATTTTGGGGTTTTTTTTTGCCTCCTGATGGAAAGATAAAATGATGTTCAGATCTTTCTCCACCAGGCATGGGCAATTGACCTGACAGTTGACTAAGTTACACCGAGTCATTTTTTCCACTAAAACCTTAGTAAGGTAAAGGTAAAGGTTCCCCCGCACATGTGTGCTAGTCGTTTCCAACTCTAGGGGCTCATCTCCCTTTCAAAGCCGAAGAGCCAGCGCTTGTCCAAGGACGTCTCCGTGGTCATGTGGCCGGCATGACTAGATGCCAAAGGCGCACGGAACGCTGTTACCTTCCCACCGTAGTGGTCCCTATTTTTCTACTTGCATTTTTACGTGCTTTTGAACTGCTAGGTTGGCAGAAGCTGGGACAAGTAACAGGCGCTCACTCTGTTACGCGGCACTCGGGATTCGACCCGCCAAACTGCCAACCTTCTGATCGACAAGCTCAGCGTCCTAACCCACTGAGCCACCGCCACCTTACAAACTTATAAAAGGAAAAATAATATCAAAGCAATTACAATATATGTTAATAATGTATTTGGGCTTTGTATAATTGCAGAAGCCCTATGTTTGATGAAAAGATGTATCTGAAAGATGAAGAAAAGTAAATGTAAAAATCTTAACTGCAGAGTATTATTGCCATTGTCTATGAACATAACAAAGTTTTCTGGGATAAAAATAATAAGGTTTAATAATAGTTGTCTCAAAAGTGAGGAGGTTATTAAAGATCCTGAATTTTCTTCTTCTGCTTTTGATGAAATGCTGAGTCGGAGAAGACTTCCCACTTTACAGTTCTTTTGATAGCTCTTCCAAACACTATGGAAAAATTGCTAAATTTGGTTTAGTAAAAAATTAAAATTAATTAATTAAATCATGCCTCCATAAAGTCCAGGGTGGAAGCCTTTGACTTCATTTTGTGGCCCAGGCTTTCTTCTCCAGTAGAATGGTTTTCTCCAATCTAACGCTAGCCAGATCTCAAGTCCTAGAATTCCCAGTTTGAGAATCCCAGAGGTTCAAGTACAGGTAGTCCTCAACTTACAGCAGTTCATTTAGTGACCCTTCAAAGTGGAAAAAAAGTGACTTATGATCATTTTTCACATTTACAACCTTTGCAGCATCCCCATGAACCTATGATCAAAATTCAGATGTTTGGCAACTGGTTCATATTTATGATGGTTGCAGTGTCCCGGGGGTCATGTGATCATCTTCTGACAAGCAGAATCAATGGGGAAGCCAGATTCACTTAACAACCATTTTACTAACTTATCAACTGCAGTGATTCACTTAACAACTGAGGCAAGAAAGGTCGCAAAACTCATTTAACAAATGTCTCACTTAACAACAGAAATCTTTGGCTCAATTGTGGTCGTAAGTCGGGGACTACCTGTACAGCATATCTGGAGGCACAGAAGAAGAAAGGTGTATATTCTGGGTGCTGGAAAAGAGTGAAACATGGGCAGAAACTTCAGAAAGCATGGCAGCTACCCTGAAACTACCTTGTGTCTTTTTGCACATATAAAACATGAATCATTTTGATCCTCTTGTTTTTAAAGCCCCATGTAGCTGGCAAAAGAAGGGAAGCAAGAATTTCACAGATGTCAGTAAGGTATCTTCAGTCTAGGGCAGGGGTAGGCAACCCTGGCTCTTTTATGACTCGTGGACTTCAGCTCCCAGAATTCCTGAGCCAGCTGGCTCAGGAATTCTGGGAGTTGAAGTCCACGAGTCATAAAAGAGCCAAGGTTGCCTACCCCTGGTCTAGGGTAAATACAGAAACTGCTGTAAGAATTTGTCAGCCCCATTTATATGTAGTCAATTAAGGTGGAGTCTATTTGAATACTTTGAAACACTTTTTCTCCACATCTCTCCCTATCCTTACCTTGGATGAATTCCATTTTTGAGATTACAGTGTCAATTCACTCACTCATTATTATCTCTTTATTTTCCTAGCCACCCCACATGTGATAAAGAAATATATCATTTGTGTATGTCCAATCATAGTCAGCTGTCTATAAAATATAGTGAAATTGACTGTTTGTGGGTGGGATCAAGAATTATTATAGATATCTGCCTATGATGGAACAAGGCAAACAAATAAGCATATTTTTCATCTGCATTTCTGCAAAAATGTTAGGAGAGAACAGAACTTAATAAACTAGAGAAATTATTCATTCTTTGCAATAAGCATAATGTAGCTATCTCAATTTGTCCAAATTTGTTTTGGGACTGGGAAACAGTTTCTTCAAGGATGTCAGTGAGAAAAAAATACCATTTTCAGAAACATTTACCATTTTCAGCAACAACTAGAGTATTCAACTACCATTTTCAACTAAGTAGAATATAGTTCTGTGAAATTACAAGTCAGCCACATTCATTTTCCAAATCATAATGGAGAAAAAAGCATTTCAGCTTGCAGTCCACAGTGTTGATATCACATGATTAAATATGCAAAGAAATGACAGTGAAGCAAAATGTCTTCAAAGAAAAACAAGAAAGTCAACAACAACAACAACAATAGAATTGGAAGGGACCTTGGAGGTCTTCTAGTTCAACCCCCTGCTCAGGCAGAAAACCCTATACCATTTCGGACAAATGGTTGTCCTGTCTCTTCTGTTGCAGCATTCACAACTTCTGGAGGCAGGTTGTTCTACTAGTTAATTGTTCTAACTGTCAGGAAATTTCTCCTTAGTTCTAGGTTGCTTCTCTCCTTGATTAGTTTTCATCCGTTGCTTCTTGTCCTGCCTTCAGGTGCTTTGGAAAATAGCTTGACTCCCTCTTCTTTGTGGCAGCTCCTGAAATATTGGAACACTGCTATCATGTCCCCCCTCGTTCTTCTCTTCGTTAAACTAGACATACCCAATTCCAGCAGGCATTCCTTATATGTTTTAGCCTCCAGTCCCCTAATCATCTTTGTTGCTATTCTCTGTACTCCTTCTAGAGTCTCAACATCTTTTTTACATCGGGGTGGCCAAAACTGGTCCAACTGTGGCCTTACCAAGGTGTTACAAAGTGCTATTAACACTTTGTCCCTCTGTTAATGCAGCCTAACACTGTGTGGGCTTTTTCGGCAGCTGTAGAACACTCTGGCTCTTATTTAAGTGATTGTCCACTAGGACTCCGAGATCTCTCTCACAGTTAATACTGCTGAGCAAAATAGCGTACCTATGCATTTGGTTTTAAGATCTTTAAGATTTGATGAAGTGATAGCAATAGTTCAAAATTTAGAAGATATAAAGATATTGCATACAAAATAAGAAGGAAGATTTACATATCCATTAGCATATTTTTTAAAAGCCACTAATAAATCCAATTGTAATACTCACTCCTCCTATTTTATAAAATGAGAAAACACAGATTAAGTGCTGAAATAGTTAAAGACATATGGCCTTTGAGATAAAATAACTCCTCAAAACGTGAGAATTTTGGCAAAAGAAGCCTTTAGCTTATTTTCATATTGAACTGCATTAATGATCCTATGAAGCAAAACATTTCTACAGCACTGTGTATGTTATACTGATCTAATGAAAATTTCAGTGGTTCAGCTCTAAAATTCAGATATGGATTTAACCTATTATTGCAAATAATTTGTCAGCAACAGAGACTTAAGAAAATGCTAAGCAATATCTCCCCTTTTATTAAAGGATTACGAGTATATTTCTGCTGGGAGAACAATTTAAATTAGCTGTATTAATGTGTGTCTATAAAGATTCAAATAACTTAATGAACCTTTCCCTTAAAAAACCCCCAAGCATTCCATTTAATCTAACGAAGGGCCTATAGATATAGATAAAATTTCCCATTCATCTCTGTGTTGCTTATTAATAGATCAATGTTTAATGCATTTAAAACAGTTTTCAGTTCTTCGGAATGGTATAACTTTCATAAATTAAGGATAAACATAAGAGGCAGTGATAAAAGGCCCATTTGCCTTTCCTAACCTCTTCCACATAAGTGGCAGATTAGCACCCATAATTCCCAGCCAGCATGGCTAATTACTGCCATTCAACATAGCTGAAGGGGATCAGGCTAGGGGGAAGGTGCATGGAAGTCTGTCCTTCTTTCCATCCTAGAACATTTTCAAACATTTGTCCACATTCATGTAAGTTTTTTTTTTTTTTATAAATTCATAATTTACAAAGAACTGCCAGAAGCTAAAGAGCAGATGAAGATGGGGGTGGGTGAAAGAATAATAATCCATAAATGAGAACAAAACAATACACTTTTGAAAAGTTATATTCTTATCTAACAAAAATAATGCTTTGCTTCAAAAGGCAGCTATTTTAATTAGTCAAATACTCAAGCATGCTTTTTATTGAAATACCAAACAAACTTCAAAGCTTTATAACCTTTGCTTCCCTTTGTCTATACGGATAGTCCTCAGCTTATGACCACAACTGGAACCGGAATTTCTGTTGCTAAGTGATGTGGTCATAAAGCGTGACATCCCGTGATCACATTGCTTAGCAATGGCAATCATGGCACTCCATGTTGCCATTGTTAACCTAGAGTTGAAGGTCGTTAAGCAAGGATCTGGATCATGGTAAAGAAAGGGACTGCCTGCTTCAAGCCCCAGCTACTCTAGCACCCTGTTGCAAAGCTGCCAGCACCCTGGGAAGCCCCAGCAGTGCAGCACAAAGCCACAGTACTCCAGGAAGCCCCAGACACCCTAGCACAGGGGTAGGCAACCTTGGCTCTTTTATGACTCGTGGACTGCAACTCCCAGAATTCCTGAGCCAGCCAGCAGAGTTTCCAAGCTGAGCCATGCTGGCTCAGGAATTCTGGGAGTTGAAGTCCATGAGTCATAAAAGAGCCGAGGTTGCCTACCCCTGCCCTAGCAGCATGGCACAAAGCAATAACCACCGCAGAAAACCTCTGGCCAGTTGTATTTGCAAAATGGTGATTGCTGCAGCACACCATGGTCAGCCAGGATCATGCTATTGTGATTTCTGATGTTCCCTGCCAGCTTCCCACAAGCAAAGTCAGTGGGGAAGCTGGCAGGAAGTTGGAAGACACTCCTGCTCGGACTGAGTTTTTTTGACCACCTGTGGTCATTCTGTTTCTTTGTTTAGGTAAGAAATTATTTCTGAAACGATGATCCACCGGATCATAGGTCATCTATTAATCCATAAAACCAAGATGTGTTAAATGCTGGAAAAATGATAACTTTATTGTCACTTTGAATGTACACCAATCGGCATACATCAAAATGAAATTTCGTTGCATACAGCTCTCAAAGGGTCACCACCTCTGATATATACTCCTTGTTCGGGGCCCGCTCAAATTTCACATTGTCCATTTTAGTCTCTAGGGAGTGAATGATGGCAAACAGGACAGATGGAAATGGGGCTCCATGTGGATTAGCCCTCAAATTCGCTTGTATTCTGTAAATTTATGTAAATACCTTTACATAAACATGTTCCAAGTCAAGTGAATATTATATTAAAAACCCCTACACAGCACTGGAACAAAATATTATTAACACAGATTGCTTTGGGAAAAACTCTTGACTGGCTTACAGACATTTTCCACACTAAAGCAGCAAGAGCTCCCTAAGACAGAGACTATCAGTGTAAAATGAAATAGGCTGTCATAAACATCTTCAGTTCAGTAACTTCAAATATTTAAATGCTACATATTTTTTTTATTAAACTATCTTTCAATAATAATGGTTCACCCTTCAACAACAAGCATGAAGTAGGTTTGGCAGAAAACTTTTAAGAGCTAATATAATTATCACCAGCAAATGTCAAAGAGTCCCATCTCCAGTTCTGACTCAGTGAGAACTCTCTTTCTTATTTAAAATGTCTGGAGGAACAATCATAAGCTAATTTATAAGTATAAATTGCAGAAATCAAATATATTTATTCTGCATCATTTAGTCATCTTTCAGTGACTGCCGTCATTATGATCAGAAAACACAGATGTATTTAGGCTACAGATGTGCACCAGGAATATAAGCAGAATTTCCTGGGCCCCAAAGCAAACCTCAGATGGTGAAATGGTGAAAATGGTGAAATGGTAAAAATAAGACCATGGTGAAAAAAGCTACTGTGTCTTCCCCTCCCCCAGGTTATAGCAATTGATGGTAGCAGAGAAAGAGCTGGTAGTAGGAGGGATGGTTCTTCTTTCAATTTTTCCTCCTTCCTTCTGTGCCACACTTAATAGCAATAGCACTTAGACTTATATACCGCTTCACAGTGCTTTACAGACCTCTCCAAGCAGTTTTACAGAGTCAGCCTATGGCCCCCAACAATCTGGCTCCTCATTTTACCAACCTCGGAAGGATGGAAGGCTGAGTCAACCTTGAGCCTGGTGAGACTCGAACTGCCAAACTGCAGGCAGCCGGCAGTCAGCAGAATTAGCCTGCAGTACTGCATTCTAACCACTGCGCCACCACGGCAGTTAATAACACAATCAGGTCCTACATTTGTGCTGTCATACCTGAACTGAAAAATCCAGACAACCAGTAGACATGGGAGCAAAGATTTTTTTAAAAAAAATCTGTTTTTTTTTACTGTCATCTAGTGGTTATCTGCATTCTTAGCCCAGGTTTGATAATCTAATCATATGATCAGGTCTGTAAAAGGCATGGATGAAGCAACAGGCAACAAGTGGCAAGCCAGTGAGACCTCTGTGCTTGCAGGACCCAACACAACTTCTTCATCTGCCTTCATTACATTTACGCCACTAGTCCACATCACCTAAATGTTATCTGAAGGAAAACATGTTCTGTCAGATTTCTTTGCCAGCCACAAAAACATTTTTAATGCAGCCCAATTTAGTAAAAAAAAAAAAGCATGATCACAGAAGAACCTGTATGCTTTAAAACCAATAAGCTAAAAATACACACAAGTGAATTTTCAAAGCTGATATGAGTTTTATTCCTGACTTCCTTCCAGTAATGAATCAGAGGGAACACCTTTGGGATTTGAGAACTGCTAATTGTCCTTATCTTTCTTTTCATTCCTACACACGCACGCACACACACACACACACACACACACACAAAGAGAGACCCAAATTCTCTTTCATTTTGCTTTCCCCCTCATTCCCTTGATACGTCTAAATAAATATCCCTAAGACAGTTTTAAACTATCAGGCTTAGCTCGGCAGGCAAAACTGGAATTTATTAGGTAAGCTCACAAGAGTCCAAGGACGTCCGCTAAGTAACCTTTATTGAATAAGTTAGGAAGCCATAATGAAATCACTCCACTGATTATGTCAATGCTTTTGCTCTTCTTTCTCTTGACAGGTGTTATATTAGGGGCTATCTGAACTTCTCTTTTGGGTGATAAGGCCAGTTTCCATCTGTCCCTAATTTTGGCAATGGTTAGAACTGCCATTGTCTTCTGTTCCCTCAATTGCCCGACAAAAAGCTCTAGCGCCATTTTGGGATAGGATAGAGTACTGACCTTTGAAACCTTTCAAGGACAAATAAGATGTATAAGGCCAACTAACATTTCCTCAGTTATGATCTAGCGAGACATTTGCATTTCCTCTATGGACATGCTCTAACATTTATTTATATGACAACTAGATATATTTAGATAAATTTATTTATTTAAAAAGGCAAGGTAACCACTTGGGGTTTTTTCTCCCGAAGAAATATCCATCCAAAGAGATCAATACACAAGGCACATATATTCTTACGTCAGACTGAGAGGATGATAACTGGTCATCTAATGAGCTTTATGGAGAAGTATTTGAACCCAAACTTACTCAATCCTAGCATATCTGACCTGTAGGTGGGAAATTACAGGGCATGTGCAGTATATGCTCCGCACAGACTATACTACTATACTATAGTATTATACTATCATAATACTACTGAAAAACAACAAATGTCTAAATCAAGAATTTTCATTGTGTTTGTCTATACAAAATGAGAGTACACTGAATCTCCTCACAGCTTAATTTTGCCCTTTAAGTCCCAATGCCCAAGCCCTTAAAAATATCTATACAGCTTAGCTCTGTATCTCCACCTACATCAGGCAAAACAGTTAAAATAAAATTGCACCCGATCACAACAATAACAAAAAAACCACCACCACCACCAACAATAATAATAATAAAGTTGGAAGGGACCTTGGAGGCCATCTAGTCCAGCCCCCTGCTCAGGCAGGAAACCCTATACCATTTCAGACAAATGGCTGTCCAGCCTCTTCTTAAAAACTTCCAGTGTTGGAGCATTCACAGCTTCTGGAGAAAAGATGTCCTTCTCTTGCTCTGAACATTCCATCCCATTATTATTATTTACCTGAATGTTATCTTACATCCATTCAGTCTTCTGGATTGGGAAGAAAGGTGACTTAAACTAGGTCTCTACATGGGGCTTGAGGACCACTCGGAGGCTCCAACTGGTACAGAATGCAGCCGTGAGAGTTGTGTTGGGAGTCTCCCGATACTCCCATGTTACACCTCTGCTCCGTGAGCTGCATTGGCTCCCAGTTGTCTTCCGGGTGAGATTCAAGGTACTGGTAATGGTGTTCAAGGCCCTACATGGCATGGGTCCGGAGTACCTCAGGGATCACCTGCTGCCGGCATCAACTTCCCTCCGCCCTGTGCGTTCCCACAGAGAGGGCCTCCTCAGGGTGCCACCGGTCAGACAATGTCGTCTGGTGGCCCCCAGGGGGAGGTCCTTCTCTGTGGGCGCCCCGGATTTATGGAATCGGTTGCCAGTCGAGCTCCGGATGGCGCCCGACCTTCGCTCCTTCTGACACGATCTGAAGACTCACTTGTTCGAACAAGCCGGCCTGGCCTGATGGGGGATGGGTTGGGATTTTACTGTTGTTTTTAATATATCTATTTATTGTTTTAGCTTGGGCATTGTGTTTAATTCTTTTTTAACTTTTGTATCTTTGTATTTTTATATGTTTGCCCTGTTCACCACCCTGAGTCCTTCGGGAGAAGGGCGGTATATAAATAAAATTATTATTATTATTATTAATATTACATTTTGTGAATGCTACCTGATTATTGCAAAATGATAGGATCTAGTCTAAATTATTATTTATTTGTTAGACTTCACTTATAATTGACAACCAATTCATCCCCATTCCCCTAATGGTGAGATTAACCCCAACCTGGAAACCTCTCAATATGTGATCTTTCCAATAGAGTAGTTTCATTACAAGATGGGCGGCAAATAAATTTAATAAATAAATAATAATAAATAGAAAGAGGGACCTTGTGAGTTGTGTTATGTGCAAAATGTTCTATTTTCCTGCTGTCTTATTCATATTTATGTTGAATTGTTTTTAATGATTATTTTAGACTTCTTTTGATTGTTTGTTTTAAGATTTACCACCCAGAATTGCATTTGTGAGACCGGTGTCTAATTAAATTTAATAAATAAATAAATAAAATTCTTACAGTTTCCAATATTTAATGAGCCCAGTTATTAATGGGGACAAAGAGTCAGTAATATTCTCAGGCTGATACACACACACACACACACACACACATATCACATTAATAAAAGCAGCAAACTGCTTTTTCTGGTTACTGCTGAAGGCTAAACCGAATGTAGAATAGAAAGAAATCTTTTCATTTAAAGCTGTGGGGAGGTGCTACTTACACTCCAAGCACTGTTTCATTGCTTAGCATCTCTACAGAGATAGCCAGACTGAGTTTGAATTAATGTTTATTGTTGATTCCAGATTGTTCTGCAGATAGATGCAAGGCTGCCAAAGCAGAGAGGAAAATCGTTTTTAGACCGCTATTTGTCCCTGAGACCATGTACTGTTACCATCTGCAAACCTACATTGATCTTGTTTTTATTTTGTGCAAATTAAAATTAAAAGAATTCAGATAGCTAGCATGTGTGCCCTGGATCCACGCAGGAAAAAAAACCTGCTATGAAATCCATACATAACTAGATTGCAAGAAAGCAAGCCCTCTATATTAGGTAGTATTTATTTTAAAGGGTCTGAAGAATGCAGTGTGGCATGCTACAGAGGTATCCCAGCGTGGTCAATTATCAGGAACAAGAAATAATGCAAACTGAAACAACAGAACACTTGAAGGTTCTCCATCCTTGTTTCTCATCTACCTTGCAATGGCCGATCTTCAGACTAGTAAGGATTTGGGAGATGCAGGGCTTTTTTTCTCATAGAAGGTTCAGAACGGAGTTCTGGCACCTTTTTTGGATGGAACCTTGTAGGATAGGCAAGGTGGGTTGTATGACATGTGTGAGTTCCGGCACCTTTTTGTTTTACAAAAAAAGCACTGGGGAGATGGATCTGTAATCAGCCAGCTGCAAGCTTCTCCATCATCAGTGATCTTCCTCCTTACCAGATCACAGGTATGGTAGTTAAGAAAGAAACTAAATAAATTTCTGCCCAAATGCATTAGGGAACAAATTAGCTTTAAATGGGAAATAGCAGTGTTGTTGAACTTCTTATAACTCCATCTTTTCATCTCATTAAACCTTGGTGAAGAAGTGAAAATCGTGTTTGGAAATAATTACCTTTGGTTTGAGGCAACTTCCCAAACGCCTGAGATAGCTAACAACATTTTATGCAATTTTATGACCATGCAGTGAGTGCCTTATAAATGCTTTGTGGCAGGTTCCCCAATAGCCTCCTTAACTTTCAAAATAGGATAAAGGGGTGATTAGAATGGCATGAGTCACAAAATTCCATTCCAGTACAAATTCAAATTTAAAAAATGATATTATAAATGGCATTAAACAAAAACATTCTAGAACCTTCAAATTAACCAAGTATGATGATTCTGATGCTGTATGACAGTATCAGAATACAATACATTGCAGGGCATAAAAATATATATATCATCAATTAATCTCAGAAACTTCCCTACACATAGCTTAAATAAAAAACCAAAAAGCCTTTTTTTCAGAAACATGAGATTGTTTGGCAGCAGCCAGCTTCTTTAAGTCAAAAACTGTGGGTGCGCCTGACCTGTGGAACCGTTTACCGGTTGAGCTCCGGATGGCTCCCAACCTTCGCTCCTTCTGACGTGATCTAAAAACCTATTTGTTTGAACAAGCCGGCCTGGTCTGATGGGTTTTGGTTTTAATTATTGTTTTAATGTAATTTATTTTTTGCATTTGGGTACTAGGGTTTAATTTGTTTTTAATTTTTGTATTTTGGTTATTTTGGTATTTATGGCCCTGTTCACCGCCCTGAGTCCTTCGGGAGAAGGGCGGTATACAAATCAAATAAAATAAAATAAATAAATAAAAACAAGTTAATTATTTGTTTCAGCTCAGAAAAAGAAGGGTTCTATCTTAGACAAGGACAAAAGCTAGGTAGGAAAACTATACAGGTAGTCCTTGACTTATGACCCAATTAAACCCCAAATTTCCATTGTTAAGCAAAACAGTTGTTAAATGAGTTTTGCCCCATTTTGTGACCTTTCTTGCCACAGTTGTTAAGTGAATCACTGCAGTGGTTAAATTAGTAACACGGCTGTTAAGTGAATTCGGCTATCTCATTGACTTTGCTTGTCTGAAGGTTACAAAAGGTGATCACATGAGCCTGGGACATCGCAACTATCATAAATAGGAGCCAGTTGCCAAGTGTCTGAATTTTGATCATGTGACCATGGGGGTGCTGCTACAGTCGTAAGTGAGAAAAACAGTCATAAGTCACTTTTTCCAGTGCTGTTGTAATTTTGAATGGTCACTAAACAAATAGTTGTAAGTCAAGGACTATCTGTATATTATACTGACTGTGCCGCACAATAACTAGAGAAATTATATTTTCCGTGTAACAATACTACCAATAGAAGAGAATAAATGTAGCTCAGAATTGAACTGGGGTCCTTGAACCTCTCTGAGCTTGGCTGTTTTCTTGCAGAAGTTTCATTACCAAACTAGATAGCATCATGTTATCCAGTTTGCTAATGAAATGTCTGCAAGAAAACAAACAAGCTAAGGAAGCTCTAAGGAATTCACAATACTCCCAATGTAACAAATAAATTTTTCATCCATGTTATCTAGCAAGAGTTGTAGTCCCGATATATTTGAAGAGCAATAGATTGGGGACGTTGATTTAGACATTTGCAGCATACACTAGGTTTTTATATGAAAGACAAAAGAAAATAGATTCTACCAATTATCTCACTAATTGTCCTGCTCAATGGAACACTAAATACTTCTTCTAATTTCAGGACTGCTTTCTCAAAGGATATAAATTAATGCTGTAAAAAAAGGAGCTGTTGAAAATTCAATTCATGTTTATAGAACTGTCTTCTATTCATAGTCATTTTTGATTTCATGCCTTTTATCTGTTCAGTGGAGAAACTCTAAGGCATTCCAAAGTATGTACTGTATAATACGCTCATCCCAAAGGTGCTTTTTTTTCTTCTCAAGGCAACTTTGAAGACATTTCGCTTCTCATCCAGGAAGCTTCTTCAGCTCTGAGTGGATGGTGGGGAATGGCAGGATTTATACTCCTTGCAGACAGCTGGTCATTTGCATTCTTTTAGCGAGTCGTTGAGGCCTCCTGGAGGTTTATCTGTGTCATCAGGGTCATCTGAGTAGTGCAAATGGGTGTGGAGCCTTCTTGGAACTGTTGAAAGGACCGTGTTGTAGACTCGAGATAGATGATGTCATATCCCCCCCATCTCCAGGTCTACAACACAGTCCTTTCAACAGTTCCAAGAAGGCTCCACACCCATTTGCACTACTCAGGTGACCCTGACAACACAGATAAACCTCCAGGAGGCCTCAACAACTCTCTAAAAGAATGCAAATGACCAGCTGTCTGCAAGGAGTATAAATCCTGCCATTCCACACCATCCAGTCAGAGCTGAAGAAGCTTCTTGGATGAGAAGTGAAATGTCTTCAAAGAAAAACAAGAAGAAGAAAAGGCGGGGGGAGTCACCTTTGGGACAACCATGACCTGCATGACTGAGAATCTCCATAGACATAATACACTCATGTTTAGCTCTCTTGCTAAAAATTTGATACTTGGCTCTGTTGCCTGTTTAATTAATTAAGTTATAATCCAAACATCCCCAGCAAGCACAGGCATGGCTACATAATAGTTCTAACCCAATATATATGAAGGCTAAACACTGTAATGAATGTCTATATCTAGATTGCAAAAATAAACAAAATAAAGTAACAGCTTCAAATTACAAAATGGTCCAAATCAGTTTCTTTACAATATAGTCCCTGAAGATCTTAAAAGTTCATTTGTTAATTTAGCCATGTGTATCCTACCAGTCCTTCCTTATAATAAAATAAGAATAGTACAGTATTTTAAATTAAAAACATTAGTAGAACTAATAAGAAAATAAATGTAACTATTTGAGGATTCACTACTTTAATGTCTAGAAGGGAAAATATTTTGAAAGAAATGCAAGAAAATAGCAAAAACAATCTTAGTAACCCTAAAAAATTAAATTAATAGTATCATTAGAATTCTTTTGAGTTCCACATAGTTTTCCCTTTTAATATTAAAAAAAGATTGAGCAAATGTCCAAAGAAATGTCAAAAATCAGGCAAAAGACTGAAATTTCACTCTTATGGTCTATCTTGTGAACTTGAATACTTCCACAGAATCATAGTGGTCAGTAATCTAATAATAGATTCTTAATATGTACATTTTGAAGTATCCATCAAATCTAGTGAAGTTACTTCCAGAAAAGGGGATTTTAATTGCATCTTAGGCAAACAAAAAGGAAAAATGGATGAATAATTATTCAGATAATTAATCTCATCCATGTTTCACCTTGGGCTTTGGAAACATTGCAAAAAACCTTAATGGTCATTATTTGTTAGAGAACCTAAGGTAAAAACCAGGGTAGGCATTCATTAGGAGCTATACACAATTCTTTCTTCAACTACTCATGGATTAGGTTTCTACTTGATTTGCTGCCCATTTCTTTGATATTCTTTGAGTTTAATCATTCTAAGCATGTCATTAAAATATTCGAGTGCAAGGGCATACAACCTGGGCTGCCACAAAGTTATATCCAATTTAACTATATCAAATTGTAGTTTGCAAACAGTTAAACTGAACTCTGCATGTCTTATTTAAAGATTAAATTAAATTATATTTTTCCTCCTATCACCACTTGCTTTTTGCAATATGAGTCATAGTATGCCATTCAAAGTGTGGTCTTTATCATACCCCTTCCTCAAATTCTACCAGTTGCTGAGCCTTGCTTTAATGCATTAGCCAAATCACAACAAGCAGCAACAGCTTCGCCTTCATTTCAACACAGGATGCAAATCTTCACGTACAGCCATTGCACTTCAATTGGTTTCTTTGAAAATAAAAATAAAACATTCCTGCCCAAACCCAGCATGAAAGAAAAATATGAAAGTGAAACACCAAAGTGAATCCTATGTATAATTATAATATACTAGATTCCATGACTTTTCCTTATCCCTACTTATCAGTACAGTTACTATCAGGAAAAAATTGTTTCAAGTTGCTCAGCAATTGTTATTGGTAATTTAGGCAAAAAGTTGATCAAGCAAATATAGCTTTGTAATATTTTTCTATAACATTTATAAAAATGCATATATTAAAATAATCCTGAAGAATCTTTGTGGTCTTCTGCAATATTATGTTAGTTTTTTTTCTATTTTTCTTCGTAGGGTTGCATATCAATCAGGATTTTGTGTTTCTGTAATTGGAATATAATTCTCCATGCAATTTCAAATTAATTAGCATTACAATACCAATAATATCCATAAAGACACCTGATATTATTCTTAAAATGAAGGATGCAAACTATCATCAAAAATTATTGAAATAGCATATCCAAAAGTATAAATCACCCTTTTATAATTTGTGTCAGTAAAGAACTGGACAATCAGAAAAAATGAAATACATAAAGACATTCATGAGTCCAAAAACAAAGCTAATCCTCCTCCTCCTCCTCTTCTTCCTCACGATATAGTACAAGTCTCTGGTAACACTTCAAATCTCCATCTATTTTTCTACACAAAAGTCTAGAAAAAAAATCCTTTGTATGTTCTATCTATTTTATGATCTTCTAAAAGAAATAAAAGTTCAGATAAAAACTTTTGAAAGAGGTTTCATTAAATCAATAACTTATTTAGTCAGCAAACTTCACAGTCTCTTTTGCATTAAGCTGACAAAATTTGTTACTGAAGAGGGTGGAAATCTTCTTTTAATATGTGCTTTCAAACACAGTTTGTTGAGCTGATCTATAATTAAACAAGTTTTAAACTATAATTGTTCCAGACATATGTAAACCTAATAAAAGATACTACTTCAGTTATATAACATAATATTGATTTGAACTCAGTGGCATCTGGTTAAAAATCAAGATGGCATGTAGAGCAGTGCAATTGGAGTCTTTCTCTTGTGTACATGTGTCAACATTGCAAACATGTGGAAAGGGGGAGGGGCTTGATTATGCTGCTGTGACTGCGATCTGATTTTTCCCCAGATCCATCCCAAAGGCAGTCTTTGATTTAATTGATTTAACAATTGGGACTGGAACTTCAGTTGTAAGTCGTAACTGTCACAAGTCAAGGCACCACGTGACAGAACCCAATTTTACAATTGTTTTATGGTGGTCTTTACAGTGGTAAGTACAAATCACACGGCTGTTAGGTGAATCATGCAGTCTTAAGTTCAAGTCCATTCTCCTGAATGGGCGTGGTTTTTTTTGCTGGAAATCTTTCCCAAGTGAAACAAGCAAAAAATGTTAAAAGCTGGCAAAAAGCATTGCATCACATAATTGCAGGATACTGCAACTGGTCATATATGTGAGCCAGTTGCCAGGTGTCTCAAATGCAGTCATATAATGGCGGGAGGGGAGCATGCAACAGTTTACAACAGCTTGAAATGTTTCACAGGGCACCTCTTCCAAGGCTGTTTGTAACTCCAGTCATTAAACGACCAGTTCTAAGGCGAGGACTACCTGTGTGTGAACTATGCATGCATAAGAGCTAAGATGGTCCTTGTACTAATAGTTTCAAAGCCAGTTTTCAATTCTAAATATAATTTTAATATTTTCATTACAAGAGGGAAGTTTTAAAATTAATTGTCTGCACTAACGAGAAAAACGTTTCTAAATAGGGGTATCATAGGTACTGCATAGGAACGTTAACAACTTTTCCGCTAGTACTTAAATAAATTCCAGCCTCTAAAACTAGAAAATCAACATTCTGAAAAATTTTTGACATATTTTTTGACATAATGTTTTCGTGATATAAATTTTATGGAAGTCCACCTGGATGCAATGTTGTGATTTGGGCCACAAATTATCAATAGCCAAGTACACTGAAGAAAGGACTGCAAATTAGAAAGCAATGAAAAATTCTTATGACAGAAAGCTGTTTCAGAGTGTTTACATTTTATTCTGGCTTTGTGTTTTGTTTTACTGCATAACACCTAAAAAAACATTCCCTTTTAATCGAAGTAGAATCTGCTTAAAAATAGATGTAAGGAGGCAGTGGTAGAGTATAAGAACACACCTTTCTGCTTGTACATCAGTATACTGCATCTACTCAAAACATTTCTAAAATGATTGAATGGCCCGTTAAATTCTTGAAACATGAAATAATTTCTTCAGTGAAACTTTTCAAATTGAAATATACAGGTAACCTTACTTTAATCCACTGCTTTAATTAAACATTTAGAAACAAGTTTTAGTATCCTCAAGTGAGGCAGTGAAATAAAATAATCTAGTAATTTATATCCTGTGTGCTAATAAGAATTCCAGTGTTAGTAATTAAATAAAACAAGGCTTGACATTCTTATGATGTTCAATAGTGATGCAGTGATGTTCCTGAGGTCAACATGAAAATTTGGGATATCTTTTGGGGGTTTTGGTTTGCACATTTTCTCAGGTTTTGAAAAGTTAAAGGTTCAGAATAAATGTTAAGCTTCATAATGTCAGGTGTAAAGAGTCAGGAGGACACACTTAGTTAAGATTTATTGCTCAAGATATACATAAGAATCTATTCAACTAGCAGCACTAAAAAGGCACTAGATAAGGGCCAACAGAATTCAAGAGAGACTGTACTTGGATTGCTTATGGGACCGTAATGATTCCAGACTGATTCCTCTCTTGACTCCGCCCCCCAGGCTCTGCCTCTTCATCTGCTACACCTACAAGATTAACCTTCCTACTTTGAACTTTTCCATTTCTAAAAACAGCAACAACAAAAACCTAAACAGCCAAAAATCAATACCAATTTTCCACAGAATAATCTGACATGCTCCAGGATTTCAAATAAGAGCTGAAGTCTTACTTATAAAACCAGTCCCTTCTATTCAAAATCACTCTCTAGCTCATCTAGGTTATGTGGTATTTAAAAGATAAATATTTTAAAAAGTAAGTTTTATTAGTTAAAACTTTCATTTTTATGTTTCAGTCAGGTTTTATGTATCTGTAGAAAACTGTATAGAATTAAGACAGTTTTTGGGATTCAGGGTGCCCTTTAATACTGTAAATCAGTCTAAAGCTTTTGTAATTTGTATTTTTATTCTTGCCCTGTTCACCGCCCTGAGTCCTGCGGGAGAAGGGCGGTATAGAAATATTATTAAATAAATAAATAAATAAATAAATAAAGCAGGGGTGTCAAACTTGCAATGTCACGTGATGTGTCGCGATGTATTGTGACTTTTTCCCATTACCGGCAATGGGGTGGGTGTGGTTTTGCCATGGCACCCCTGGTCTAAAGAGACCCTGAAGAGGGAGGGGAGGAAGGGGGGGAGGGAGGTAAAGGGTAGTGTAAAAGGGAAGATGGGATGATGCCAGACTAAGGCGCCAGCCTCAGAGTTAGGATTTTGGTGATCATCAGGTTGCCAATTAATTACAAATGTAATTAAATGTAATTAATTACATTACATTAAATGTAATTACAAATGTAATTAATTATTTATATCTCTTTCTATTTTCTATATATAGGTAGATTTGCTTAACAACTGCCATGCTTAACAACAGCATGAAGCTGTGGTGGTGCAAAAAAACAAAAACCTTTATGACCAGTCCTTGCATTTAGTAGCTCCCCAAACATTTAGGAATTTCCCAATCAACTTCCAACAAACAGAGTTAATGGGAAAGCTAGCAGTAAAAACACAAGTCATGGTCACATGATATCTTGCTAAATGACCATGGTTAGTTGCTTAATGACATCATAAGATTGTCATGGTCATGTGATACTTCGCTTAATGACCACATCACTTAACAATGGAGCTGCTGATCCCAATTGTGTTTGCTAAGCAAAAACTATCTGCAATCTTTTTTTAATCTATTCTTTCAGTCAGTTGGCTGGGGCCCCAGTGGTGACTATTTTAGGGTATTTTAATAAATAAACTTCATTTTGAATCTCCATTACTTTGGTTCATATTATTGTGGGTTGCTTTTTTCAATAAAAAGTGGAAAATTCAGGATTATTCATTTTTCTATATTTAACAGTCAACTTTGTGCATTTAAATTCTCCTTGCATTATTTCCATTAACCTTTCCTAATCACAGCATGGCAAGGTACGACAAGCCCTTTGTAGTTCTTCTTAAGCATCTTTTACTAATTAGGTATTAAATTAAAACACTTAAAGCAACTCTAATACCCACTTTAGATATTTGGGAAATCACTCTTTCAGGCTGCACATTTCTTGCTACATTGGGTAGAATGACATTAATACACTCTATATGGCACCATTTGTTAAGCTAATGCTTTCTGCAACCACATTACATTTCTTCTTTACTTTGGCAGGTCTAAATAGCAGGTTATATTTAGTGACCTCTTAGTTTTATTTTACAGAGTGAGGGTAAGGGCCATGGAGTAACTATGAATTGTTCTCGCCAGAGGTTAAGTATTGTTTATCAATGTACTACTAATTAAGAAAAACAACTAAGGGCAGAAATATAAAGCATCATTATATCTAGCTTAGCCTGAAAAAAAATCATGACTATTAGTTTGTTTTTATGATCAGTTTTAAAATTCAGCCCAGTTTTATTTAATGACAAACCCAATCCCAAATATTCTTTATTAACAGAAATATAGTAATCCTTTCTTATTTTGAAAATGTGAACTTCTGTTCAAACATAAATACATTTTATTCTTTGTGCACCTTGTTTTATTAACACTGTTTAACCATCATACAAATTAATCAGCAAATAAATAGAGAAGTTGCTGTTAGAATAACTAGGTGAAATCATACACTTATTATAAGCCTTTATTTTAATTCCTTTCCTCTAGAAAGAATACTAAACTAATGGTAAAATATATAGCAAGCAAACGTAGAACTGACAATGCAGATACTGAAGTGATGGATCTGTCTTTTAGGATACGTTTATTTAGCCTTTTAGATACAGCTAGATGAGCACCGGCCCCTAGAGTTGGAAACGACTAGCACGCATGTGCGGGGGAACCTTTACCTTTTTATCTATAGTAAAGGACCAAGCAATCAAGAAATAAGCAGTAGACTAGCACATGGCAAGGTATTAATGAAGGGCCTGAAAAATATAGAAGTATCAATATCTATAAAGATCACAATCATGCAGGCAGTGATTCTTCCTGAGATTCTCTATGGAATCAAAAGATGGTCTTTGAAGAAACAGAATAGAAAGAGTACACTGTTGGAGAAGTCTCATGAGAATACTATGGACGGCCAAGAAAACAAACAAATGGAACGTAGACCGAATCATGCAGAGTTCTCACTCAAAGCAAACATGAGCTCAGTCAATTTATCATATTTGGAAATATAATGCAAATTATCATATTTTGGATTCTTCATGAATAGTCCATAATCTCATGCAAGGTGGAAGGAAAGAGGAGAAAAAAATGAACAGCAGCAAGGAATATGGATTTAGTTACAATAGTCATGGGAACCACACTAGAAGGGCCAGGATGGGGATAGGTTGTGTTGTCCCCAATTCGAGTTTGAGCCTGGTGCTGAGGCCAATGAAGAACACCAGACACGAGGTGTGGGTTTTGTTTTCTTTTATTAAAGCACTCCAAGAAAAAGGACCCTGGCCAAAATGCCAAAGATACTCGAACCACAGAATTAAGAAATCTTTACACATTTTCACTAAAGCACAAGGCGGGATATAAACATTTCAATAATGATCTAACAATTATTCTATTGGTCTCTAGCCATACCTATTCCTAAGCCTTGGCCAACGAATGCTTCAAGAGTTATCTAATACACATCCTATTTGCTCCAAGCCATCTCTATTCCTGTTAGCTGAGCTTGCAAGATGTCTTAAGTCTTTGTTACTTTTATCAGCTTTCCAACCACCAAAATTGTTACAAGCTTTACACATGCACATTTCCTGTGAATAACCATTCTTTGTTCTTGCCAGACAAACTCCCCAATTACAGGCTTCCTGGTCTCCTTTCAAGAGTATGCCATAACCTTGCTTTGTTTTGGCATCCAGCCCACCAGTTGTTTTAAAAAAGGTCTATCTGTGCTGTTGATAAAACTGAAACTGACTTGATAGCACTTTGTCAATTAATCAATGATCAATCAATAAATTACATACCCAGTTTAAAAAGGGAAGGAAGGAAGGAAGGAAGGAAGGAAGGAAGGAAGGAAGGAAGGAAGGAAGGAAGGAAGGAAGGAAGGAAGGGTTGCCTGTTGTATTAGCAGTGTTTCCTGGTTTGGCCTTGCCCTGGAATTGGGAAGGGGCCCTGGAGCAGATTTCTGGGAAATGCAGCCCCAGTAGGGGAAGTAAAATCAGAATGATAGGAAATAGGATGCCAGATTAAAGCAGATGAAGGAAGAAAGAACAGTGAGGGAGCAAGAAGAACAATATAGTTATGAGGAAAAGAGCCTGGATTCCTTTGAAAAGAGGGACAGATGGCCACCCCAAGAAAGAGCAACCATGATATCTCGGCCTAGAAACTGTATCCCAGCAGCCACAAGAGGTGGACTCCATAGCCCTCTCCCTGGGCCTACAGAAGACATGTTTATGAGGTAACAGGATTGGTGAGGAGCCAATGAAAAGGACAGTCTTTGGGACACTTTTAGCTTGAACAACATTACTCAGCATAAGATTTAATGTTTTATATGATTGTGTTTAATTTGATTTTTATCTTAATGGCCATTATTTTTAATTAAAGTCTGTAAATCCCTCCAAGGTGCATTAATATGATTGGGTCGGGTTGGGCTGGGCACTGGAAAGGGATAGAAGGACCTGATTGTTAGCGGCCCTTTCAAGTGAAGAAGGAAGGAAGGAAGGAAGGAAGGAAGGAAGGAAGGAAGGAAGGAAGGAAGGAAGGAAGGAAGGGAATGCTACTATGCTTGAAAACAGTACGTATGTATATTTAGTATTATTTTATTTTTTTTATTTTTATTTTAATCTCATTTATATCCCGCCCTTCTCTGAAGACTCAGGGCGGCTTACAATTTAAGCACAAACCAATGTGCTTAGCAATAGCCTTCATTCTATGTATATGCCTGCTTATTGGGGCTTTCGCCCCCCCCCCAAGCGGCATTATTACAAAGTCAGCTTATTGCCCCCAACAATCTGGGTCCTCATTTTACCTACCTCGGAAGGATGGAAGGCTGAGTCAACCTTGAATTAGTGTATGTGTCCCAACGGTGCTTTTTCACGAGGCAACCGGACTTAAAAAAAAAAAAGGTCAGTTGCTTTGTGAAAAAAGCACCTTTGGGACAACCATGACCTGGATGACTGAGAATCTCTATATACATATTAGTGTATGTGATATCCATCCATCTCCTGCCTGAATAAGCATTCCACTTAGAAAGACAACTTGTATTTAATCAAAATGATTGTGCGTGATATCTCTAAAAGAGCATATGACAAATAAATTGTGGCAGCAGAGACCAGTGTGGCATTCCCTATAAGGATAGTGTGTATATTTTCAGTACTTCCAGATGGCCTCTGTTCTGTGGTTGCCCATGAGTAGGCAGAGTAGGCACACTGAATAGAACTGAACACATTTCAAGGCAAGGAATTATATCTACCAAATACACATCATGTCAGTTTTTGCTTCGTACAGCCAATATCAGTTTTTCAACAGTCTGGAAAGCAAGGGAAATATTAAAAACTGCCATTTTATGAGATAAGGGAGGGTTAAGGTATTTGTCTTTAAGCTTTTCCTATTTAGTATGTTGTATAGAAAATATGCCAATTCTGTTTTTGCTCCTTAATATTTCCATAATTGGATATAGACTTTTTCCCAACCAAACACGAAACCTGTGATACGCAAGAGATAAGGCTTATCCAAGAGAAAATTATCTGCAATAAACCGATTATTTGTTTTTTCATTCAGACTAACTCATTAAAACTCCCTATTCTTGATGCCATATTCTTTGTCAGGAAGGATAACTGGCCTTCTTTTGATAAAAGAATGTTATTGCTTAACAATAATAATGCTTTAAGAAACATTATTCCACAAATGTGTTTCTTGTAGATTTCTTTATGAGGTTCCTTAAATTCTCATAAGCAGTAGTTCATCAGTGTTTTTACACAACAGTGCTGCAATTTTACATTGACGTTAATTTCATAAATAAAGAGATGTCCTCCTCTAACAATGCCACATGAGAGCCGCTGATTATTTCAGGCTATGACTACATTTGGGAATTCTACTATTCCTAGATTAAAGCTTTATACATTAATTTTCATTTATTGTTATTTCAAAACTAAGATAGTAATATTTTGAAAAAAATATTTAGGAAAGTCATTACTATGCATCAGAAGAATACTGAAATTTTATGAAAATAGAAGCACTGAATGGATAACCTACATACTTCTATGTATGTAGTAAAAAAATCCAAAATGAAATGAAATAAACCTGAAACCTCTATATGAAACCATTGCGAGACAATCAAGATACTTTCATTAGAAGAAATCTATTGATATTTATTTATTTATTTATTTTTATTTTAATTCCATTTATATCCCGCCCTTCTCCGAAGACTCAGGGCGGCTTACAAGCTTAGCAGTAGCCTATACATACATACATACATACATACATACATACATACAGTGCTTTTTTTCTAAAAAAAAAAGGTGCCGGAACTCTCATCTTGACGGGTGCAGGAGGTGGGGGAGGGCGGCACTGCTGCGGTCACGGGTGCGAGGGGTGTTGGTGGTGGGCTCCCCCTCCGGGGCTGGCACAGCTGGTGCTATGGGAGCATCAGGGCCTGCTCTATATGGCTGGGCTGCGCGGGGCAGACAGCGGAGGCAGTGCGGGCCAGGCGATGCAGGGCGGCCACTTAGGCGCACAGGGCAAGGCGACGGGGGTGCAGGTCCAGCACCAGGTAGGCCACCAGCCTGGCTGACATGGGTGAGCACAAGGAAGGAGTGCACATGGACTCTGCAGAACCCACCTCCCACTCCTTATCCTCTCTTACTTACCTAGTTGAGATGGTGTAGTTGGGCAGCAGGGAGGGATGCAAAGTTCCTGCCTACTCGCTTTCGCTGCAGACAACTAGCTGGTGCAACGTTTGCCAGCCAGGTCTTTTGGCATGCTCAGCAGCAATTCCTATTGGCTTTTCAACTCGGAAAGGCAAGAGGAAAATCTAGAAGAGATCTGTGCAACTTGTAGAAGGGAAAGGCCCACACTGATAAATTAAAAATCTTTGTGGTCTGCAAAGGAATGCTGGTAGGCTAATCAATGATTTGGTGACTAGAGGAGCATCTACAGTGTTGGAGCTCGTGGCCATGGTAAGCCATGGAGACACTAGGCAACATGACTTTCAGGGCAGTGGTGGTGATTTTATTACTTTTTTTTAAAAAAAAGTCTGTGCTCTGTCCAAGGATGCTTGGTAGGCTGCATGTACAGGCCTGGTCTAGAATTTATTTTGGAGCATTCAAGTATCTAGAGCAGGCATGTCAAACTGATTTTCTTTGAGGCAACTTCTTATAAAAGAATTGCCATTAATTTGTTTTAATAAAATAATTTAAATCAATTTTTCACTTGATTTCAAATTAAATGAATTATATTGGTTGACAATGAGATATTTTTTTTAGTACAATTGCCAAATGCAATAAACCAGTTTTAGGTATATGTTACTGGAAGGAAAAAGCAATCCCTGCTGCGTTACTGATCCCAGACAAGCATTTGCATGTATGCAGGTATCCTTAGGGTGCCACAGTTATGGATGAGAAATATTGGTTGCAAAGTTGGCTTTCCTGGATGTAATACAGATATTTTGGACTTATTTTTGTTTCTTTGCATGTTTGTTATTTTTAAAAAGGCATATGCTACTGACTACGCTTACGCACATATGTAACATCTTTTGATAGGATACATGATCACTGCTTGTCCAAAATTTTAATATACAGATAATACCACCAGAAATTATTTTAGCCTTTTTAATAAATGTTGTTATTGATGTTAAGCTCACCAGGAAAAACATCATAGTTATGTATATACTAGGTTAATTATTTAAAGACTGAAGTGCAACATAACTAGATTCTAAATAATCTACTTTTCAAAACACACAACAGTCCAAACAGTAAAAGTAAAGTCCAAATTAAAAATATTTCTTTCTTAAGAATTTTTTAGATTCAAAATAGTTTTCAAGAGTGTACAAAAGATACTATTTTTTCTAGAATCAGCTAAATTAGACATATTACATTGAGAAAAATGTTTCTCATTTCTTTCCTGTTACCTTTGATTTCATTGCAGAGATGTTAACATAAGAAATAGATTATTTTGTTATCTAATTTTACCTTCCAAAAGACAGAAGCAGATGAAAAATGTGAGGTTCTTTCCTGTTGGCTTTTTCGAATTAGCTGTTTTAGATTCTAAAAGTTTAGTTCCTAAAGAAGTAATCCTGTAAATAATTTTAATGTCCTCCTCTAGTGCATGCTCTTTTATTACTCAAGGACTTCAACTCCCAGAATTCCTTAGCCAGCATGGCTCAGCTTGGAAATCTCTCCCTTTCCCCTCAGCATGGCTGGCTCAGGATTTCTGGGAGTTGAAGTCCACGAGTCATAAAAAAGAGCCAAGATTGCTAGCCCTGCAATAGGCTTAGGAAAGCCAATAAGGGAGCTGTTTTTTGTTTTTGTTTTTTGCCAAAAAAAAAGGTGCCGGAATGCCGTTCTGAGTGTTCTATGAGAAAAATAATGTGTGTGTGTGTGTGTGTGTGTGTGTGTGTGTGTGTGTGTGTGTATAAAGGTTGGACACCCATGCTCTAAAGACATGTAGCCAGGTAGAGTATATCCATTTAATGGTGATAGACTTTTTAAAGATAAGAGATAAGATAAGGTAAGGTAGGGTAAGATAAGGTAAGAGAACCTTTATTGTCATTTTTTACTATGAGCACACATTAAAATGAAATTTTGTTGCTTGTTAAAAGTTAAACACTATATCTGTTCTATTGACTTTGACATATTAGCTATAGGAAATACTTTAGATAAAGACTATAATAAGAACCAGTCCCATTACAAGAACAGCCAATATGTATTAAAGAAATACTTTGGGAAGTTCTTTACAAATGAAAGAGATGAGGCATTGATCCATTGTTTGCAAAGTTAACTCGCTGCAATAGTTTATGAACAGAACAGAAACTCATAGTAAGTTCTACTCAAGATAACTCTACTATGAGGCCACTTGAAACAGCTTTTTGCTATACTATATTAATTAATTGGTGGGAAGGTAACAGCATTCCGTGCGCCTTTGGCGTCCAGTCATGCCGACCACATGACCACGGAGACGTCCTCGGACAAGCGCTGGCTCTTTGGCTTTGAAACAGAGATGAGCACTGGCCCTAGAGTTGGAAACGACTAGCACACATGTGCGGGGGAACCTTTACCTTTTATTAATTAATCATAATTGATGCATTGAATTCCATATTGGAATACTTTAAAAAGACATTGAGAATAAAACAAGAGGCGTTAGGTTTATATGGATGTGGAGCTGGCCTAAACCTTGTCAAAAAGCTGCTTTACTTTTCTTTTCCAGCTATATAAATAACAATTTACTTACTTAATCATTAGAAATATGTATAAAAAAAGAATCAGTTTGGTGTAGTGATGAAGGTGCTAGCCTAACCAGGGGGCTGTGAGTTTTAATCACATATGAAAGTTGCTTGGGTGACTTTGAGGCTGTCACTCTCTTTCGGTCCAACTCACTTCAAAGGGTTGCTATTGTGGACAAAATAAGAGAAGGAAAGAGCATTGTATATGTTTGCTGCTTTGAGTTATTTATAAAAACAGTAAAGGCAGGATTTTTTTAAAAAAAAATGGAAAACATGGTTTCTTTTAGGCTTGAAATAAAGCAACTCCACTCAAAATATTCTGCAGGAACAGAACTGAAAATATCTTGAATATTCAATTGCAGAAAAATTTAAAATGACTGCACAGTTCCAGGAACTGTGGAATTAGCTACAGCACCCTTATTATTGCACCCCCAGAACCACATGAATACATGACCTTATAAAATGAGTGCTAATTTCCATGATTTTTAATTTTGAAAACATTTTTGAAGAGATTAAAAATAAAGGCTCACAGAAAACAATAGGAATGCAACCCTGCTTTTACTTATTGGGGGGGGACCTATTTAGAATTTGTCATCTAAATCTCCTCCGCTTCTTAATAAAGAGAACAAAGGGACATCTTTTCAATTTAGACAAGAACAGCTGCTGTCTTTAATATCCCTTTCAATTAGCACATCTCCTGCATGAGGTATAGTGATATTATGCAAAAAGGTGAGAAGGTTTAGTCAGATACATTAATTTTCTCCTTCATGTACATGGACTTTGGTTCTTTATTACACTTTAGTAGTATATTTCCCTTTCTTATACCTTGGGGAATGCTGTTACTGTCTAGTTAGTAATTTTTATTACCATCACAGATCAGTATTGTGTTACTGTCAATAATAATAATAATAATAATAATAATAATAATAATAATAATAATAATAATAATAATAATAATAATAATAATAATAATAATAATGGTGATGATGATGATGATGTTGGAAGGGACCTTGGAGGTCATCTAGTCCAACCTGCTGCTCAGGCAGGAAACCCTATACCATTTTGGAATCAAATGGCTGTCCAGTCTCTTCTTAAAAACTTCCAATGTTGGAGCATTCACAGCTTCTGGAGGCAGGTTGTTCCACTGGAACAACCTTAGTTGTTTCTCCTTAGTTCTAGGTTTGCTTCTCTCCTTGATTAGTTTCCATCCATTGCTTCTTGTCCTGCCCTCGGGCACTTTGGAAAATAGCTTGACTATTTGTGGCAGCCCTGGACATATTGGAACACTGCTATCATGTCACCCCTCGGCCTTCTCTTCATTAAACTAGACATACCCAATTCCAGTAGCCGTTCCTTATATGTTTTAGTCTCCAGTCCCCTAATCATCTTTGTTGCTCTTCTCTTACTCTTTCCAGAGTCTCGACATCTTTTTTACATCGTGGTGACCAAAACTGGATGCAGTATTCCAGGTGTGGCCTTACCAAGGCATTGTAAAGTGGCATTAATACTTCACCTGATCTTGATTCTATTCCTCTGTTAATGCAGCCTAGCACTGTGTTGGCTTTTTTGGCGGCTGCAGCACACTGCTGGCTGATATTTAAATGATTGTCCACTAGGACTCCGAGATCCCTCTCACAGTTACTACTATTGAGTGAGGTACCCCCTATACTATATCTGTGCATTTGTTTTTTTTAAAAAATTTTTTTTTTAAAAAATTAAGTTTAAAATGTCCTTGTCTAACTGATCATGTGGAAAAGGGAAGGTAAAATGGTCCTGCCTAGCAACACCATCTTGCTAAAGACCTTTGTCAGTGCTAACTGAATGGCAAATGTCAGCACACCTTGCTAATTAAAAATGTGATGTCAACAAACATAATTAATTGTATGTGAGTCTCAGTCTAAATCATTCTCAGAGAATAAATCTCAATGTAGATTGAAATCTCTGAAATCTCTGAAAGGTATTGCATGCACAATAATTCCAGGGACCCATCTACTGTCATATTTGGGTGTTCTTGATCAAGAATAGATTATTTATTCCATATTGCACTTATAATGTTTAATTTTCCAATACTCAATAAATTTTTCTAGCCCTTCTCACAATAATGGATTCACTGATTCTGAATTTTAAATAAAGATTTATACTAGAGGTTTTCTTAGTTCCCGATTTTTTTTAATAAAATAGTCCTTGACCATTTTTTCTGAAGGCACTGACATCCTGCTTACTTAGCAAAAGTAAGCAATTGATTTGGCATAGTTCTTTTTCACCCCAGGTACAAGGTACAAGCACAGCAAAAGATATTGTGATGTTCTTTGCTGAAATGCAGGAAAAATGGGGAAGGGCTTGGGTGATTCTTAATTGCAGATAACTTTAAAACAGCAGTCAGAATCTGCATGGATTGTATACAACATCTCAAAGACCAATAAAGCAACCCAAACCAAGACATAAGTTTTACATTTTGAAAGGCATCCTAAAATACCACTCTATAAGCCAGAAGCACTTCTAAAATGCACATGCACAGCAAACTTTGAGCTAGGATTTTCACAACTTCATCAACAGTAGAGCATACACATATTTGCATATCTGTCTGCAAAATTAAACAAAACACAATCCACATGCAATGCACTCATTGACCTACACAAGCTATTAACTTTCCCATAATAAATTTAAAAAACAGCAGTAGCATACTAGGCAAGCTAGTAGGCATGCAGTAATGAATAATCTTCTTTTGTCTTAACCTCTTCTTTCCTCTATACATTCCACTCCCATACTATGCCATCCAAATTAAACTAATAACAGCATAATCATAATTGCTCTCTGCTGCTGTGCCGGCTATGCTGGAAACAGTTTGAAAGTGGGAGGAACTAAGCACAAGCTACGAAACCAAAATCCAAACCAGTGTTCAAAATAGTTGGAACTCTTAAATGACATTGAATCAGCAAAATTTTGTTTCAGGCTCAGAGTAAGACAAAAATATACGTTTTGTTTCATTCAGACCTTGCACGTGCTTATTTCATGATTTAAAAATGCTTGAACTTGATTAAAAAAGCAATTATGTTACAAATTATCTTCCTATCACATTTCATATTCTTCAGAAATGGTGCTTATTTACATGTCCCATCATCTTCAAACTGTGAGTGGCTCACAACCCAAGAATAAAAATAATATATACAAACAATGAAATAAAAGCAATAAAGCAATAATTTCTGAGTTCGAAGTCAACAATATTTTAAGTGTGCCACAATTTCCATATTTGATTTAGAAAAGGCAAGAAAAAGCTACGTTGAACATACACAGGTCAATGCTGTGTCTCATGACATGCCTATTTAGACAATTGAACTGAAATAACTTCAATATAGACTGTAATTTAGAGTGGATTTCTGAGTTCTGCAATGCAAACAGAATGCTTATTGAAATCATATGCCATATTCCTAGGACAAATCCTGAAGCATTCCCAACAAGCCCAAGAAGATCTTTCTCAGAACAGATTAAGGCTCTTGTTCCCAGCATATCCTTTAATGTTTTGTCTGACAAAGCCATAGACAGATGTGATTCTTGGCTTTACTTTTTTCTTTCATAGCAAATATTGGCTCCCATCACAGCTAATTCTCCTTGCAGTATTACCTGTTATCAAATAATATCAGAGAGGCATTTATGACAGCCCTAAAAAATAACTGGTAATCTTTGGCTTGATACTAAGAACCATGTTGGGCAGAAATCAGAGGATAGTGTAGAGAATAAGATGAACTTGATGAAGTTCAGATCTGTTACCAAAGCAATGATAAGAACATACCTTAGGCCTAAAATAAGCAAAAGGGAAGAAGGCAATAGACAATCAGACCTGCAAGATTCTGTTATTGTAATCACTCTCAAGAAAAATAGTCCTGCCCTTCTTGTGGTATTGGTTCTTGCTCAGATTTACTTGGTGGGCGTTGTGTTCGGATCGACAACACACACAGCGAGGTAGTTGTAACAGTGCGGTTTATTGATACACGTGGAGAGAACTGGCTAGCCCGGTCCGGGTAGCTAAATATAGCCAACCCCGTGTCCGGAATCTCCCGCCAAAGAAACAACACCCAACCCAGGGTCGTGGATTTCCCGCCGGTGGAAAACCACTCCCCTACTAATCTACATATACAACACCGGGGCTGACAGATAAGTGGTAAATCTAAGCAGAATTTTTATTCGTTTGACAATCATATATTAATCCTAAAACATCACTACAATTCAGTCATTGCATCCAAGTCAATTTGGATGCAAGATATTTTACTGACAAAATATTCATTACAAATATCACAGCTGACCACTGAAGTTCTCAGTTTTGATTCAGGAGAAGAGAGATCTGAATTGGTTCAGATCTTCATTTTCAACAGCTCCACTGGGGAAAATATGTGAATGCAATACACGTAGAAAGAAATGCTTCTTTAGTATGTGACTGCTTTCAGATGAGGTCTATGTTATGTCTCAAAGAATTAAAGTCCACTTTTTCTCTATATGTACTTCAGCTATTTAAATGGCTTCGTACTTCAATTCCCGTACTTCAATTCATGAGGCCAATCTGAAGCAGAGGATGCTCAACAGTGATCAAATCTATAGCTCTAAAAGATCCCTGTTCTAGTCTCTACTGATGACAGAGTTATAATAGAATTCAGTTTATTATGTCCTCTCATATTAATGTAATCACCAATGGATCCAACTATAAAACTTTCCAGGATGATTTAGAAGCCTGCAACAGCCAATAACCTGTCTGAGATGGTCACTATAATGGGGCCATCTTTCAGGAGATGGTTAGTGACAAGAAAATCTCAGAGTAAGAATGTGGGGGATATAGACATGTAACTGCTAGTAAAGTCTGATTGTGAGAACAAAAGGTAGGCAATCCACTGCACGGAGGCAACACATAAAGGGTGCTACATTTGTAGAAATAAAAGTAGATAAATGTTACTACTCTGAGTAACTGTTGTGCAATTTAATTAGTTTAAACTGTTTGTAATTAGTAGTGTTCCTAAAGTACAACAAAGATTAATTCCTAACTGACCTGTTCAAATGCCTATGAAGCTAATGTCTTGGGGAACCTAACAATGTTAGATTTAATGTTTACACCTTTATTGGGGAGGAGTGCTCAGTGTACTCATAAGGAGGTGTTCTGCTTTGGCATCAATATGCTAGTTTTTGTACTATTGTTAACTACCTAAAGTTATTCACTTAAGATGAGCAGCCACGTAAATATTCTAAATGAGTAAGTAACACAAATCAACCACACTAAACAGTTCTAATGTTCTCACAATGCTGATATTCTCACACATGGGGTGGGGAGATAGAGGTAATGTCAAAGTGAAGATATTCAGTTTATTCTGCCAACATAAACATAACAATGCAAGAAAAAATAGGGCACGTGTATGGGAGAACCTGGGAGTGCTGACAGGGATTATCAGGAATTAGAAGATAAATAGGCATTCTTAAGGCAGAGCAAAATATTTATCAAGTTGTAGAAGTGCTCATGTATGACCATTTTAACAAATATTGAGAACATCCAAAATATTGACTAGGACACACTTCTGTTGTATGCATTGTTGAAACAGAGGTTTTGTGCCTATTAACTTCACCAAAGTTAACTACAAACAAAATATACACCAATCCTCTTTGTGTGCCTTTTTTGTGACTAGGGGAGAAGGGAGACAAGACAAAGGCAAACATTTCAGAAGAATGATCTCACTACAAACATCAGCTGAATTCATTTACAACCAGGTATTTTTAATGAAATGGTTTTTCTTCAGTTTAGTGATATATATTATAGAACTGCATGCTTTCTTCCTCAGCTTTATTGATAAGTTATTATTGTTCAAGAAAGAACTCTCAAACAAGAAATTCCACACACCTAGTTTCATATGTCTGTAGGATTTTGGCAGACATACAAATCTCACCTGCATATAATGTGAGTCAACTTAAATGTATCTGTCATTTCTTAATGTATATTAGTATCAAAAAGATTATAAGGTACAACAGCAGCAATTCAAGATATTTGGGAGAAATACAAGCTATAACAATTCAAACTAAGTTTCAACACCAGCACTCATTATTTCTTAAATATATTAGACACAGATTCTCTTTAAACATTTTCCAAATGTTCAGTATTACTACTGACTGTATTTACTGCATCCGTAAGTGACTTTCATAGATTTTTATTAATTAACATTACTTTGGGGGGGTGTTGCAGAAACAAAATACAAACACATGTTTCATTATCTCTGAAATCACTGTACTTACCAGTTGTTTCCACAATGCCCTCTAGGATGACAACGATCTCAAACTGTTCAGTTTGCATGCTTCGCTGAGAAAGGTCATAGAAGGGGCTTTTTGAATCGATCACATGGCAGATTGTAAGTGGTGACACAAGAAAAAGTTGATCTGCCCCTGTGCTAAAACCTACATCCAGTTCAAGTTGATCGAGGGGCAGAAATTCACCTTCAGGAGTTTGCCGAGACTGTAGCAAACATGAAGAAAGAAAGAGAAAGAAAGAGAAGTAATAAACTAGTATAGTTATTTTCAAGACAACACAACAATAGGTGATCGCCATACAGTACTTTTCACCATGAATCATCCAGATTAGGCACAAAGTTATTTTACAGAAAAAAGGAGGAAGGCAAAAGCTTTCAAGTTCTCCCAGTATCTTCCTGCTATTAGAAGGTAATTTCTTTTTACATGAACACCAGCTCTTCGTACAAATTGTATCCCTTTCTGGAGGTCTCAATAACACTTGTGAAAATTCAATTGTTTTCCAAAAGGAAACTCACACAAAAATTAATTATTTTACTCTTTATTAAACTGCCATTTGGGTCAAGTTATCTTCAGATCCTGAATATGAACTAATGTACTGTAATATATTATACTCAAGTGTATCTACATGTATTATTTTATTTATTTATTAAATTTGTACCCCTTCCATCTCACTGTCACACAATTATTACTACTGCATGTAAATTTATTGTGAGCATTGACCAGGATTTTGATCCATATATTAATTTCTTAATTAACTGAAGCAGCTACATAGCCTTTAAATGGTAAATACAAATAACCATTAAACAGTATATTGGCTTAAACCTGTGATTTGCTTTCTAGAGCCAGAATCTAGAGGCTTGAACTATCATTAGCATTTTTGTTTCCTGTTAAAATTAGCTTAAATACAAAAGTGTTGCCTCTTTTACTACAGAGATTCACTCTTCACATATTCCCAATGAGAAGGTTTCTTGTAACAATAATAATGGTACTCATAATAAAACAGAAGCAACTTACTTTAAAATGCTGTTTATTAAGGTATGCTGTTCTCATAAAAAGATTCTATGCTACTGAAGTAGCATGGAAAAGCAATAGGTTTAAAATATCATGGACAGAAGAGAGAACTGCCTGTACACAGTTACAGAGGACAGTCTAGTGGTTGCATGGTTTCATCCTAGCTTGCAATAACAAAGTCAGGTGTTTTGGAGATTTCTGTCTAGGTCACGGGTGTGAAACTCACCTCATCATGTAATGTGTCAAGACGTATCGTGACTCTTTTTGCATTGCCGGCAATGGGGTGGGCATGGCTTCAGTATGATGCATCCGGCCCGCGGGCCAGCAGTTCGACACCCCTGGACGGTAGGTTAAGCTAGCAGCCTAGTTAAGCCATGTAAAGTAATGTGACTTAAAGCTATGTCCTGGTCTGGGAATCTTGACAACTAGATTTTATCCACTGGGTAATAATACTAAGCTCTACCTCTCAACTCACATAAAGCAAGCTGGGAAAATGAGAAAGCTCATCATGACACAATGATTGCACATGTGGCCTAACAACTGAAGATCAGTCCAAAACAAGAGGAATTATTTGATCAGTAAACAACCTAAGATTTTTGGAAATACAGCCTACAAGATTACAAACTGGTTTTTTTTCCTAACTAAACCAGCCTGTGGGATAGGATCAATTCAAAAGCCTCAACTGCTAAGGAAACTAACTCAAAGATACAAGGCTTTTATGTGACAGTACAATGATTATTCATTAGCATACCAAAGAAAGATAGATGGCATAAATATAGCAATAGAAGAATCTTATTCTGCTTAGCTAACTATATCTCCTTTGATTCCAGACTGATTCACAAGTTTTATTTTTTTCCTGATTTAGTGGCTGATATTAGGAACAAACTAAGGGACGTGGTGGCTCAGTGGGTTAGGACACTGAGCTTGTCGATCAGAAGGTCGGCAGTTTGGCGGGTCGAATCCCGAGTGCCGTGTAACAGAGTGAGCGCCTGTTACTTGTCCCAGCTTCTGCCAACCTAGCAGTTCGAAAGCACATAAAAATGCAAATAGAAAAATAGGGTCCACTAGGTGGGAAGGTAACAGCGTTCCGTGCGCCTTTGGCATCTAATCATGCCGGCCACATGACCATGGAGATGTCCTTGGACAAGTGCTGGCTCTTCAGCTTTGAAACAGAGATGAGCACCGGCCCCTAGAGTTGGAAACAACTAGCACGCATGTGTGGGGGAACCTTTACCTTTACCTTTATTAGGAACAAAAAAGCATGGATATGCATGCAAAATTGGATACTGGACTAGTCTGGATATCTCTCCCAGCACATGAAATATCCCCTGAAAACCATCTGGAAGTTGGTCCAAGAAAAAGAGAAGGGGCCATCTATTACAGTGATGGAATCTGCCTCTTAATAAATATAATTAAATTTGCAATGGATGGGTGGTACTTATGTATCTATTCAAAAGTCCAGGTATATATGTATAGGATTGAAGCTTTAGTTATACCTACAGTAGAGAACACGTGAAATTAATAGGACAAGTTATTAAAGGGTAATGTCCTATTAATTTCTAACCATACTGAAGTCTGCATCAATTAAAAATAATTAGCAAAAATGACAATTATGTATGAATGTCTGCTAAAATATAGCTATTTTTTAATTGGATTCAATGTAATAAAAATATGATTCTATGCAGAGGAACAAGTTTATATTATTTATTGTGGGATAACTTTTAAAATATCCTGATACAAAATACAAGATTTTACAAGATGCCAGGGAAAGAGGGGGACTCAAGGTGCCAAATTTGAAATTGTATTATGACACGGTTGCCTTGACGTGGGTTAGTGATTGGCTTAATTTAACTAACAAGAGAATACTTCATCTTGAGGGATGGGATTTGGTATATGGATGGCATGCATATTTGCTTTACGATAAGAAGGTGGACAGGGCTTTTAAATCCCATATTCTTAGAAGTGCTTTATTGCGTGTCTGGAAAAAGTATTATTATAAGTTGAATTATAAAATACCGATTTGGGGAATTCCTGGACACGCGATAGAGGGCGTATCTATGGGAGTGAGTATGGATATGGTTTCTTATAAGGAACTACTTAGATTGCAAGGGAATGATTGGCAACTTAAATCATTAGAGGAGTTAAGACAAGAAAACATAAGTTACTCTTGGTTTCAATATACCCAATTGAAAGCTAGGTGGAAGTCAGATCAAAAGGTTGGCATCACAATTACAGTTCAAAATTTAGTAAAACAAATTAGAGATTTAAATTGTGCACATATAAAGAGGATATATAATGCTTTAATTGAATTGGATTCGGAAACGGAACTGGTTAAAGATTGTATGATAAAGTGGGCACAAAATATTCAGGAACCAATTTCGTTGGATACCTGGGAGTTAATTTGGGTCAGAAATGTTAAATTTACTCAGGCTCAAAACTTAAGAGAAAATTTTTATAAAATGTTTTATAGATGGCATCTGGATCCCAAGAAGTTGTCCAACATGTATCCTAATTTACAGTCTAAATGTTGGAGATGTGGTAGTTTAGAAGCTACCTATTTTCACATGTGGTGGACTTGTAGAAATATAAAAGCTTTTTGGATCAAAATTTGGTGGAACATTCAAAAGATTTTTAAGAGAAAGATAAAGTTTTCTCCACAATTGTTTTTATTGGGTGTTGTTGTAGATTGTGATGTTAAAGAAACTAACTTGATGTTGAACATGATAACAGCAGCACGGTTACTGGTGGGACAATATTTGAAGAAGGATAGTTTGCCCACTATAGAAGAATGGGTGTTTAAAGTTTCGAATCTTGCAGAAATGTCTAAGATTTCTGCTTATTTGAAAGATCATTCACAGGAAAGATATATTTCAGTTTGGAGGAGATGGATAAATTATATTCAGAATAAATATGGGACTAAAAAGTTCCATTTAGCTTATGAGTAGATTTTAGTGGGATATTGTTATTGGTACTTTGTTTGTAGTTATGTTAAAGGGGAGTTAAAGCACATTATGAATTTGGTTAATTGTATATTATGCATAATTTTTATTTAGAATATGATTATTGTAACTATAATCCTGTATTTACCTCTGGGAAGTGGGGGGGGAAGTGGGCGGGTTTGGGGTGGGAGGGATTTGGGGATAAAATTTTGTTTTTGTAAAACTCTTTAATAAAAAAAATATATCCTGATGCCTATGTATTGATCGCTATTACTGACAGATTAAATGTATTTATTTTGATCCTAGTTATATCAGTAAAAACTAATAGAAAGCATGCTTAGGACAGGAATGGATTGTAATTGTATTCTATGCATTTTGCAGATGAAAAACTCTGCTGTAATAAATTATACGAAATTTGGAATTGCATAAATCTCCAAATATTATCAGAACATTATATATACTGAGGCCTATATTTAAAATATCAAAGTTTTGAATTTTGGCACCATGTACTGTTGTTAGGAAGGAAAGCCACGCAAATGTCATTCAACAGCTTTTATTCAACAGCCTAATAGCAAATACAGCCAGATTAGCATAGCAGCTACTAAGGCATCAGGCTAAAAACCAGGAGACTCTGAGTTCTAGTTCCACCTTGGGCATGAAGCCAAGTCATACTCTGTCAACCCTAGGAAGGAGACAAGAGCAAAGCACTTCTGAAAAACTTTGGCAAGAAAGTCACAGTCAATACTAATTTGAAGGCAAAAAAAGTAATAAAAAACAGCATTCCAGTATAAAGAATACTCATTATAGGTAGAAACATGTGTTTTTCTAGATGTCTTGTTATTACATAAGTTTAGATAAGTATTTTAAACATGAAATGTTTAAGAAAGACAGACTGATTTCATAGAATTTTGCTATTCATTCATTTTGTTTTCAATCTGTATTTGACAGGAAATGAGTACCACAGAATGGCCTACATACTGTATGATATTTAGCCTGAAGTTGGAGCAAAAATGTACCATTCTCATTAAGAGGAATAGGATACAAGGTTATTCCAAAATATACAAAATTGTTACATTTTTTAAATCTTTCTTTCTAAACAAAATGTTCTCTGGGTTACATTATAAAAACAGCAATTTTAATACTGTATTTAAAAAACTTAGGATATGTGAAAAATAATTTAATGTGACCTATCAGTTATTTCTGATGTTTTTCAGGCTGAAACATTGTTGAATGATGTATTCATACATTATACATTACATTAACTTGTCTTACTCAGAAAAACCAGGTCAGTACCACAACAGTCATCTGAGGCAGATAAGATCATCGTGGATAGCTTGTCAAAGGACTAGTGAAATAATTTATCTGCTACACAACACTTGTTATTGTAACTTGTCATCACAGTGCATTTTGCTATTCATTCTGATACTTATTGCCACTACTGATTTTATTCTAATTAGTTTTATTGCTTTATTGCCTACCCCCTTCTTTCTACAATACTATAGACCAACTTACCTTTGCCATTTTTGGGGTGGGAAGGAACATTTCAAACAAAGCACCAATCTATATCTACTTGCATTTTAAAAAATGATTATTTATTAATCCTATATGGAACCAGGTGTCAAAGCTGATTTCCCATTTATTTAAACTAAAGAAATTCGCAATATATGGAAGAAATCCAGGTGCTACCTTGCTGTGACATCTAACTTTATAAACTGTGATGCCCATGTCCAAATTTCATTGGCTGCTTTTAACATTTTGTTAACTTTTAACGTTTTCTGACTCTTTAATCAATATAATGTTTTCTGAAAATTACTTTGAGACTTTGAGAGTATATTTTATTCTGTTTTATTTGAGTGTTATGTGTAAAAAGAATTGTTTTCCACGTTATACACTCAGCTGAAAATTGTGCACATACACACACATCACAAACACCTTGGTTCTTTTTGATAAGCCCCACCCACCTCCTAAATATATTTCCCATATTTTTTTCAGATCTAGATTTTCTTCTACCTCTTGCCAAAGATCAACCACATATTATGAAATCAGCTTTGATACCCTAATTGCCATCCATAATTATTTATCTGAAATGGAATGTTGTACTATAGAAGTTCAGCATTTCCAAATAGCAAGCATTTTATGCACATGCTGCTTCATGTTAAGGAATATATTTTATATTTTCTGACTGTATTATATAAAATAGAGGCAGTACATTATGTCATTACTCATTCATAATGCTTTGCGACTAAATCAGTACCTTTTCTTGGTTACATAACAGCATAAGAGAATACACAGAGACTTTTTAAAAGATAAATTTAAATGTGATACTGTTTAAACAATGTATATACATTTTATACTTCTGTACGGTACAACGTTCTCCTATATAACTGATCACATTTGCAAGCTCATTTACTAGATCAAATAAATCACATGTAAAGACATGTCAAAGATATAGAACAGAACAACTTTATAATGTATAAACCACTAGGGTAATTAATGTACAATGGCAAATTTGATCTGGGGCAAAATAATTAATTTAAACTTAGGGCTGTGATAAATACTGCAATCTGTTTTTATAATTAGCTGTACAATCTAATAAAGAAAGTCCATTCCACAGTGCACATATTGGTGCGTTGAAAAGATTAGAATCTAATCACTAGATGAATACTAACAAGGATATTTCACATATCATTTATATTATCATTTTAAATTAAAAGTACTGATAAAATTAGTAGTGATGGCTACTATGCACATTAGTGGGAATTCCTTATATAAAATTTATAATAAAATAACTAAAGATTCTATAAGCAAATATTGCAAGATAAAGGACAGTATGTTAATTTATGCACCTCATTCTGTGGTAAGTGACAAGAAGTGATTTATGCTATCATTCATTAAATATATTGGAGTATAGGTGAGAGTTACAAATATCCTTAACTTCCTGAAAATAATAATTTACCTTTATTCAGAAAAACATGAAGTATGCATTACTGACTGTATGAGCTTGACCAAACAAGTGTTTATCACACAGCATACATTGTAAATTAAGGACTCCCACCTCAGTGTTGTATCATTATTCACTATAAGTCACTAAGCACATTTAGAAGTCAGAGTTAATTATCAGTAAACAAGACTCCTAAATATCTCAAGAAAAAAGGACCAGACAGCCTGAGTATATAATAGAATCTTAATTAAGTTAATGAAGTCAAAGAATTTGCCCTAATTTAAAATAGTAACAATGTAGTAAGTCCCAACCAGAATTCTTAAGATTTCCAAGGGAGTTTTCTCTGCATAAGTATTTTAGCTTATTAAAAGAATCTTCTGGTACAGTAGTCCTCAAAAATCACAAAAACTACAGTAATAACAAGAAAGAGGAAATACTAGGTTCACCTCAATGTATTTTTCCTACTACAATATGAAAACATAATCTATATGACAAAACTGCAATGCAAATTCATGTTTTTGGTTAGTTTAAACTCTTTTCCACTGCAGCATATCCACCAGTGTTAACATTAACCATATATAGTCTAAATTGGTTTGAAGCTGGCATAACTGCAAAACAGTCTGGTGTTATCTCCTATGTATCAGCAAGAAGGAGGAGTATGTCAACCCACAGAGTTGTCCTCACAACCAGTAGATAAGGCAGCATTGTGTTTCAGCAAAGCTGAAACATGAACTGGCCTTGCTGAAACATTTTAGTTTTAAAAGTTTACACCTATGGCCTATAACACAAGTTTCAACAGGTGATAGTAAGAGATCTGTAAGGTAAAGGTAAAGGTAAAGGTTCCCCCGCACATGCGTGCTAGTTGTTTCCAACTCTAGGGGCCGGTGCTCATCTCCGTTTCAAAGCTGAAGAGCCAGCGCTTGTCCGAGGACGTCTCCGTGGTCATGTGGCCGGCATGACTAGACGCCAAAGGCGCACGGAACGCTGTTACCTTCCCACCTAGTGGTCCCTATTTTTCTACTTGCATTTTTACGTGCTTTCGAACTGCTAGGTTGGCAGAAGCTGGGACGAGTAACAGGCGCTCACTCTGTTACGCGGCACTCAGGATTCGACCCACCAAACTGCCGACCTTCTGATCAACAAGCTCAGTGTCCTAACCCACTGAGCCACTGTACAGCACTTTAAATAAACTGCACATAATAGCCACTCGGGAGACTATATAATATGATCATATTTGAACTAAGAATCAAGTTTATCTCAGTCAAAATGATGTTTAAACTTAAAACTTACTGGCTTTTGAAAGAAATGTAAGGTGGTGACATCATCATACTGAATCTTAAGAAATATATGTAATCTACAGAACTTAAAAGAATTAACTACTTCAGTCATAGTGCCTACACACTTCATGATCAATATTTCCAATGGAATAACTGAACCTTAAAAAGTCATGTTCATTTAAACAGCACCAATCTGTACACTCTTGAAGGCAATGACTTTTCTCTTTTATTCACGAAAGGAGATGAATACAACTGTTAAACAGAATTTGACAAAAAGAAATAAGTAGAAGAATTTAAAAAGACCACTTGTACTGGTAAAATGATTGTACTTCAGACTATAATCCAGAAGCCAGAAAGACAGAGAAAGCTTTAATTTAAAAGCTGGGGACTACGTAGAAAAATTAACTTCAATTCATTAGCAGTTTGAGAAGCTGCTACTGTAATGAAAAAGAAGGGAACTCAGCCACAGATGCAGGAAACCATGATTTTTAAAAAAAGGAAAATAGACGCGAAGCAATGCAAAAGATTAAGGAAAAGTGGTTCATAGAGAGATGCGCATCAGGAAACATTCCCTCATAGGAAATAGCAATGCAAATGCTGTGAAAATATAAAACTCAAGCACAAGAAATATACTAAGAGTTCTCTGAAATATACTGGAAGGAAAATCAAACCTGTCCTTGCCCTGCCTCATTCCTGGAATTTTGTAGTGTTCCTGACAACTGACTATTCTAGCTTATTCACTTGCATCTTCTAAAACATTTCTAATTTTTACTTTTAAAAAACCCTTTAAAATGAGGTGGGAGCTAGAAAAACATGTACTGTATTTTAAGCGAAATGCTGTTACGAAAGTATGGAATCATACACCTGTGAATTGGAAAACAAGAATGAAGCAAAGATGAATATTCAATATGATTAGAACTGAAGGCAAGAAAGCTTGAACTTACTTTGAGAAGTTTGCAGCGGATTTGTGCGGAGACCATGTGGCTGTTGCGAAGGTTGCCCACCCTGAACATGAGGGTGAGTTTGCCATCCCTCATGGATATGGCAGCATGTTCGCTGAACATCAGTGTCTCCGCCCGCTTTTTAGGTTGGGACATCTTGATAAACATACAGCCTATAAGAAAAGCATCCACAATGGAGCCCAAGATGGACTGGAAAAGAAAGAGTATGATGCCCTCAGGGCATTTGTCTGTAATGTATCTGTAGCCATACCCAATAGTAGCCTCTGTCTCTATAAAGAAGAGGAAGGCAGAGGGGAAATTGTAGACGTTGGCGACACACGGGGTGTATTTCTCATCATGGGCTTTGTTCAAGTCACCCCGTATGTAGGCAATGACCCACCACATGGAGGCCATGAAAAGCCAGGCCACAGTGTAAGTGAGGATAAAGATGAAAAGGTTCCAGCGCCACTTGAGGTCCACCAAGGTGGTGAACAAGTCCGACAGATAGCGGCTGGTCTCGCTGCCCAGGTTGCCATGCTGCACGTTACACCTGCCATTCTTGTCCACAAACCTCTGGCGCTTTTTCTTGTGGGCCGACCCTTGCTGCTGGTGGAAGCCTGACCCACTGGAAGAGGTGGTCACCACTTGATAATCGTCCCCAAATTTCCTTCGAAGTGCAGACATAATACCAAGAGGGCAGCCAGCGTCTCCAATCTGCAGGGTGCCAGAGGTGAGAAATGGGATACTCTGCTGCACTTTTCCCCTTCTTTTCTAACCCTTCCCCTGCCTTTCTGTTCACCCTTCCCTCTTTCCACCCCCTCCCCCTTCCCTCTCACTTTGGAGCTCCCTCCCTCCCTCCCTCCCCTCCCGGCTTCCAAAATTCGCCCGCTTCTTCGGGGCCACCAGCCTGCTTTGCCTTTGCTCGAGAGGGCGCAACCTTCCGGGATGCGCCTTCTCCCTCAGAGCCAAGCCAAGCCCAGCCCGCGTAGAGAAGCCCCAGTTCAGCGTTACCTTCCCTGCACGTCAATCGGCCATCCCTGGAAGTTCAAAAGAAAGGCGGCCCGGAGGAGAAGAGAGGAAAGAGGCCGGCTCGCCGCGCAAAGTAGCCGCAGTCGGTCAGACGGGCGGCAGCCGCCTTTGGGCGCCGATTCCTCTCCTCAGCGAGGAGCGGGGATCGCACAAAGGCATCGTCGGGCAGAGCAACTCGGCGCTCCCTCTCCTGCCCAGAAGTCCAAGAACAGCCAAGCCCAACGGGCAATTACAGCCCCGGCTCCACCGTAGCGCCTTTCATGCCTCCTGCCGGCTTCGCGCCTAACGCCGGGAGCCGCCGGCGCCCTCCTTTGACAGCAGCAGGAGGAGGAGGAGGAGGAGGAGGAGGCGAAGTAGCCCCCGAGCGGAGGGGAGTCGCCACAGCGTCAACCTTGGGCGGCGAGCGGCTGCCTCATTGCGCCCGAGGACTCGCTCTGTAGTGGCGGGTCAGCATGGCGTGGCTGGCCCCTGTCGGGCTCCGGGAATGGGCGGCGCGTGTGGGTCTCCTTAGCGCGCCTTTCAACCAACGCGGGTCACAGCCACGGCTCTTCCACGGATTCCCATATCTCGTGGCTTCTTCCCTGTTATAAATCTCCAAGGGCAGTTCGATCCCTGGGCGAGAAGCCAGAAACTGAGGGGGAAAAGAAATATCCTTCTTCAGCAGGCTGGCAATTCTTTCCCTTTCTTTCCCTCCCTCCCCGTTTTTTTCGTTTCCATTTGGTTTCCCCCCCACCCCTTCCGAGATTGAGAACTAGAGAAATGCAGGCATGTAATCCACCTGGCTCCTGGCTCTGCTCTTCAGCCTGAGGGGGATGGCGCTCTCGGGGCAATTTTTCTCCTCCTCAAGCTAACGGGAGACGGGAGTCGACGACGCCGGTTGGGCGCTGGAGCGAGGCGGGAATAGCGGCCGCCGAAAGCGGCTCAGGCGCCGGGAGTGAGTTAATTCATGCGGTGATCTGCAGACCTTATGTTTCAGCCCCGCCTGTCCTCCTGCTCCCTCGCTTTCCTTTCCCACACCCCGCCTGATTTGGCACCTCCATTTCGCTCTCCAACGCCAAAGGCGACGGCGGCGACAAAGCGTACAGCTACCACAGAGCCAATGAGGCGTGCAGCCCCTCACACACGGTTTTTTTTTTCTTCTTCTTCAGCCGTCGCCATCCCCCCCACCACCTATAGCGACAGCTGCTGTCACTAAGGAGGCGAATGTGCCAGCTCTGCTATTATACTGTAGCATCTCAGCTTTCAAAAATAACAACAGCAGCAGCAACAACAACAACAAAACTAACGGATGCCCTCTGGGGCTTCGTCGTAAAAGAATTAGTCCAGTGAAATAATTTGAGTGGGCGTGGGTAAAAGTCAAATGCTGCCTGAAAAACAGATTCTGCCAGTTGGCTTTTGTTTTTAATGCCTGAGAAAATAGTCTTTTCCCTAATTCTATGAAAAGAGGGAGGAAATGCTGCAAATTCTGATAGTGCTGCAGCGCTGCCATGCTCCAAATCATAAAAGAATCCTCCTCACCTGTTAATCTGAAATTGCATAATGCATCTATCCCACTACACTAAATGCAGTTAATTTAAATTTACTCAGAGCCAATCCTGGCACTGAGTGCTCAAAAGAGAGTGCTGAATGATATGGTCTGGGAGATGTAGCATCTGGAATGAAAAGGAAAGAAAAGTTGGCAAATAGACCCTCACTTCTGCCATAGGTAATTAAAAAAAAGATGAATGCAAAGGGAACAATTGGAGGAGATGCCAGGACTGGACAAAAACTCTTTTGCATTAAACTGAAAGCATATGGTGCAACGATAAGTGGTTGCTGGATTTCTTTTAAAAATTTTAACACCTGCCGAATATAAATCTTTTTCAGTGCAATTTTCTCTGCGCCTGTGTGGGACCTCTCCCAAGTAAACTGTCATCTTTACTTAAAAATAAACTTTCTACCTAAACTTGAAAATTGCTGCATACTCCATACCCAATTCTTAAATTAGATGCATTCTAGTTAAAAAAATACAGTACAGATATTGTCGATGAAAGGTCTGTTAAATAACTTGATAGCTATGCTACAGGAAGCATAAAAATAATACTTAAGTGTAAACCATAAACCAACAAAATGTCATCATTCCTTTACTGGAATAATTTTTAAAAATCCAATATACCATTCTGCATCTCTTGAAGATTTAATAGGAAGCCGTAATAAACATCTATGTAATATTGACACTGCTGATTTAAATTCAGTTCCAACATGTTGTACAGAATATGAACTAAATGTTCACTTAGTACATAAAATGAAACAAGCAGATGTTTCATTGATAAAATGTTTATATGCGGGATCTGCGGAGAGTGTCCAATTGTTTGTACATATGCTGTTCAGAAAATCTGTTGAGTTCAATAGGATTTACTTCTAAAAATACAGGTATATAGGAACCTGAGGGCATAGTTGTTACAGGGAATGCTAATGTATTTATTTCATATAAGGTTGCAATCCATTTCTGATAAAAAATCTGGATCTTATTGACACAAAAGTTCAGAATTGCAATCAATTTAATGAAAATCCAGCGTTTCATATAATTATCTCTATCAATATGTAAATAAGTATTTACATATTTGCTTAAAGTCAAAACAAATATTAGATTTGTGGAAGCTGAAGTCAGTAATAATGACTTGCTTGTTATATACAGGTGGTCCTTGTTTAGCAACCACAATTGGGACCAGCAACTCTCATTAAGTAAATCATTTTCCCCTATATGGAAATCATGTGACTGCAACTGTGCTTTCCTTTCTGACTCCTCCACCTTTTGGAAAGCTCACCCCAGTACTGGCATAATTAGTAAGAAGAGAATGTTTATATTTACATTCATTGGAGTAAAAGAGAGAGAGAGCAAGGAGGCACACAATGGGTAATACATATAAAAAGGAATGCAGTGATGCAGCCCCAAGCATGCTCAGGGCTGGTAGTTGCAAGCAAGTTGTGCAAATAGTCTGGTATATTCCCCATTGTGTACTTGCTTACTCTTTTGTAATCCCTTTCACTCCAATCTCTGCTCTACAGTGTGGTGAGGGGAAAAAACAGGTCAGGAACAGGACAGCTTCTTTACAGAAATTGCTTGTTTGCCCCCCCTTGCTTATTTAAGCAATCTTTTTCAATCTGCAAGTGGCAGGGGGGGGAGAGAAAAATCAAGTGTACTTACTTACTCTTTTGTAATCCCTTTCACTCCAATCTCTGCTCTACAGTGTGGTGAGAAAAAAACAGGTCAGGAACAGGACAGCTTCTTTACAGAAATTGCTTGTTTGCCCCCCCTTGCTTATTTAAGCAATCTTTTTCAATCTGCAAGTGGCAGGGGGGAGAGAAAAATCAAGTGTACTTGCTTACTCTTTTGTAATCCCTTTCACTCCAATCTCTGCTCTACAGTGTGGTGAGAAAAAAAACAGGTCAGGAACAGGACAGCTTCTTTACAGAAATTGTTTGTTTGCCCCCCCCCCTTGCTTATTTAAGCAATCTTTTTCAATCTGCAAGTGGCAGGGGGGGGAGACAAATCAAGTGTACTTGCTTACTCTTTTGTAATCCCTTTCACTCCAATCTCTGCTCTACAGTGTGGTGAGAAAAAAAACAGGTCAGGAACAGGACAGCTTCTTTACAGAAATTGCTTGTTTGCCCCCCCCCACCACCTTGCTTATTTAAGCAATCTTTTTCAATCTGCAAGTGGCAGGGGGGGGGAGAGAAAAATCAAGTGTACTTGCTTACTCTTTTGTAATCCCTTTCACTCCAATCTCTGCTCTACAGTGTGGTGAGAAAAAAAACAGGTCAGGAACAGGACAGCTTCTTTACAGAAATTGCTTGTTTGCCCCCCCCCCTGCCCCCTTGCTTATTTAAGCAATCTTTTTCAATCTGCAAGTGGGGGGGGGAGAGAGAAAAATCAAGCAATTTTTCTAGGGCTAGGCAATCTCTCCTGTGCCTGACCTGGTTTTTTTTCCTCCCTCCCTCCTCCTCTGACTCTCCAATGTCTCCTGCTCCACAAGGAGGAAAAAAAGGAAAGCAGCAGGTCAGAACCAGGTCTGGGTATACTGCCTGTGGTGATCACATGACTGAGGAATGCTGCAAATGTAAATGTTCTGGCCCTTGATCATAAAGTTGTTTTTTTTAGCACTGTAGCAACTTTGAAAGATCTCTGAATAAGGCAACCAGTTAGCAAGTTCTATCTGTATTTTCACTTGAGAACTACTGCTAAATTCAACCTAAATGTAATTCCTTTTTAAGTCTAGAGTCTCTGAATTTTTTTTAGCAAATTTAGTAGAATTTTGAGTTCCTTTCACCAGTTTTTCTGTACTTTCATATTTTCATCTAAGATTATTTTTAATAGGATCAGAGCAACAGACATTTTCCCATGTGTTTCTGAGAAAAACAAGTACTCAACATGTACAGTGTTATTAATGTAATAAAACTGATTTTGCAGTTACACTTCAAGGAATAGTAATTTATTACTCCGTTAAAGTAAAGTATAGCATGACTGGATAAAATCTTTTAAAAATCAAATATATTTTTTCCTGTAACTTGATGCTAAGCAAAGAAATGGATTTCAAAGCAGAACTGCTTTTGAAAAATCTCATTGGTGAATGGATTGATCCTAAACACCCCAGAAATGTGGTTTTGTCAGCAGGCAGTGAGGACCATCAGTAGAAATGAAGCCGATCAAGTGATTGTATTTTTTTCTGCCATGAGGGGTGGCGTATGCTTTTTACATGGGGTTTTATTCTATAGTTGGATTCTTTAAATTTTGTAAGCCACATAGAATCACCTATGTGTGTGTTGGGCTGATATATAAATTCATTTAATAAATAAAATAAATGAATTATGAATCACTCAAATTTCTGAATTTCACAAAGTCATTCTTCTTTAATTTCTTTGTACTCAGGAAAGTTTAGGCCTTCAAAGTAAGTGCTAGTACAGAGGGGGAAATATTTATTTCTATTTTTTAAAAAATCCAATAAAACAGATTACCATTTAACATTCTTTTATTCGTGTGTCAGGGTTGTATTTTGGTTACTGTAAGTAGGATCTTAGAAATGCACCACTTACTTTGAATTGCTATTGTAGTGGCTGTTGCAAAGCAATTTCAGAAATAAGCACATCATACTAAGGAAATGTCTTGCTTTGTTTTTCTATTCTGTTTCTGGATTCTTTTGTTAATATGTTTTATGAGGAACAACAAATGCATAGTCACTATTAACAATGAAATTACTGAAATGAAATTACAGTTAGACAATTTTATACTAATAATTCATTGACTTCAGATACCTGGACAAGTATTTCCAATTCTAATAGTAACTCCTAAAAGAATGCAGTGTAATATAAAGTAATAAGCTATTTGTCTACAATTTAGCATTGCCATGAACCAACGAAACTGGCTATTGTTATGAATTAACAGTGGCTTGACATCTGATCATTTTATGGATATATCGATGGAGTTGTCTTGGCATCAGCTGGAAAGTAGCTTATTTTCGTCTAGGACATAGCTTTACTCCAAGTTAGATCCTACTTAGCTTCCAAAGTCAGCAAGATAGTGCTGCCTGCAGAGACCCACAAAATATAGTACTGTATATAAACACCTGCCGTTATCTAAAGAAAGACTATTACTTTACCCATTCTTTTTTTTAATAAAATTTTTATTAAAGTTTACAGTTGCATAGATAAAAAACTAATACAAACTAAAAATATAAAAGAATGATAAGATAGAAAGTGCAGAAAATAAAATAAAAAAGGAAAAATAAAAGCATAGTAAAGATAAAGAAAAATACATAAATAAACGATTTTCCCCTTCATCACAAGAAGTACAAACAATTTCAATAACTTATCTTCTCTGAGAATACAACAAAAATCTCATATCCCTTATCCCTGATCTATAAACTACTTCTTAAATCTGTGTTTGGATCCTGGTCAGCAAAACACCATTTAAGGATTACTATATATATTTTAACCTTAATCAAATAAATCAACTTTATATTCCTTCCCTTTACTTCTAACCCAGTAACTTATCACTTTCTCTGAAAATACCACCAAAAATCTCCCCATGTGCTATCTCTTATCTATAAATTTAAATCATGTCATTCAGCAAAAGTCCATTAAAGGTTACAGAAACAACCTCATACCTTGATAAAATAATCCAACTTCTTTTTTTTTTCTTGGAAAAAAACTTTACATTCTTTCCTTTTGCTTTTAACAATCTTGATCTTTAATCCCTTTAAATAATGTGCCAGACCTTTTTTTTCATTTACTCTTTAACGTCTTAGAAAATTCTTCAAAACTTTAAAAAGTCTCATTTGTAAATCCAAACTAACAAAGTTACCCAAATCACTTCTTTGGTTTGTTACTTGCATATCCCTTTTAATTATTGCTATATCAGTTGGTTTCATTTATGTATCCAGTGTAACATCTTTTTCCATACCATTCTTATATCATTTTTAAATCCAATTCAAATCAGCCTTAGCCTCAATCTTATCCAATAAAATTTGTTCCTCTTCTATAAACTCTTTTAAATCCAGTTTATCTATATTATCAGACAAACTTAAATTAACTTCTGAGGCCATTGTTCCCAAATATCTTTCAATTCATCCAAAGTTAGAGTATTTTGCTCCATAGTGTATTAGTGTGTCAAATTTAAGTGTTCTCCTTTTATTAAAATTTTAGTTCCTTCTGGTTCCCTTTAGTGCCCAAACTTCCTAACCCCATCTTATCATGTCTTTTTTTTTTAGGAAACAACATTATTTTTCAATGGGAAGTTCTTACAATTAATTTCAAATTTGCTTTCAAATCCATCTGAATCCTTAATCCATCTGTAACTCCAAAATCAATGTTTTAAACACCTTTTGCTGTTTATTTCAATACAGGAGTTTTTTACTTGCTTAAAGTTGGATAAAAGTCCTGTAATGAAATCTGTAGATGACTTTGGGGAATGAGGGAACCAGATGCTCCCTGGGGGAAAAAATCTAATAAGAGAAACAGGAGTCTCCAATGGATTAAGACCCAGAAAAAGAAATTTAGGAAGAGCCTGCCCTAATTGTTCAGGAGGCTAAAAGCGGTAGTGGGAAGTTTATTCCTTCAGAATAAACTTGCCAAATTGTGGTAATATGACCTTACAATAAAATAGAATTAGCTCATCTAGTCATGTTTCCTGTCTTGTTTATCTGAGAGGGCTATCAACTTCTTTCACTAAGAGACAAGTTGATAAAACTTGCCATTCTGAAGCTTCTTAATATTTAATAATAATTAATTGCCAGAAGTGGTTAAGAAAAGAATTATGTAAATCCTGTGTGCGTAAAGACGTCAACCACAGTTTGGGCAAAGATATTATCCCTTGTCTCCCAGAGCTCTAAACCCACAGAAGACAACTTTTTACGGTTTCTTTAGGAGGACCTACTGGCTAGAGCCGTGGTGGCGAACCTATGGCACGGGTGCCACAGGTGGTACGCCGAGCCCTCTCTGTGGGCACACGCGCCATCACCCCAGTCCTAGGCCTTCAGGTGGGCTTTATAAAACCTTTTCACTTTAGGCCTCCACTGCCGTGTGCAAAAAAAAAGAAGGTTCAATCAATCAATCAATTTCAACTTCTCGCGGGGAAAAAAAAGTTCTCACAAAGTTGGAATTGATTAAACTTTTTAGTCCCACCCAGTCTGCCGTTACCACTGCAGCCACGCCCACCCAATTGGCCACGCCCACCCGGCACCCGATGATACATAAGTGGGTTTTGGGTTGCAGTTTGGGCACTCGGTCTCTAAAAGGTTTGCCATGACTGGGCTAGAGCATTTGAGAGTGATCCCATATCTTCTCCTTGCCCAGAGAGGAGTTCTGAAGAGCTGTCTATTTACCAGCTCCTCATTTTGCCATGGTCAAACCCTAACCCTAACTCCAATAATTGGATGTGTTCATGGGAAAAGCCAATCTCAAGTAAACTGGTTCCATACCACTTAGGACTTTATAGATCACTTTGAATTGTGACTAAAAACAAATCAGTTGTCTATCAGCCTGCTATAATATCCAGGTAGCATGTTCCTAAGTTAAAAAGTACCACCAGATTCTTGATCCTGCTGATCCTTCGATAGTATATGATAAAAGTCTTGCCTTTTGCCCTTATAAATGCAGATGAAATGGTTGGCACTTTATATTTTAATTATAGTTTTTTATTATTTGATTATCCATTGCATAGAATTGAATTATGTGACTGAATGTAGTGGCACTGGGGCATTTTTTTTTCTAAAAAAAAGTGTGCAATCAGAGGCAGTACTGCATTTTCTTTGGCTCACACAGACAGTTTAATTATGGCATGCAGCAGGATTCTATCCCTGTGTGGTAAATTTGTATGCAGTTTGAATTTTGTAGACACTCTCCTGTATGAAATCTACCCAAAATATGAGGTTTTATTGCAGTTAATTTGTACACAATGAGCTGTGCGTGTATGTTAAAAAAAAACCCGGAAGCCCAGAGTTTCCACTCCATTTTTGACTGATAAAGTTATGCATGAGTTATGCATAACTTATCAGTTATCAGTTATGCTCAGCACTAAGTTCCAATGAGTTCATGAAGCTTTCTCTTGGACACGTGTGCATAAAATTGCAACTTATTTAACTATCTTGAACAGCCTGAAATTGCTACCTGACTGTGACAGGAGTGTCCTGCTTGCTGTTAAAATAACTGACTTTATTTCAATGGCTGTATTAGTTTTGTGTTGTGAGAGCAACAGCTTTAACAATCAATACCTATTTTTCTATTCTGACTTCTTTCTATGATGTCATCTAAATCAAATTCAGTTATATAGAGAAGGAATGAAATATAATCCTCAAAATATCTGCCAGCCAGAATGAACAGTGATTCAGACTGGACCATTTAAAGTCAAGAATACAAAATAGAAGAATTATGGCAGAATAAAATTTATGCCCAGATTTAGTATTCATGAGGTTTTGTTCTATATGTATAGTTTGTTGGTTAAGCAAAGCAAGGCCCCTTATTAATGGGTTCATACTGTAAACTAATTTGTAGCACAATTTCTACTTTCAAACGTTGTAATTATACATAAACGATGTTTCTGTATTTTCTAAGACAAATAGCAGCTTAATTCCACACATGCATACCAATGCGTATGTTTCCAAAAGAAAGGCAAGTGGAAAAGAGGTGGGACAAGAAACATATATGGGACTAGTGTGATTTTTAAATCTCAAGTTAAGAACACTAGAAAATTAAGCTTGGCTTGTCATTAGTTCAGCCTTTGCAACAATCATCACCAGTCTTTCTCAATTGGAAATTTAATAGTACTAGAAGGAAGGACACAAAGGAAAACTAGAGGCACTAGCAGGACTATTTTTTTAAGTTTGGAAGTTTTTGAGCATACATACTCAACAATCCTTATTTGTTAAGAAAAGGGGAAATGTAATTTGGTCTAAACAATTCAGCCAAGTTTGCTTTGTAATGTACTGTACATTCCAGTACAGTATTAGGAATTTAAATATGGAACCTTTATGCTCCTTAAACTTCCATGTTTCAAATTATTTGTCTCTTAAGGTTACCTTTTAATTCTGGTGATTAGGAAGACAATATCTTCTGCAAATTTCTCTTTCTGAGTTTTCAGAAAACTTGGGAGAAAAATCCAGAGTCTTACTGAGTATTGTCTGGTAATCACTTTCCAAAAATGTTTGTGTAATGTATTGGGCTTTGTTTTACTGAGTGTATCACGTGGGGTTTGATTGCTGGAAGGTTGCTTAAGCAGGGAGCTGGCTAACAGCTCCCAGCTCCTCAGACAACCCGTCTCCAGCGCCGCCATTGGCTGCTTCTAGGGTGGCAATAGGTTGCTTTAAACCTATTGGCCGCCACCTAGAGGCCAGGGTATAAATAGCTGCATTCGCACCCCTGTTTCCCAGTTTGGTTGCTGCAAGCAATAAAAGAATGACTGAACTCATTTGCCTCATCTGTTCGCTCAAGCAAAGAACCCAATACACAACAGTTTGGGATACAGCTGCTATTTTTAATTCAAACACAAAACTGAGAATCACAATTAAAATGTGTTATGAAGTTGTGTGTTCAAATTCCAAGCCTGCTTTGAGATGAGAATCCAAGTGAAGATACAAACTATAAAGGAATATCTGTTGCAAGGCATCTTTAATAATACTGTGCTGCAAAATTAATATTATCTCTCAGAAGAGTGTCTATGGAGATTCTCAGTCATCCAGGTCATGGTTGTTCCTAAGGTGCTTTTCTAACGTCAACTGGACTTTCTTTGTTTTTTTCCTTGAAGATGTTTTGTTTTTTCACTTCTCACCCAAGAAGCTTCTTCAGCTCTCAGAAGAGTGACTTAAGACTCTAATTTTCTCTAAGAAGATTTGGAACTTTTCTGTGGATCTGTTACTGGAGAAATTTTCTACAGAATACCAACATACATTTTTTTAGTTACCTCCTTCCAAAGTATCTGCAGCAAACTGCAGTGATGCCATAATAACAGCAGAGCATACAGTGAAAGTCTCATTAAAAGTCTCATACCATCATTATGTATTTCTGTCTTGGCAAAGTGTGTAAGTTGCAGCATTTGTGTGATGAGATGGTTGGCATACCCACGCTTCCACCCTATTGTGCTAATATTATGCTATTTCTTTATTTTAAAACATTCGTCCTTAACCTCCACTCTCCTAATTAGTATATTGCCTTGACTGTTGGAAATAATCTCTAAATAATGCACAGAGTTGCACTGTATAGAAATATTCTTGCTGGAGATGTACATTTTTAACACATCCACGTATCAATACAAATACTGCCTGACTTTATTAATGATATGATGTTACTACTCAAACACTGATTTTTATGCTTGGTGTGATGCAAGTTTAGCCTTGGATTCATAATACAAGAAGCTGAATCTTCAAAGCAGTGGTCCTTGATTTGTATTGCTCATGCATAATTACTCTTTGTGCTCAGCTGGGACCTTACTCCTGTTTTACTCCTCTGCAAAGGGCACAATCCAAATTCCTCAGAGCCATATTTCAGGTAGTGCACTGCATCCCAAATGCAGTGCTAAGGAGCAAAGCAGGACTAGCTAAACATGGATTTACATTTTTGCACATTGGTTAAAACTATTCTTTTACTCTACAAGTTTGAGTTCTTGCCTTATAGACCACAAATTCAAATCATTGTGGTTCAGGATCATCTCACAAAAACTCCAGTATCTTGGTTTCCCCAGGAAAATGCTTTTAATGGCAGGGTATGAGTGTGCACTTACTGCACTTAAACAATGTATTGAAGATTTGGAAATCCAACAAGATTGGGCTGCTCTTCCCAAGAATGTTTATTTGAGCAATCAAACTCCTCCCTTTAAAGCAGCAGGATATTTATATCAAATAACCATACCAAAAATCTGAAGGGCATTAACACGCTGCAATGCACTTCCCACAGCAGTTTTGGAGGGCCGATGCAAAAAGAATACCATAAGAGCTGAGGCTGTGTCCCTGCGGGCAGGGCACCATTGAAACTATAGCTCACGTCCTGCTGTACTGCTATACTGCACCTTCTATAAGGATTCACAGACTCAACTTCTAATATCTTACCCAATAAAATATCCAGGAAATTCTGATCTCTTTCACATGCAGCTACTGTTATCAGATCAGTATGAAGTAGTTTCTCTGGATGTGTCCAAATTTTGCTATGCTGTATGTAAAATTAGGCAAACTTTAACTGCTCACTGTTAATCCATCACCAATCACAATATATTATTCTGCCTGTCTTTCATTGTTATTTTTTACTATTATTATTTTAATGCTTTTATTTGCTGGCCTGTGACCATCATAAAGATAGATTGAGATTAGTGACTTGATGTTTGTTAGTCAAACATTGATTTTTATGTCTGGTGATTCAGGTTTAGCCTTTGGATTCAAAGTCCAAGGAGCTGAATCTTGAAATCAGCGCCCCTTGATTTGTATGTTTTAGCCTCTGATCAGAAATGAATTACACCAAAAATCTGTACTTGGCCCGTTTCATTGAATGTGGCACTATTTCCCATGCCTTTTTGCGATATTCACTGATACGTTCCCTTATCATATTCCCAAAATTCATTCCTTTGCCACTGCTGCTGTCAATCAGTGTCTCCATATAAGTTGGATTAGCACATTGAGCACACAGAGACTCTAAGCCTCGCAGCTGGCTTTGTCTTTCTCTGTTGCCCTTCTTACCTATGAAGGAACAGATATACCCTCAACTTCAAAAACCAGGGTGAATGCTAAATTCAAAAGATTAAATATTTAATATCACCTAGCAGTTGTCTGGATTTCTGCAGGCCTTATATGGTTATACCTAACTGAGAAACATTTTCAAACAGTCAAGGTGGACAAGGGCTTGTTAGTGCTGTGCACATTCACAACAGTATTCCAGAGAAGAAGGAGAGAAGAATTCCCCATGATTGGAAAAGTCAAACTTAAAGTAACATCATATATTTCATTTGCCCCTCTCCCCCTTCCCCTTAAACATCAGAAATTTACAGATAGTCCTCAACGTACAACCATTTCTTTAATTTCTTTATTTTATTTTTTAATTTTAATTCCATTTATATCCCGCCCTTCTCCGAAGACTCAGGGCGGCTTACAAGCTTAGCAGTAGCCTTCATTCTATGTATATGCCTGCTTATTAGGGCTTTCACACACACCCCCAAGCGGCATTATTACAAAGTCAGCTTATTGCCCCCAACAATCTGGGTCCTCATTTTACCTACCTCGGAAGGATGGAAGGCTGAGTCAACCTTGAGCCTGGTGGGACTCGAACCTGCACTAATTGCAGGCAGCTGGTGTTACTTAAGGAGGCATTAGACCATTTGAAGTTACAACAGCACTGAAAAAAGTGACTTATGACCATTTTCCACGCTTAGGACCATTGCAGCATTCCCATGGTCATATGATCAAAATTCAGACGCTTGGCAACTGGTTCCTATTTATGACTGTTGCTGTGTCCCAGGGTCATGTGATCACTTTTTGTGACCTTCCCACAAGCAAAGTCAATGGGGAAGCCAGAGTCACTTCACAACCAGGTTACTAACTTAACTGTAGTTGATTCACTTAACAATTGTGGCAAGAAAGGTGATAAAGTGGAGCAAAACTCACTTAATAAAAGTCTCACTTATCAACAAAACCTTTGGGCTCAATTGTGGCCATGTGTTACTTGTATTACAATTGTCAATGATACATATAGAGTGAGATTTGTTAAAAGAACATTTACAGAAACATAAGTTTCATTCTATTTCAGTATTTAGTCTTGATGTTGAATATCTACATTGTCAAATATATGTTGAAGGAATTGTGAACTGTCATTCAGAAGTCTTCTAGAGATGACTCCCAGTGCTTTTTTTGTAAAAGAAAAAGGTGCCGGAACTTACACATGTCATACAACCCACTTTACCTACCCTACAAGGTTCCATCCAAAAAAGGCGCTGGAACTCCGTTCTGGGCGTTCTATGAGAAAAAAAGCCCTGATGACTCCAATTATCAGATTTGATTAGTTTCATTTCTCGGTGGCATAGTTGCCTCCAGTGTAAAATACTTTGTCATAATTGTATGACAAAAGTGAATATAGGTATAACAAAGGGCAGCAAACAGCCTTCTGGAGACCAGTGGTAGCTCAAGTATTTTCCAGAATTAATATATACATATATATATATATATGTGCCATTAAAGTTTGAGGAAGAGCTGAAAGGTATATGTGCTCCTCTGTATCTGGCATGCTATCTGAAGAATGGCTAGTTTCTAAGTTCTTTGTGCATTAGAAAAGAGAAAGACAGCTGGTAAGAGAGACAAAGACAAAGAATGGAAAGATCTGCAGGCTGAAAAAAGTCTCTGCTGGCCTTTCACAAAGTATTAAAAACTTGGCTTTGCCTTCTAGCCTGGCGTTCTGGCAGTGTGGGTAAGCCTGTTTCATGGCTGATGTAAATATGAGTCCTTACAAATACTCTCAGAAGCTATTTTATTTTATGTTATTGATGTTGGTTATTTTTTGTTCTGTTGTGTTTTTAATTGTTATATGGTGGTAGTCATAAAATTACTAAATAAATTAATATATCGTGTTTAATGCATTTTTGTGGGAAGGGCTGGTGCCCCAGCCTTTTAAGAAGGCTATGGTCTACCCTCTGGTTAAGAGGCCATAGCTAGTCTCCATGCAATTGAATAATTTTCAGCTTGTCTCCAATCTTCCCTTTCTGGGGAAGGTTGTTGATCAGGTGGTTTTGCTCAGCTCCAGAAGTTCCTGGATGAAACGGATTATGAAAGGAACCTCCTTTTCAGTTGGGGTTCAAGCCTGGATATGGGACAGAAACAGCATTAATTGTGCTTTTTGGTGATCTCTGATGAGAGCGAGATAGGGTGGTGCATCCAGTCTGTCTTTCCTTGACCTCTTGGTCTTGGCTGCCATGGACTATGGTGTCCTTCTGGAGTAGCTTGGGGGTTGGGAGTAGGAGACACTGTGTTGACTCGGTTAATGTCCTTCTCTGAGAACTGGCTGTTCTCAGTTAGTGTTTCTGGGGAGTGCATGTCCAGCCCTCTCCCCCTGCTTTGGAGGGTCCTGCAGGGCTCAGTACTTTTACTGCTTATCTTTAACATCTACTGAAACCACTGGGTGAGACGATGCATCATCATGGGGTGAGATTTCCTCAGTATGCTGATGTTATTCAGATTTATGTCTCAACCTATGGTGGATTAAGCGATGCTGTGACCTGGAAGCTTTTAAGGGCTGGTGGGGAGCAACAGGCTGAAACTGAACCCTGGAAAGACAGAATGGCTTTGGGTTTAGGGTTCTTTGGTACACGGGGAATTGCCATCTTTGGTCTTGGATGGGTTGCACTGCCCCAGACGTACCCAGTATGTTATCCGCGGGTTCTTCTGGACTCACAACTCCTGTTTGAGGAACAGCTGGCAGTTGTGGCCACCAGGGCCTTTGCGCAACTATCAGTTGTACATTGGTTACGCCCCTTTCCTAGATCAATAAGCCTGGCTCATGATCACCCATGTTCTAGTCACTTCCCATCTTGAATGCTGCAATGCCCTCTACATGGGGCTGTCCTTGAAATTATCTAGAAGCTTCAATTCATGGCAACCCACGTGGTTTTCTGCAAGTCTAGATTTGCACATGTGTCACTTCTCTTGTAGGACTACTCAAAGTGCTGATTATCACCTTTGATGTCCTACATGGCTTGAGGCCAGGTTGTTTGAAGAATTTTATTTTCCCTTTACGTCCACCCGACCCAACAGATAGGTTCCCTCTATTAAGGAGGTCCATCTGGTGGGATCAAAAAGAAGGGTCTTCTCCATGGTGGCTTCCTTCTTGTGGAATATCATCCCCATGGAGATAGGCCCTGAAGATCCGGTTTTGCCAAGAGGCCTAGAGATCACAGGGTGAGAAAGAGCCCATCAAGCGGTTTGTTTGACTGCTGTCACCAGGGGATTGAGAATTTATTGGGGTTTTTATTTGGGGTTTTACTTCTTTAAATTGCCCAGAATCACTGTGAGTGAGTTGGATGGCCATAATAGATTTTATAAACAAACAAACAAACAAATCTGTGTTTTACACAAAGAAAATAATTTTAGTACTAAGACAGTCCCACTTCATTGTGAAAATTTGCCAGGTGCATTCTGACTTCAAAGATATTTCAGAAGATAATTACCACCAATATATTTGATAAAGATTCACTAAAAGTAGAAAGAAGGCAGCACCACTGTATCTGCCATTTTCCCTTTTTGTGGCAGAGAAACTAATTTATTTTTCACTGATCTGTTATAACCTTGTTATAGCCTTGTAGATTTCTCACACACTGTTAGGAAGTATACGGTAGTTGCTTTCAAAATTAGTACTTAAACCCTGTGGTAAGAAAAAAAATGCAAAGTTTTGAAACCAATCAAAACATTAAAAACTAATCAGAAATCTCCATTGAACTTTTTGCTAGGATGCAATAGAAAATCCCTAGTGTAATGGTCTAATTTCTAATAGATAAAATATAAAATATCAGAACAAAAACAGAAGTGTTTCGTATTTCATTTTATTTATTTATTTTATTTTATTTTAATTCCATTTATATCCCGCCCTTCTCCAAAGACTCAGGGTGGCTTACAAGCTTAGCAGTAGCCTTCATTCTATGTATATGCCTGCTTATTAGGGCTTTCACACACACCCCAAGCGGCATTATTACAAAGTCAGCTTAATTGCCCCCAACAATCTGGGTCCTCATTTTACCTACCTCGGAAGGATGGAAGGCTGAGTCAACCTTGAGCCTGGTGGGACTCGAACCTGCACTAATTGCAGGCAGCTGGTGTTACTTAAGGAGGCATCAGCCCACTGCTCCACCAAGGATCCTTTTACCTTGGTATGTCAAAAAGAGGACCATTTAAAGTGGTCATCTCTTAGGCACGCATGCAAAATCATGAATTGGGCTTCAGCTCCTGGAATTCCCAACCATCATGACTTCTGATCGTTCTAGCTATTAGTGGAATTTCTAGTATCAGCCTGTCTGGAGGTCATCAGATAGAAGACACTGTGTTAAATATGCATATTTATTTTATTTATTTATTTATTAATTTTATTTGTATACCGCCCTTCTCCCGAAGGACTCAGGGCAGTGAACAGGGCAGTACATATTAAAAAACAAAATACAAAAATTAAAAAAGATTAAACAAAATGCCCACAAATAAGTTAAAACACATTAAAAAACACATATGAGGATTCTTTTTCAAAGGTAATGTTTGCCTTATCATCAAAATAGCTCTATGACTCTATAAGTTATTATATAAAGAAAGAGCACCTATCTGTCTATGAATGAAAAGTATTTCCTCTTATTTAGAGAGCAAATGTCAGTATTTTAATAAACGGAATAGGAAAATAATGTTTGAAATGAACTTTACTGTTACTTATTTCTTCACATAATCACCACCTTGAGCATTCAAAAATTCAATCATGCATTATTTCTTAAAGCACCGCACAAACCTTTCTCACAGCAACTTCCTGACAACTGAACAAAACTTCAAACACATCGGTACTTCCATATCACTGGAGACATACTTTTCATTCAACTATTATAGTTAGGTGTGCACATATAGTGTATTCATACACACACATACACACAATAAAATGTGATACAAGGTCCAACAGAAATATATCCAAAGTCACTGGAAATACCAGTATGGAATTAGTAAAAACACAGTTTATAAGACTTTTTAAATTCCCTCTTTCGCCTACATAGCAGCAAAGAAGATACACACCTGTTTTTCCATATAAGTTAATGAACACAAACTACAGGTTTTTTTCTTTAATTTTATTGATTTTCTAATTTTATATTTAAATGTTTTAAAAGCAAGCTTTACTGGTCATCAGATTCATAATAAGAACCCTGTGGAAAAAAAATGTTGATTTGATAGTTTGAACAATATTACTCTAAACCAGGGGTGTCAAACTCAATTTCATTGAGGGCCGCATCAGCATTGCGGTTGCCCTCAGGGGGCCGGGTGGGTGTGGCCTGAGTGGGCGTGGGCTACTGGGTGGGCGTGGCTAGAGTGCATATGGCCTACTGGGTGGGCGTGGCCAGCTCTACATCGTTCGCATCAAGGGTGCCTATGGGGGTCTGGGCAGGAGTGGGACAGATCTGAGGGTCTCTGGCAGAAGGAGGGTCTCTGGGCCAGGGCCAAGGCAGTGGGGGCCGTTCCCTCACTGTTTCCAGGATGGCTTCGCGGACTGCATGAAACCACTTCACGGGCCGGATCCGGCCCCCGGGCCTTGTGTTTGACATGTCTGCTCTGAACAGTGAAGCAAGAATATAGAGAAACCCATCACTGCTGAATGTTTGAAATGAAAAAGAACAAGGTTTTGAACATTTAAAAAAATAAGAGGATTCTAATTTCCACAGGCCCATCTTCCAAATTATTCCTTCGCCTTTGTAGTCAGCCACAGAGATGACCTTGGAACAGTTACATAGCAACAGTTAGAAAAATGTGTTTTAAACTGGGAAAATAAAATAAAATAACACAAACAGACTCTGCCCTATCTTGCTAGTGTATAAAAGGAAGGGAAAGCACAGCCAGGCTTTCAAGATTCTGTTCTACAGCCTACAATATATCAATAAATTATAATGCCAGTTAAACTCGGGGTGTCTGTTTCTTGACCTGGATTACCTCCAAGGGCTTATAGCCTTTTCTTTATAGCAGCATTATTTTAAAGATGAAAATGTAAAATATTTTCTATTGATTTGTATTGATAAAGTTTCAGCTTTACTGTTTATAAGGGTGGTCTGTAAAAGAAAATAGAACATAAAATAATAGGTTTGGAAGGGACCTTTTTGAGGTCTTCTAGTCCAACCCCCTACCCATGGGTAGACCACAGCCTTATAGAAGATCCTATACTATTCTGGACAAATGGCTATTGAGTCTGTTCTTGAAAGCTTCAATGATGGAGCACCCACAACTTCCAGAGGCAAGCAGTTCCACTGATTAATTGTTCTCATTGTCAGGAAATTTGTCCTTAGTTCTAGGTTGGTTCTTTCCTTGATTAGTTTCCCTCTCTTACTTCCTGTCCTGCCCTCAGATGCTTTGGGAAATACATTGACTCCTCTGTGAAAGCCCCTCAAGTATTGGAAGACTGCTATTGTATCACCTCCTAATCCTGCTCTTCACTAGGCTAACTAGACATACCTAATTGTCTCAACCTTTCATTGTATGTTTTAGCTTCCAAATCTTTTATATCCTTTGTTACTCTTCTCTGCACTCTCTCACTGAATATTGTGGAAAGATATTCACACATTGTAGTACCAATATCTTAGAAGACTAGAGGAGAAAATTTTGAAAGAGGGGAAGCTAGAAATGGGATTGGAAGGTTGTTGTTTCTTAGCCTTTGCCCAAAAGAATAATATAATTATGGGAATTGACCACAAAGGCAACATTCTAATACTTTTCAATAAATTCAGGAGCCTATCTCTGAGTGTTTATCTTTTCCCAGCCAATAACATAATCTTTTGTTGGATGTTACAGGGCTGTTTAATAAGTGTTGCTGTAACCTTCACATCTGATAAAAGTTGTTTACTGTATATAACATTTATGTGACCTTCCTGGCTAACCCTTTAGGAATGGTAACTATTAGTGAGTGTGATTGGATTTACAGAAATTGCAATACAACATACATGGGTCATTGCTTCTAGCCAATTTTGATTGGAGTCGCCTGTAAGCACAGTACATAAGTAAATAAATAAATCCATTAAACAATCTCATTTTATGGATCTTAGGAAGCATCCCTTCTCTCTCTGCCCTTGCCCAGTGGAACAGCATCTTCTCTAAATTCGGGTGACAACCCCCCACTCAACTCTGCCAACTTTTAGAAAAGTTCTAAAGACCTGATTCTCTTTCCCCCCCCCCCCCCAAGGACTGGGCACTGTGAGCTGTTTTAATGTATAAGTTATTGTTCCCAGTGCTGTATATTGTATGTTTGCCATTAATTCCTAAATGTATTTTTAATCATTTAAAACCTCTGTAACCTATTGAGGCAAGTATATGGCAAGTAGATAGCCATATAAAAAGTATAAATGAATGAAAGATGAATTTTAAAAGATATTATATATCTTATATAATATACCATATTATATATGGCATGGACTATTGTGTGATAGGAGCACCTTTTTCAAACTCCCTTCAAATGTTACTGTATGCAAATGCACAGAGTGAAAAATATGGTTTGCATAATTCCTATTTCCCAGTCCATGCCCTGAACACTTTATTTAATCCTTGATTTGGCTTTTGCATGTCCCCTTAAAGCATAACTATACAAGGAGAAGCTGTAATTACTGACCATTTGACCATGAACATTTCCAGTTAAATGGGAGCCTATCTATTAGTACCAGGAGAGTTAAATCAGTTACCAACAAAATGTGATTTCAGCCATAGTTCAAAAATATCTAACCATTATCATGCCTTTGTTTATTATGTCCATTTCCAATAGATAGGCTGCATTTGTAAAATAATGTGAAAACTAGATTAATTTTTTTTAGAAATTTCATTGCTTGTTCTGCTGGGTTTGTATAAGGCCAAATTATACCACAGACAGCAATTGTGTTCAGGACTTAGCAAGGTACATTTTTGTTGCTGCAAATATAAATTGAGCACCATTAGAATGATGGCATGCTAAATATAGTCCTCATAGATCACTGAGGACATAATATAATATACTATCTGCACCTAGACACATACTCTTCTAGACTGTAATTATTTAACATCCACTTCCTTATTTTAGGCCCCTTTTTAAAAAGACTTTTTTCATAATTTATTTGTAATGGCTGTTGATTGCACTAAGATAAAAGAGCCTGAAAATCATGTCTTAATCCAACTGATGTCTAACACAGTAAAACACTGATGTTGTTTTACTTTACATAAAATAAAATTAATAAATGCCTGCCTACCAACTTTATAGTGGTAGTAATTCAAGAGGGAAAATAGAGTTTATGTATAGATTGAAAAACGTTTAACCCAAAAAGCATCCTTTGAAACATCTTTTGCCAGATTACCTCATATAAAGCATCTCAAGATTTTTACTAGAATTCTCATGCATTTTGTATGTCAAGGCACTGTTTTTCAACCTTGGCAACTTTAAGATGTGTGGACTTCAATCCCCAGCCATGCTGGCCATGGAATTCTGGGAGCTGAAATCCACACATATTAACACTGTCAAGTTGAGAAACATTGTGTTAAGGAATAGCATTTAATTGGACCTGCAAGATGACCATTATTCTGTTTTATCAGATCAACTATGGTAAAATCATGTCTTATTGCTTTACAGTTGATAAATTAGGCCTTCCAGATGTAGGCTGAAAAAACCTGGATGGCAGCAGAGAGATATAGAAAGCTGCAGCTATGCTGCAATCTAGTGGTATCTTCAGTGCAGATATAACAGTCCTCTTTTAAATAATTGGGTCAAAGAGACTGCCTCTGATGCTGCTACACATGGCCCATATTCTTTCTGCTGCTTATTACTAAACAAGAAGACCTAACTTGGAGGCTCCCTCTGCTTCCTTTGGAAATACATACTGGAATTCCAAAACTGAGCAACTGCTCAAGTACAAAACTTTAACTGGACTTCATAATTTTTCCTATAGTAGATCTTCTATTTTGTTTGGTCTTACTCATAAGCATTTTTCCTACATTGTGCTGAGGTGTAACAAGAGTATATTGTTCATCTTATACAACTTGTCATTTATATCTTCATCTCAACATACCAAGTAGATTTGGATGATTTTACTTGCAAGTGTTTTTACATACACTCAGCAGTTAAGCAACATTAAAGGTAAAGGTAAAGGTTCCCCCGCACATGCGTGCTAGTCGTTTCCGACTCTAGGGGCTGGTGCTCATCTCCGTTTCATAGCCGAAGAGCCAGCGCTTGTCCGAGGACGTCTCCGTGGTCATGTGGCCGGCATGACTAGACACCAAAGGCACATGGAATGCTGTTACCTTCCCACCGTAGTGGTCCCTATTTTTCTACTTGCATTTTTACGTGCTTTCGAACTGCTAGGTGGGCAGAAGCTGGGACGAGTAACAGGCGCTCACTCTGCTACGCGGCACTCGGGATTCGACCCGCCAAACTGCCGACCTTCCGATCGACAAGTTCAGCGTCCTAACCCACTGAGCCACCGCGTCCCTTAGCAACATTAGCCTTATGTATTAAATGAGAAAAATAATTTACCGGTATTGTACAGCCACTTCTCCTTATAGCAGGTATCTCAGCAATCATTTGCAAATATGATAGTAATAAATTCATTTTTCCAACCAATACATACATTTATGACCAAATTTTGTGAGGCTGACAACAGCATACACCAGAGTGAGAGAATAAACTTCATCTAAACTTCAACCAGCAATCTTTGCAATCTCTCTCTCTCTCTTTCTCTCTCTCTCTCTCTTACACTTACATACACCACACACGCACGCACACACATTCACTTAGTGACCATTTCATTTAACAACATGGTCATTGGAAGGGAACTCAGTTGCCAAACAAGGAGCAACATCATCCATCAAACGAGGATAGCTAACATCAAATTTTATTATTTGTCACTGAATGCTAAGACAAAGATCATGCCGGCCACATGACCACGGAGATGTCCTCGGACAAGCGCTGGCTCTTCGGCTTTGAAACGGAGATGAGCACCGGCCCCTAGAGTCAGAAACGACTAGCACGCATGTGCGGGGGAACCTTTACCTTTTTTACCTTTTATAGCTATAATATGGTCTGCATTCACATCGAATTATTCTTAAGAATAGGTTAGACTTGTGAATATTAAACTTATATCATTGGCATCATCCGTGGTTAGGTAAAAAGTAATATTTTAGCAGAAAGTATTTTCAAAATAAAATTTCAGTCATTATTTTCCAATGGCCAATTTTGTACAGTAGATACCATTTAATGAACTTGTGCTTGAACTTTGTAATCTGAAACACTGTGAATATGTTTCTATTAAAAGAAAAAATGTGTACTAATATTAGTAAATCCAGTCTGTACAGAAATGGAAATTAATAATTGCAGTGGATGACTCTTACAATGTGCAAATATATTTCATCTTCAAACAATCCTCAGAGCAGCTGATACAGAGCCCACAGGTAAACAGACACAGTTATCCTCTAATTTAATTGTTGTAAAAATCAAGCAGAGAATTAGTGAATTGCTTAGGAAATCTAAATACAAGTTAGCCAAAAATGTTGAACAATAAACTGTTCCGTTCAATGTAAACCTTTTTTTGCATAAATACGAAATATTAGGAAAATGGTCACATTTTCTAAGTGAAAGAAAGTCATGTTACTTTCCTTTAAAGGAAAGCAGGTTTTCTGTAACACATAGTCCATTCTGCACATTATACATTGCTTTTATCTATTGTGAGCTGTCCAGTTGCTTAGATAAGATGGGTGGCCATACAAATCAAATATATAAATATACTCCATTCTAGGACTTCTCCAAGATGGATCCAGAATGAAAATGACTTGCACGTGTTCAGAATTCAGAACAATGTTTCAAGACCGCATCTAAATTTTAAAATTGCACATTATTTGAAATTATTATTATTTTGCCTTTCCACTATGCACTGCTACTTGGCTTTCCAAGTAGGCTCACTTTGAGGCAGCAGAACGCCTGACTTGCTTGCTTGCTGGTTAAATGACAACTGTGCCAACATCTATTCTCTCTCACACACACGCACATACACAAATATGCACCCATGTACACCCCATTCTCAGCAGGTGTGGGAGCTTTGGGCCAGGGAGAGCAGTACCATTATGATTGTTGGCTAGTGGCAAGCAAAAGAGCTAATAGGCCGGTGCAGAGAACCTGTCACCATTATATAGGAAAGGGTAAAAATTATTGAGAGAAAAAACTCAACTGTTGCCATCTTTATCCAGAGCTGATTCTGCAGCCACAGAAGATGTATTAGTTGCCAGATCAGAACATTCTAACCTAAAAATTCTGCACTGTGAAACTAGAAGATGTATTTTTAATGCCAAATATAGGAAACTGTTTGTATATATCAGATTATTTTTGTTTATTGCATAGATTTTTTTCTAAAATGGCAGTGGCTTTCAAAAGTCCAGGGTTTTCCATATTGGCTACTGTTTGACCCTTTTAACTGGGAGACACCTCAATTTGTACTTGAAAAACTCTGTGAGCAAAACATCTGTTCTACCACAATGCTATATTTCTCTCTCTATAGGTTTACTCATTAGAAGTGGGATTCATATCAGCCATTTTGGCTGCAAGATTACAGATCAGGTGTTTTATCCTACTGTAGGTAAAATTATCTCTGGATTTGTTAATACAGTTTTCTCTCAGTCACCCAGTACTGTAGATAGATCCCAGTCTTGATTAAAATATGAAACTACTAATCCAGGATCTAATTTTTTTATTGTAGGAGACAATAGGCACTCTGCCCCCTGCCCCCGGTCAAATTCAAAGACTTGTAGTTAGAATTGTAGTTATATATTTATTATATGCCTGCTCTTGGGTCATACATAAATTTTGATTGATTGATACTTATTATATTTGTATATCACCAAATCTGCCAAAGAGTCATAGATCAACTATTATTTCAGTTACATAAATGCTTGCTAACACATATTTCCTTGATTTTAGTGGGTGGTTGATAAATTGGAGATATGTTGCCAAAGTCTCTCTCTCTTTCTCTGTCTCACTCACTCACACATACAGAAACAGATGTAATTGCACAATGTGTAATGCTTTGATTCCAAAAATATATTTTGAGAGCATGTGGGGGAGAGAAGAAACCCGCTCTTTAAAGCAGCTGTGTTTCTTGCTAGCGTCTCATGGCAGCTGCAGTTCTTTAGAGCAGTGGCCCCCCCACCTTTCTGGCCCTGCGGACCCATGGCAGTGGTGGTGGCGGGAATGATTTCACCTGGTGCACCACTTGTGCAAATGCAGCTTCACAAGCTCACCCAATGCTTTTGCAGCCCGGTTTCCAATGGGCCACAGACCAGTATTGGGCCACGGACCAGCGGTTGGGGACCCCTGCTTTAGAGGGTTTCAGACCTGTGCCATATTTATGGTTCTGTGTATTCTGCAGCCTCTTCCCCAAATTATCTCTAAAGATCTGCACAGCCATTACTTAATAATTCATTCAGTTTTTATTACACAAATCCTGGCATTGTTTAAAGTCCTGACATTTACAAATAATAAAATTTGAAATGCACGTAATCACTGGATATAAAATACCTGCCAATTAATCCCCAATGGAGTCTTACTTATCAACAGGAGCTACACTGTGCAAGTATCGAAAAATTAAGTTTTGTGATCATCTTTTAACGATGAAAAATATTTAAATCAGGATGAACAATCCTTTAGAGGCTAGGTTCTGCCCTTTCAAAAAAAGGGAGGGATGTAGTGATAAAAATACAATGACATGAAAATGGATAAACCCAGGATTTTTAGAAGTTCGTGCGTGCATCTTGGTGTGTACTATTAAACTTACTGAATAGTTTCATCACCATCACCGTCACCGTTAATTTCCCACTGAAACCTGGAACAAAAATGCTTATGGGATTTGGAAGTTTAAGTTAGGGATGGGAAACTGTGAACACGTTTGGAAGCAAGAAAGTTCACTAACTTCCTTGCTCCTTACTTCAGTTTTCTGATGTGTCCTCTCAGTGTTCCTGGTGAGAAAGCAGGAAGTTTGCCTACCTATGTCTTTGTTTAGGCTGAGAAGCTCAAAGGCAGCCACTATCACAGGACTGTATGCAAATGGAAAGAAAATGGGAATTTTGACAGACAGCTGTCAATAGCATTTACACTACAGGGCTCCACTCTAGGCATTTGGCGTATGGCATTCAGATAAGGTCTTCCTTTGAACATTTTAGCCAGTAGTCATTCTCCCCGCATGATGAAAGAGTTACATTACATGAGTTAATCTCTAGCTGCTTTTTACTGCCTTTGTGCAACTCTTAACACCCCCGAAATACGTATGGGAGGCAGCAGTTTAATTGTCTGTCATTTATCCATTCAAAGATTCAGGCATCCTTAATATTGTTACTACCATTTTTTAAATGTCAAGAACCGAAAATACCTTTATCCCAAGTGTAATATCAGACTTCATATTTGGTAGCTCTGAATTGCAAAGATTTAACGCGTTTCTAATAGCAACCACATTTGCCTTTGTCATAGCTTGGAAGTTCTCTTGCTGCATTCCTATCAGCCTCCTACTGTACCATCTAGTCATTTTATAATCCATCTAACTCACTAAGCAAATGATTATTGGGTGGATATTTTTAATGCTTAATGATTTGCATATTTATGTGTCTTTATATAGCCAAGACATTTCATTCTGACTTTTCCAGTTCAACATTTTCAAATATAAAGCGGCTCTTAACTTGGTTTATTAAAAACTATTGCCAAAAACCGAAATCCTAGCTCTTTCTTTCATAAACAACTTCAAGAAATGACTCAAATTATCTGTAAAATTTCCAGAACAATTGGAAAATGCTTGTATGGATCAATCCATCTTTCAAGGGCTCTTTTTCTACTTCAAAACAGCAGCCTGTACTACTTTGTGGTAACAGTTGTACTCCTTCCTTTACCAGACAGCTTATCCATTATTCCAATCATTCTCACAGATGATCAGAATCAAAATATTACAGGTAATCAGGGTTTTTTTTCTCATAGAACGCTCAGAACGGAGTTCCGGCACCTTTTTTTGGATGGAACCTTGTAGGATAGGCAAGGCAGGTTGTATGACATGTGTGAGTTCTGGCACCTTTTTCTTTTACAAAAAAAGCACTGCAGGTAATCCTTAACTTACAACCATAATTGGGATTGGAATTTTGTTCCCTAAGTGATGTAGTCATAAAGGAAGACATTGCACATTACTTAGCAGCCACAAGTCCAGCAATCACCATTGCTGTCATTAAGTGAATTTTACCAATTGGTAGCTGAAGACTCACTCCATCCCAAGTCTTCCCTAGTGTAATGTATTAGGCTTTGTTTTATTGAGTGTACCACGTGGGGTTTGAATGCTGGAAGGTTGCTTAAGCAGGGAGCTGGCTAACGGCTCCCAGCTCCTCAGACAACCCGTCTCCAGCGCTGCCATTGGCTGCCTCTAGGGCGGCAATAGGTTGCTTTAATCCTATTGGCCACCACCTAGGGGCCAGGTTATAAATAGCTGCATTCTCAGCCCTGTTTCCCAGTTCAGTTCCTGCAAGCAAATAAAGAATGTTCATGACTGAACTCACTCGCCTCGTCTCTTCTCTCAAGCAACGAACCCAGTACACAACACCAGGCTTATTCCCTCCCAGCCCTGAACCTCAGGAAGGCAAGGACTTGCTTTCAAATCCCCCATCTGCCTATACCCTCCTTCCCTGCCTTTTTCAGATACCCTGCACCCTGCCTTGAAGGATGGCAAGCAGCTCCAAAACTATGCAACTCTGGGGCTGCTTGCTATGCTCCAGGAAGCTTTGGCCACTCCTGCCCAATCAAAATCTTCCCTGCCACCCTGCAAGATTGCATTCTACCACCCAGTGGTGGGATACAAATATATGAACAACCAGTTCTCTGTGTGGATGCCACTTCCGGAAGTCCATTCTGGGCCTGGGCAACAAAAAATTAGCTACCAATTCTGCCGAAGTGGTGCAAACTGGCTGAATCCCCACCACTGCTACCACCTCAATTGACCTTTGCCACTCTCTTTTTGCACCTGCTACTGCTGAGGCATGCCCTGTGGGCTGATTTTGTATATAAAAAGGGGGGGATGCAATGCACCAAAACACCCTTTGTACCCCAGTCCTAAGGGATGCGGTGGCTCAGTGGGTTAGGACGCTGAGCTTGTCGATCAGAAGGTTGGCAGTTTGGCGGGTCAAATCCCGAGTGCTGCACAGCAGAGTGAGCTCCTGTTACTCGTCCCAGCTTCTGCCAACCTAGCAGTTTGAAAGCATGTAAAAATGCAAGTAGAAAAAAAGGGACCACTACGGTGGGAAGGTAACAGCGTTCCGTGTGCCTTTGGCATCTAGTCATGCTGGCCACATGACCACAGAGACGTCCTCAGACAAGTGCTGGCTCTTCGGCTTTGAAACGGAGATGAGCACCGGCCCCTAGAGTTGGAAACAACTAGCATGCATGTGCGGGGGAACCTTTACCTTTACTTTTACCCCAGTCCTGGGCCATAAGGGACTGGCTTTGCACAGCAAAAAAAGGGGGAAACCGAACACATTCTTCTCCCCTCCCCTTTTTCAGAGCACAAAGCTAGTCCGAACACTGCACAGGAAGTCTTTGCAAAAAGTTTCTCTTTGCCGCAAATTGCACTATGAAATATGGGACCATTTTCCAAATAAAACTTATGAGATTGCCAAACTCGCGAAAAAGGTGGTATTTCCAATATTTAAACTTTCATACCGCTTTCCCCCCCCCCCCCGGAATATGCCACCAAATAACTAAGCACACCTATCAAGTATATGAACAGGTAAATTTTAGATAGGGGCCAGTTAGGTATAATAATAAAGACATCGGGCTAGGAAAATCTCTTCTGAAAATCTTTGCCAAGAAAATGACTGGGACTTGTCCAGACTGTTTCTGAGACTTGGATGTGATTGAATAATAATAAAAAAAACACTGCTAAGGAAGTTTATTTGTGTCCATTGAAAAAGGCAATTCTTCATTGATTTAGTAAAGCTCAAAAGAGATTAGGCTTCAGAAGTTATTAAGCTTTCTCTGCCCATTTAAGTATACATACTATAGAAGTAACTGCCACTTTTAAAGCTATAGTGCCTCTAGTATCAACATTGGCTGTTCATCCACTTAGTGGATTCTAGATACTAGAAAGTCCATTCTTTTTATTACAGAAAGGGTCAAGCTACACATTACACTTCTACTTTTAAATTACTTAGAAACTAAACATTTAACTGAACTGGAAACATGAAACATTTTTAAAAATCCCTCCTAATTGCTTCTTTGATAATCATCACCCAACATCATGGGTGTTAAACTTGCCACGTCATGTGACATGTCACGACATATTGCAACTTTTTTTGTATTGCTGCGATGGGTGCGGCCTCTGTATGATGCAACCAGCCCGCGGGCCAGCAGTTTAACACCCCTGCCTTACATGCATAGTTTATAGAGAAGAAGAAACAAGATCTGTTGAACCATTGTTTGCCCATAGAAAGCTTCTCAGTGGAGATTCTCAGTTCAAATCAATTCCACACTAACTTACAAGTCAGTTTGATCTAGTGGCTAAGGCATCAGGCTAGAAACTAGAAGCCTGGGAGTTCTAGTCCCAGCTTAGCCATGAAAGTCAGCTGAATGACTGGGCCAATCACTGTCTCTCTCAACCCAACCAACCTCACAGAGTTGTTCCTGTGAGGAAAGTAGGAGGAAGGTATGTTGGATATGTTCACCTCCTAAAATGGAGGTGGTCACCTGGTATACAATAACTTGCTTCCAGATAGCCTTCTTTTACTACACCAGTTTGAACTTAGCTGGATAACACATTAAAAGGCGTATTATTTTGTCCTCATAGAGTTTGGTCCTGAAAGAAACCTAATGTAGATTGAAGGGAGATTTTTACATCATCAGCTTTCAGACTATTCCTGGTGTGCTCTTTCTTGAAGAAACTCACTTGATCCAATCTCCTTAGTCATATTCATTCAGCCTCCAACTTTCCCCTTTAGGGGAAGCTGCTGAGAAAATAATGGGGAACCAGCTCAAAGGATCCTGGAGGAAGTATACAGCAATCCCTCCCAGTCAGAATTCAGGTCCAGACAGAAATGGCATTGCTACCTTCACCTGGAGCAAGGAGAAGGGGTAATTATGCCTCTTATGGTCCTACAAGACTTTTCAGCAACTTTCAACCCCATCGATCATAATACCCTTCTGGATTGGGGCTTAGAAACCCCATTTTGCTTCTGCTCCTATTTAAGTGGTTGGTTCTAGTTGTTTGGAGAGGGAAATCACTTGTTTCTGTGGTTCTCCAATGTGAGGTTCCTCAGGGCTTTCTGGTCTGCCTTACATTATCCAACTTTTACATGAGATGTTTGGGAGAAGCCATCTAGAGATTCTGGGTGAAGGGTCTTCAACATGTTAATGATACATAGTTCGTATCACCTAACTGCACTATGGGAAGGAAGTCTTGAACAATTGTCTGGAAGCTGTAAGGATCTGGGTAAAATAATACAAGCTTAGATTAAATCTTTCCAGGATGGAGATGCTAGTAAACTAGCTCCACTGTAACTTGGTAGTTATTATCTTGGGGTTATAAACGACTTGAAGATGGTAGTTCATGATGTGAAGGTCTTCTTAAATACTTGCTTAACTGGCTGGGTGGATGCCATGATCAGCTCTGGCTGGTATGCCAATTACAATACTACCTGGTCTATGATGCCCTGAAGATGATAACAACCACCTCAATTATTACATGATTAGATTATTGTAAAAAGTTTTATGAGGGGCTACCTTTGGTGATAACCCAGAAGCTACGAATACCGGGCAGCCAATCCTACCACTGCAATAATATCAATACTAAACTCACTGCTCTTATTTTCAGTAGCTTCTGAGCTCAATTCAAAGTACAGCTCTTTTAAAGCCTTATTTCTAACACCACTGAGCTATATCAAGAATGCCTAAATCTGGCCATCTGCTCCAATCATTTAGAGAGTCTATTGAGACTCCTTTCTCCTTGGGAGGTTCATGGGACTTGGACAAGAAGGCAATTTTTTTTACTGCTAATCTCCATTTTGTGGAATATCCTCTCTCCAAAGATGTGTGCAGTTCCTACATTCCTTGATTTTCATCAGCAACAGGAAAGCCTCCTTTTTCAAAATGGCTGTAGTCTAAGATGAACAGGTGCAGACAGCTGTATTTCCTGACTTAGCTAATGCTGAAGCACTGTTAGTTGAAAGGGCATTAGAGGGATGTATTCATCTGCATATCAAACCAAGCCCCTCATGGGGTTGTTTTGCTTATTCTGAAAATAGTAGGTTATAGGTTATCTAGACTGGGTCAAACATTTGTTGTAAACTTTTTATGAAGTTAATTGTCTGGTCTGCCTTCTGTAATACGGCTGGCAATATCTGTGAGATAGATCACTATTTCTTAAAAAATCATTCAGAAAGTAACCCTGCTGGATTTGGAGAAAATGGTTGGAAAGATAGAGTTTTGTCTTTATTTAGGTGGATTATCTGTTCAGTTTGTTTTCTGATTTAGGTGTCTTGAGATTGTAAGTCTGGTAGTTTAGCTTATGTGAAAATGACTGTTATTATGGAAGGTCTGCTGAGTAACTTCTGCAAGAAAATGCTGGTTAAGCCTGTACAAGATGATTAAAATCTTTCTTGTGCATCTTGCAAAACTCTTTCCCTAACTGTATGACACATTGATCTCAGGGTTTCATTGGCTCAATGTGAAAAAATGGGCAGGTACTTGAGCATTAATCATTTTCCTTTTGCTTATTATATATCAAGTTCTGAATAAATTATTTATATTCAGTGAGAGAGTAAGGTCCCAGTCCCTTACTTAAACTTGAGATACCATGTCAATCTAATCAGATAACCCAAGCAGAGACTTCTTCATCAAGCAGCACTTTATTTGATCAGCTGGGTGGTCAACAATCTGGAATGCTGGCAGTTATGTCCAGAAGTGCCACACCTTAGAAAGTTGGTAGCATTGGTTTATAAACTTTGTTAGCCAATGAAAATCAGACAACAGAGCCATTACATCATAAAGAAGACATCAATCATCCCTGTACACTTCCTTATTCCCTCCGTCAGTGTATCCCATCCATGTACATGTTTCCCACATTTGCATGAGATTTGTCTGGTGCAAAAGCCAATTACAAAAAGCAAGAAAGCAACAGTTACAACTAAACAATTTCCCTTTGTTCCAGAACCCTTCAAGAGAATTGCTGTTAACAGATCACATTAGCTACCAATAGGATATCAAGACTACCAAGACATTTTCAACAAGGCTTTAGCCTAAGAAGATCAGGTACACACCAGTATCTTTTTTGTTGTTGTTCAGTTATTGTACTGAATTTAGATTTCTCTTGTACACCATTCAGAGCCCTCTGGGACTGGAAAACACCCTGAAAACATCATTAAATAAATGTGATATAAGATCAATGGGCAGAACAGCCTTTTGTAAATGTAAATAAATAATAAAGACTCCAAATACCAATAAAAGTCAGTGCTTAATATCTGCTCAAAGATCAAATAAAGAATGTGGGTCTGAATATTCCATAAATACATCCACCTCCAAATGCTTAGTTATTAGGAGACCAGGGAAACAAAATAGTCTGAGCTGTTGAATAAGTTTTTCATTTACATAAATCCATTCTTACATTGTTCTCACACACCATAGGGTGTCCTGGAATAAAATCTCTTCCATATTTCCCAGCTGCATTCACATGGAGGGGGCCAAGATGATTGGTATAACCAGATCCAACTCCCATTCTTGTGTATGCACGTACAATGCTGGCACCCAAATAAAGGATTTTGATTGCAGTTGCACCAGTCATTTTGGTCCTTTTGGCCCCATAATGCAGTCCTCTGATATTTCTCATGATAAATAAAAATATGCTTTTTGTTAATTAGATATGTGAATATATATTTGTGCTTAAAAGGGTGTGTTAATGTTTTAAAAATTAGGATAAAATAATAATTAGGGATAGAAATAGAACTATATGAAAATGAATCTAGTAAATAGGTGTAGGTAGAGATAAAAAGAGAATAAACAACCCACACAGTCTGAATTGAATTTTCATTGTGGCCTTGAAAAACCTCTTGATTAATGCAGAGCAAAGGGATGGGATGTGCCCAAGTTCTAAAGCTGACTTATTTGTCATATCCAATTTATACTGTGAACCTGGCATTTAAAATAAGACTGTCCTCAGCTGTACATTTTTGAAGCTTTAACTCCTTGTCTTCTTCTTCAATAAACTTGAAGGTGCGGCAAGATTTTCTGTTCAATTCTTACTTTGTAAAATATAGGTTGCTAAAAATATAATCAATTATTTTACTATATGCTAAGATTTGACTGAGGTAGGTCTGGGAATCACACCTTTCCTTTGTCACCTTTTCTCTCAAATAAGTTACTTTTCTCTCTTTTAGTCAATAGAAGTTATTTATTGAGATTTAAAATAATAATATTAGGCTGGGATTGAAAAAGAAACAATATTTTGCTTTGTGCTCTCCCTGTCCCAGCTGCTAGAAATACAAAGAGAAATTGCATTGCAGGAGTAAAGAATCTGCGAGCCTTATCTTCCTTCAACTAAAATTCCCATTATCTCTATACATTGAAATCTGAATAGACTGATTTCTCATTCCTTGTTAACTACATCAAATTTCCTTGTAAAGGGAGTTCAGAGGTAGAGTACACAATTCGTATGCAAAAAATCCTGGATTCAGCTCTTGGCCTGTAGGAGTCTAAAACCTTGGAAAGTAGCTGTCAAACATACGTATATTAATCAATGAATTAATCAATATCAAGCAAGGTGAACTAGTGATCTGATTAGATGTAAGGCAGAAGTCTATGTTTCTTTATACTCATCCAGGGCTTTTTTTCTCATAGAATGCTCAGAACGGAGTTCCGGCACCTTTTTTGGATGGAACCTTGTAGAGTAGGCAAGGCGGGTTGTATGACATGTGTGAGTTCCGGCACCTTTTTCTTTTACAAAAAAAGCACTGCACTCATCACTGATAAGAAAGCTGCACTTTTGTAATATTACAAGTTTGTAGGTAGAACAATCTTCTTTTTTTTTTATTGAAAAGTTTTATCATACATTTTATCTTTAACACTCCCCCCTAGCCCTCCCCTATCCCTCCCTCCCTACCCCTACCCCCCCTCCCCCCCTCCCCGACTTCCCAGAGCTAAGTACAAGGTATAAAAAACAAAAAAAAACCAATTGTAGACATTCATATGCTAACAACCATAAACTCTGAAATCCATCTCTCTCTAGCTCATATAGGGTAATTACAAACACTATTAATATAAGATATATAAAAAAAGGAAAAGAGAAAAAAAGAGGAGAAAAAAAAAAGGAAGACTTATTCAAATGCTACATGAAACTTCTTAGTCCCATATTTGTTCTGGATATACTCAATCCATTTTCTCCACTCCATAACATAACGTTCTTGCGAGTGATCTTTCAAATAAGCCGAGATCTTTGCCATCTCTGCCAGGTCAGAAACCTTTAAAGTCCATTCTTCTACAGTCGGCAGTTCCTCCTTCTTCCAATATTGGCCTATTAAGAGTCTTGCTGCCGTAATTAAATTCAACATCAGCTTAGTGTCCACAACCGTAGCATCTGTAATTATACCCAACAAAAAAAGTTGCGGACAAAACTTTATCCTTTGCTTGAAAATCTTCTGCATATTCCACCAAATTTTTATCCAAAAGGCCTTAACCTTTTTACAAGTCCACCATATATGAAAATATGTTGCATCTTCTTCACCACACCTCCAGCATTTAGGCTGATAGTTCGGATACATACTTGCCAGCTTTTTAGGATCTAAATGCCATCTGTAAAACATTTTATAAAAATTTTCTCTTAAATTTTGAGCTTGTGTGAATTTTACGTTCCTCACCCAAATCCTTTCCCATGTGTCCATTGTAATAACTTCTTGGATATTTTGGGCCCATTTAATCATACAATCCTTAACGAGTTCTGTTTCTGAGTCAATTTCTATCAAGGCAAGATATATCCGTTTAATATGTGCTGGACCCTGATTTCTGATTTGCTTTATCAGATTTTCATCAGTCATTGTAAAACCATTTTTCTGATCTTCTTTCCACCTGGCCCGTAGCTGAGTATATTGAAACCAAGTCTGAACAATCTTCTCATCTCGCAAGAGACTATATGGTTTCAAACACCAGACATTTCTTTCCAAGCTTAGAATCTCCTTATACGTAGTCACATCGTGTTTGAAACCAGCATGTATATTTTCTATTGCGTGTTTGGGGATTGCCCATAATGGTATCTTACAATCTAATTTATGTCTGTACTTCTTCCAAACCCTCAACAATGCCTGTCTTAAAATATGCACTCTAAAGACATTATCTACCTTCTTATCATACAACAAATATGCATGCCAGCCAAACAACAAGTCATGGCCCAACAAGTCATGGATCCAATCACTTATTCCTACTAAAGCAGCAGCTTCATAATATAATTTAAAATTAGGCATTTTAAGACCACCTCTTTCACGAGTATCCTGTATTATCTTTAGTTTAACTCGTGGCCTTTTCCCTGCCCATACAAATTTATTGATACCTCGCTGCCATTCCTCCAAGTTAGAATCTTTCTTAAGAACCGGTATCATTTGAAATAAAAATAAGAATTTAGGCAGGACATTCATTTTCACTGCTGCGATTCGCCCCAACAAAGACAATTGCAATTTTTCCCAACTCTCCATTTCTTTTTGAATTTTCCCCCATAATTTTTCATAGTTATTTTTATATAACTTTGTATTAGAGGGCGACAAAAGCACCCCCAAATATTTAACCCTTTTAACAATCTCAAATCCAGTTAATCCTTCTAAGAGAGCCTTTTGCGAAGCTGTCATATTTTTGGCCAGAATTTTAGTTTTTTGTGTATTAACTTTAAATCCAGAAACCTTCCCATATTGTATTATTATCTCCATCAGGTCCACAACAGAGTTCTCTGGCTGGGTCACTGTAACAACCAGATCGTCTGCGAACGCTCTCAATCTATAATCCTGATCTCTAATTTGTATACCCTTAATTTTTTCCGAATTCCGTATTTTAACCAACAATATCTCCAATGTTAGTACAAATAACAAGGGCGATAACGGACACCCTTGCCTTGTGCCCTTCTCAATATTACATGCTTCTGTCAGGCTATTATTAACTATTATTCGGGCAGTTTGTTTTTGATATAATGCCCTAATTGGTTGCAAAAAATTATCCCCAAAATTCATTTTATCCAAGACTTTCATCAAAAATTGCCAATTCAATTGATCAAAAGCTTTTTCAGCATCTAAAAAAATTAGCGCCGCAGGGATCTGGTTATTCCTTTCCAAAAACTCTAACACATCAACTATATGCCTCACATTATTTTTCATTTGCCTACCACTAATAAACCCCGTTTGGTCCCCATGAATCGTCTGTTGCAGAACCCTCATCAATCTATTAGCCAACACCTTAGCAAATATCTTGTAGTCTGTATTTAAAAGCGATATCGGTCTATAATTTTTAACTTGAGTAGCATCTTGGTCTTCCTTCGGAATCAAGGAAATAAAAGCAGTTCTCCAAGACGGAGGCACCTTTCCCCCCCTCTGAATTGTCTGGAACAGTTCCTTTAATGGTTTTATCATCTCTAATTGTAGATTTTTGTAATAAGCCGCAGTCAAACCATCCGTGCCTGGCGCTTTGTCCACCTTCAATTCCTTAATTGCTATAAGAATTTCTTCTTCTGTTATCAATTGATTAATCCCCTCTTTTTGTTCTTGCGTAAGAACCGGGATGCTAGCATTCTCCAAATATATATCAATGTCTTTTTCATTAATCTTCTCCTTAGCATATAATTTAGAATAAAAATCCACAAAAGCATCCTTAATAAGATCCTGTTGAAACACAACCCTTCCCTTATGCTCAATTTTATCTATATTAGAAGCCCTTTGCTTTTTCCTCAGTCTATAAGCTAACCATCTACCTGGTTTATTAGCATTGCAAAAGGTGTTGTGCCTGGCAAACCGCAAATTGGTTGCCACTTGGTCAGCCATTAATTTATCAAATTGTCCTTTTAATAGCTTAATAACCTCCTTAGTCTTCACATCCGCTGGATTCAAAATCAAAGCCTTTTCTTTTTCCTTAATTTCATTCTCCAATTCTTTCCTCCTGGCTTCCAAAATACGTCTATGTTTATTGTTCATATATATCAACACCCCTCTCATATAGGCCTTGCTAGCATCCCAAACCATGTCCATAGAAGTGTCTTTGTTCATATTAATTTCAAAAAAATCCTTCATCCGCTGTTTACATTCTTCCACATTTCTCTGATTTCTAAACAAATTCTCATGTACGCGCCACGAGCGCCTATCTCTATTCTCCTTATTAATCTCTAGCCAGACTGGGCTGTGATCAGAAATAGTTACACATATCTTCACCTTTTTAATCCTTGAAAAAAAGTCATTAGTCAGCAAAATAAAATCGATCCTGGAGAAAGATTGATGTCTGTCAGAAAAAAAAGTATAATCCTTTTCATGCAAATGTATTTCACGCCAAATATCTCGCAGTTCCAAGTCATCCTTCATTTCAAAAAAGGATTTAGGCAGTCTAGCATGACTTGGAACGTGTTTAAAAGAACCAGCCTTATCCATCTGTACATCCAAAACACCATTCCAGTCCCCCATAAAAATAAACGATTTATAATCCAACTGAGTAAGCTTTGTGTGAAGTAAACTAAAAAAATCAGCTTGTTGTTGATTAGGAGCATATAATCCAACTAAAAGCGTCTTTTTACCTTCTAACAGCAACTCTATCATAACGTATCTTCCATGCTTATCTGCTTCAATTAAGTCCACTGTTAAGGCACTTTTAACATAAACAACCACTCCATTTTTCTTATTCATTGCAGAAGCAACAAATTGCGTGCCCAACCTTAAGTTCAATAAATACTTTTGGTCCATAGCCCTAATATGCGTTTCTTGCAAACATATAACATCTATCTTGAATTGTTTTAAATATTGAAAAACTTTCTTCCTCTTCTGTGGTGAATTTAGTCCATTAACGTTCCAGGTTAAGAATTTAGTTGCCATGCATGTCATCCCAAAGCTGTTGGAGCACATCTTTAATAGGCTCTCCTTTAGGCCGTGCTCCTCCCACTGCTTGGCTGTAAGTACGTTTTGGAAGTTCCATAGACTTCTGCTGATCTTGTTCTTTTATTTTTTTTGCTCGTTTTAAAGCAGCACGCGTCACCCTCTGCTCTCCAGGATCAGCCAAAGAAGTTGTAGCTTGATCTCCTCCAGCACCATTCTCCTCTGTCTGTCCAGCTTCAGCCTCTTGAAGTTTTCCTTCTCCAGATCCCTTTGCAGCTTCCAGAAGTGATAGTGGGGTTGCTTTTAAAAGGTAGAACAATCTTCTATACTCCACTGCATTTATGATAGTATTCCTTCCTCTGCGAACGTGCCCAAGGCGTCCATGACTCTAACCAGATCCACAAACTGAAAATGTTATTAAATCCTTCCCCAGGCACATTTGATGGTACAAAACAAATTGCTGCCCAATCCTGTGTTATTTAAAAACAACTATTGGCCACAAAAAATCAGCCTAATGATTAAAATTATTCAGTCACATGCTGATGAATTCTTCTCTTTCTCCTGCTAGAAACCTCCTTCTGTAAAGCAATTAAGCAGCCATAGGAGCAGCTTTGGTATATTCAGGCAAATCGTAATGTTCTCGTCAAACAACACAGCTCTGGCCTCCATAAAAGATTAAATAAGAAATAACCTGAGCACCAATTGCTATAAAAATGTAACTTCTTCACCAAAACCAGTAGATAGCCTGCATTGTCTAAAATTCCAGTATTAAATGCAAGCAGTTAAATACTTTGCTACAGTAATCATAGCTGACTAGTGAAATTAATTTTACTTGAATGGCTTTGCTTATTCAACCCATTAGCAGATTAGATTATGCTAAACAGAGTTGATTTGATGCGTTATGTCTCTGTTTTTTCACTCCTCTCCTTCCCATCCCCCCTCCTTGAAAATTTTATGGGCCAGACAAGGAGTTTATTTTTAGGAAGGATTTTGGATGACAACCAACAGTCTCTGCTTTTGACGTTTTTAAAAAAACAACAACCCCATGCTGTTTTATATATTTTCATTCAGAATATTTTAAGAAGTAATGTTTAACAAAATAAGTTTCACATTTTTATTCTGGTGTGGCGTGCTACTTTTCAGGCAGAGAAAAAGAAATAATGGAGTCAAAGATACAAAGGTCATCATGAGCAGAACTAAGAAATGGGAAGCAAAAAGAATACGTGGACTTGATCGTGACAAATATTGTTCAAAAGGTGCATGGTAATAAACCTCTGCAAATCAGCCCTGATTCAATTCAATTCAATTTGCTCATATCTGAAGAGGACATGACAATATTCAGGGTGGTAACCTGAAGGCACAGTAATTTCAAGTTACTTCAGGATTCAAATAAAATTTGTCTATATGCTATAAGGCAGGGGTGTCAAACTCACTGCGTCACGTGTCGCAATGTATCACAACTTTTTCCTCCTTGCCAGAGCTGGGGTGAGCGGGGCTTCCGCGTGACACATCCGGCCCAGAGGCCGGCAGTTTAACACCCCTGTTATAAGGAAACTGCTTTAATTTTTGGGCTGAATAGGATGAAACTGGCAACATTAAGTTTTGTCTGGATGCTTTCAAGAGTTCACCACAAAACAATTCTGAAATACCGTATCTCCCACTATCACTTTTAGGACAGAGACAGCAGCAATAAGGACAGGACAGAAGCAGTAATGTAATATAAGTAGCCCTCAACTTACTATCATAATTGGGTCATTAAGCAAAGCAGTTGTTAAACAAGACATCATATGACCAATTTGCACAAAAACCGCAATCCTGCCACTCCAAGGAAAGGAGCATGGTGGTGTCTCAGGAGGTGGGGGAGTCCATGGGAGGTCTAGTGCCAGCTGCAAGGCCTGCTGGCATGAGGAAATCTGCCTCAGCCCAGGAGGCCTCTGACAGCTTCCCCACCCATCAGTAAAGTGCCCCACTTACCTTCATGGTTTTTCTTCAATTGCTGACAGACATATCTAGCCTACGTAAGGCTTGGCCTTCCCTCCAAGGCCACCTTGTACCATTTTCCCAGCTGGGTCCATTCTCATCCTCCTTTGGAATAGAGTAGAAGGAGGTTTCCAGATTATGACGAGAATGGCACCAGCCCTCACAGTGCTTTGGAAGCCTCCCTAAACCACCTGATTTGGAGGAGGCTTCTGAAGATTGCTCTGTAGTCTTTCTCAAATCATGTAAACACCTCTCCATAGAGAGCTGAGATGACAACTGCAGCAATAACAAAAGAACTGATGGGTTCATCCGTTTTTTGGACTATCTCTGGACAAGGAGACAATGGGAGATCACTCATGTATGCTCTGGATGGCTGTTTTTGATGAGAGGACCGCCAAATAGTGGTATCTCATGGTTCTGAGTACAAGGGAGATGAAGGATAAATCATCAAGGTAGCCCTCAGTTAATAATGGTTTATTCAGTGACCTTTCAAAGTTACAATAACACTAAACAAGCAGTGGTTATGACTGGTCCTTGAAATTCTGTATCCTTGGCAACTGACTCACACTTAGGACAGTTGCAACAATCACAGTACCACAAATTGTGAACTTCTCTGTCAGCTTCCCAAAATAGGGAAGCTGGCAGGGATGGTCTCAAGTTGTTCAGGTAAGACACTTCCATCTGTGAACCCTTGCCAACCACTCACACAGTCTCTGCTACCCCACTCAGCAGCCGCCAATCCCTGCTACATTCACACACCTCCCCATCACTCACATACTTCATGCACCCTCTGCCACTCAGCAGCAACTACCACTAATGTGCTGCCAATCTGCTTGTGAGCTGCCTGGGACTTGCAACTTCCTGCCACTGACTTTGGTTGTTGGAAACTGTCAGGAAAGTTGTGAGAGGTGATCACTTCATGTCTCATGATCCTCACTTAATGATGGCAACAGGGATTGCAAGGATTATCATCTCTAAATGATGTTATCAATTATGACATTGCACTTTTTTGACTGCATTGCTCAGTGATGGAAATTCAGGTGCCCAGTGTCTTCACGAGTTGAGGATCAGCTGCACAATAATTGAAATATTAAAAAAGATCTCAAAGAAATTAGTAGCCACAATGTCAACAATATCAGTAATGATGTCTGCTTTTAAGGATAAACGACATCTAAAGATGTTAATGAAAAATGACAAACGTCAAACAAATCCTGCTGGATGCAGAAATAGTAAAATCAGAAATATTAGATAAAAGTAAGTATGGATTACAAGACAGAGTAGGCATTTATAGTGGAACAAATGACAGCCAAGAGAATGACCCAGTTAAGGAGTCTACTGAATGTACAAAAGAAGCTGGCTGAAGTTTTAAAAATGAAAGGGAAAATACAAATGAAAAACCAACAGAATGAATTTTTATTGGCTTTACAAGAGAAACCTGCTAATGTCTACTGTAAAAGAAGCCTACAGGATGGGATTAAGAAGAACTGAAGAGAGGTCAAATCCTACAACAACTTTTACAGGAATGAAAGGTTAAGATTTTCAGAGGTAAAAGGCCTATGAAATTAGTTTATTTGAACAAGGTTAAAATTAGACACGTTTTTATTAATTTCTGGCCACCCTTTATGATCTTTTTGCTGATGCCAGGATTTAAAAGTTGATATCTTAGAGGTTCAACTTATAGATAAGGAATGTGTTATGGGAAGAAGAGAGGTTTACTTATAACCTTATAGGGGAAAAAGAGTTATCAAAGCTAAGGTAAAGCTTATAGCCAGCTATTAAAGAAGCTGAGAGTTAAGAGAGGAAATAAAATCCAAAGCCATGTTAGTGTTGACATCCCATTGGTAGCTAATGTGATTTGTTAACAGCAATTCCCTCTTTGGTACTGATATATAATAAGTCAAAGTACAATTATTCGGCTCATGTACCTGCCCATTTATTTATGTTAGATCAATGAAGCCCTTAAGTCAGTATATTATACAAATTCGCAAGCAGTTATTGCTGCTACACAATAAGATTTTATGTTGCCACCTACTCAAGACAGACTCAACCAGTACCCTCTTACAAAATTACTCTATAATAAAAGATATTTACACATAGGCTAGACCAGGGGTAGGCAACCTCAGCTCTTTTATGACTCATGGACTTCAACTCCCAGAATTCCTGAGCCAGCATAGCTGGCTCAGGAATTCTGGGAGTTGAAGTCCATGAGTCATAAAAGAGCCAAGGTTGCCTACCTCTGGGCTAGACAAATGATCCCAACACCTACATCAATGGCAAAAATAAAAAGAGATGTCTGTACTACATAAAAAGCAAAACTGTATTCTGGCTGTTTTTCCCAGATCCCACAGGGTTACTTTTGCAGTAACCTTTCAAGTAATAGTGACCCCCAGATATTGATAGCCATCTCTACAGGGAATTGAATCATACTATTGTTTCCACAAAAAGTTATAATAAATGTTTGGGGCCTGGTCTAAATGAGCCATAATGTACTATTTTTAGAATAAGCAAAACAACCCCATGAGGGGCTTGGCTTGATATGCTAATGAAGACATCCTTCTAACTTTCCCTCAACTGACAGTGATTCACCAAGTCAGGAAATGCAACAGGTGTGTTATTTTTACAGAAAGGAGACATTAAGATTTTCTTCTGAAGTCCTATCTTGACTCTAGGTTGATATTTTTTTTCACTCAACAGTAACTTCAATATCCCATTTTCTCACATAAGAGTCATATTTTAAGGCAACAGTGACCAGTGTGTCTTTCCGTCTATTTCTGTTGGAGGTGAACAATCTGGCCATTTGAAATCTGAGAAGAAATAGAATTATCCTTTCAAAGCCTCAGTAGATCACTCCTGAGGAAAAATATCTGTGGCTTTCAGAGGAAAAGGTTTTGTGTGTGAGCCTGTGATTTAAGATGTGAAGGCCAACTGATTCAATTTGAGCTGGTAAGTAATAATGTGAAAGAATAAAATGTTTGGCAGAATCAGATGAGAGAGATAGCCAAAAGGGAGTAAAGAAAAGCAGTTTGGCCTAGTAATGAAGGCACTTGGCTAGAAACCAGGAGCCTGTGAGTTCTAGTCCCTCCTTAGACATGAAAGCCAGCTGGGTGACTTTGGGCCAGTCCCTCTCTCACACCCCAACTTATTTCACAGGGTTGTTGTTGTGGGAAAAATAGGAGGAGGAAGGAACATTAGTATGCTCACTGCCTTGAGCTATATGTGAAAAAGCTGGGATTTTTTTTTTAAAAAAACAACCCAATTATTATTACTAGAAAAAACATCCCAGAATTTTTTATTGTCTTTTTCTACTTTTGGAAAATATCTTGACTGATTTTTATCTTATTATAATCTAAAATAATATAAACTATTAAACTATATAACTTAAAATAGTATAAACTTATAAACTATAATCCCCAATAATTTTGAAACATCAAACTGGAATATAATCTAAAAAGGACAGATTGATAGGGGTGGGTCCCAGAGAAGTTAGTGTTTAAGATGCTGGCCTAGAAATCAGGAAACTGAGTTCTAAGCTCAACTGGATGACTTTGGGCCAGTCATTTTCTCTCAGTCCAACCCACTTCACAGGGTTGTTGTGATGGGAAAAACAGGAGGAGGAAGAAGGAATATCAGGTGTATCTGGTGAGAGAGGAGTTCCCTGAAGATGGGCTCCAGCATGAGTCCAGAAGCTCAAACCTCTGGCCCTGGGTGACTGACCCAGATTGGATACTGCAGTATCAAGTATGTTTGCCACTTAAGCTATTTATAAAAAATAAGTTTGAATTTTAAAACAATCCAAGCATTTGCGGCCTATGTAACCTTAGTTCTGGCCCCTTTGTGTACAAGGGCTACAGCAATCAAGTTAAACCTGATCTACCTTTTAACTGGGGAAAAATAAAACCAAAAGACCTTATATTAAGTTTACTAAAAACATATTGCTGATATAGTAATAAAAAACCTCAGAGACTTAATATAGTATATATATATATCAGGATTCTTTACTCCCCATCAGAGGCTGAAACACTAAGTCTAAACCAGCCACATCAAACTTGTGACATCATGTGACATTGTGCAACATATCCCAACTTTTTTCCCTATTACCAGCAATGGGGTAGGTGTAATTTTAGTATAAGGAATCCAGCCCATGGGCTTGCAGTTTGACATGTCTGATCTAAACCATGCTTAAAAACATACTTCAAGACATCCAATATTACTTTCACATGCTTTGGCAATCTCTTCCAGTCAGCTTTACTAAAGAGATAACTATTGTTGTTGTTAGCTGCGAAGTCGTGTCCGACTCATCGCGACCCTATGGACAACATTCCTCCAGGCCTTCCTGTCTTCTACCATCTTCTGGAGTCCATTTAAGCTCACGCCTACTGCTTCTGTGACTCCATCCAGCCACCTCATTCTCTGTCGTCCCCTTCTTCTATTGCCCTCGATCTTTCCCAGCATTAGGCTCTTCTCCAGTGAGTCCTTCCTTCTCATTAGGTGGTATTTGAGTTTTTGAGTTTTAGCTTCAGGATCTGGCCTTCTAAAGAGCAGTCAGGATTGATCTCCTCTAGGACTGACCGGTTTGATCGCCTTGCAGTCCAAGGGACTCGCAGGAGTCTTCTCCAGCACCATAGTTCAAAGGCCTCAATTCTTTGGCGCTCAGCCTTTCTTATGGTCCAACTTTCACTGCCATACATTGCAACTGGGAAGACCATAGCCTTGACTATACGCACTTTTGTTGACAGGGTGATGTCTCTGGTTTTTAGTGTGCTGTCTAGATTTGCCATGGCTTTCCTTCCCAGGAGCAAGCGTCTTTTAATTTCTTGGCTACAGTCCCCATCTGCAGTGATCTTGGAGCCCAGGAAAACAAAATCTGTCACTACTTCCATTTCTTCCCCATCTATTTGCCAGGAATTGAGAGGGCCAGATGCCATGATCTTGGTTTTCTTAATGTTAAGTTTCAACCCAAGTTTTGCACTCTCCTTCTTCACCCGCAACAAGAGGCTCTTTAGTTCTTCTTCACTTTCTGCCATTAGAGTGGTATCATCTGCGTATCTTAGGTTGTTGATATTTCTTCCGGCAATCTTAATTCCAACTTTTGATTCATCTAGCCCTGCCTTTCTCATGATGTGCTCTGCATATAAGTTAAATAGGCAGGGCGACAGTATACAGCCTTGCCGGACTCCTTTCCCAATTTTGAACCAATCAGTGGTTCCGTGTCCAGTTCTCACTGTTGCTTCTTGACCCGCATATAGGTTTCTCAAGAGACAAATAAGATGGTCTGGTACTCCCATCTCTTTAAGAACTTGCCACAGTTTGTTATGATCCACACAATCAAAGGCTTTAGCATAGTCAATGAAGCAGAAGTAGATGTTTTTCTGGAACTCCTTAGCTTTCTCCATGATCCAGCGTATGTTAGCAATTTGATCTCTAGTTCCTCTGCCTTTTCGAAATCCTGCCTGTACTTCTGGTAGTTCTCGATCCACATACTGCTGAAGTCTAGCTTGTAGGATTTTAAGCATGACTTTACTAGCATGAGAAATGAGTGCAATGGTGCGATAGTTTGAACATTCTTTGGCACTGCCTTTCTTTGGAATTGGAATGTAAACTGATCTTTTCCAATCCTGTGGCCACTGTTGAGTTTTCCAAATTTGCTGGCAAATTGAGTGTAGCACTTTTACTGCACTGTCTTTTAAGATTTTGAATAGCTCAGCTGGAATACTGTCACCTCCACTAGCTTTGTTGTTGCTCAGCTTTTCTAAGGCCCACTTCACTTCACATTCTAGGATGTCTGGCTCGAGGTCAGTGACCACCTCATTGTGATTATCAGGGACGTTAAGCTCCTTCTTGTATAGTTCTTCTGTGTAATTTTGCCATCTCTTCTTAATCTCTTCTGCCTCTGTTAGGTCCCTGCCATTTTGGTCCTTTATCATGCCCATTTTTGCATGGAATGTTCCCTTCATCTCTCCAATTTTCTTGAAAAGATCTCTGGTCCTCCCTATTCTATTGTTTTCTTCTATTTCTTTGCACTGTTCATTTAAGAAGGCATTCTTATCTCTTCTAGCTATTCTCTGGAATTCTGCATTCAATGGGGCATATCTATGTTTTTCTCCCTTGCCTTTCGCTTTCCTCCTTTCCTCAGCTATTTGCAAAGCTTCCTCAGACAGCCATTTTGCTTTCTTGCATTTCTTTTTCTTTGGGATGGTTTTGGTTGCTACCTGTTGTACAATGTCGCGAACCTCTGTCCATAGTTCTTCAGGCACTCTGTCTATCAGATCTAATTCCTTAAATCTATTTGTCACCTCTACTGTATATTCAACAGGGATATGATTTAATTCATACCTGAGTGGCCTAGTGCTTTTCCCTACTTTCTTCAGTTTAAGCCTAAACTTTGCAAGGAGAAGCTCATGGTCTGAGCCACAGTCAGCTCCTGGTCTTGTTTTTACCGACTGTATAGAGCTTCTCCATCTTTGGCTGCAGAGCATATAGTCAATCTGATTTCTGTGTTGACCATCTGGTGATGTCCATGTGTAGAGCTGTCTCTTGGGTTGTTGGAAAAGAGTGTTTGCTATGACCATCGTATTCTCTTGACAAAATTCTATCAGCCTGTGCCCTGCTTCATTTTGTACTCCAAGGCCAAACTTGCCTGTTATTCCAGTTATCTTTTGGCTTCCTACTTTAGCATTCCAATCCCCCATGATGATAAGGACATCATTTTTTGGTGTTACTTCTATAAGGTGCTGTAGGGCTTCATAGAACCGGTCAATTTCATCCTCTTCAGCACTGGTGGTTGGGGCATAGACTTGGACTACTGTGATATTGAATGGTTTCCCTTGGATTCGAACTGAGATCACTCTGTCATTTTGAGGATTGTATCCCAGTATTGATTTTCCTACTCTTTTATTGACTATGAAGGCTACTCCATTTCTTCTGAGGGATTCTTGCCCGCAGTAGTATACCTGATGGTCATCTGAATTAAATTCACCCTTTCCTGTCCATTTTAGTTCGCTGATACCTAAGATGTCGATGTTCAGTCTTGTCATCTCTTGTTTGACCACGTCCAGCTTTCCTTGATTCATGGATCTTACATTCCAGGTTCCTATGGAGAAAAAATCTTTACAGCATCGGACTTTCCTTTCACCACCAGACACATCCACAGCTGAGCGTCCTTTCGGCTTTGGCCCAGTCGCTTCATTCTTTCTGGCGCTACTAGTACTAGCCCTCTGCTCTTCCCCAGTAGCATATTGGACGCCTTCCGACCTGAGGGGCTCATCTTCCAGCGTCATATCGTTTTGCCTTTTGGTACTGTCCATAGGGTTTTCATGGCAAAGATACTGGAGTGGGTTGCCATTTCCTCCTCCAGTGGATCACGTTTTGTCAGAACTCTCTGCTATGACCTTTCCGTCTTGGGTGGCCCTGCACGGCATAGCTCATAGCTTCATTGAATTACGCAAGCCCCTTCGCCAAGACAAGGCAGTAATCCATGAAGGGGAGATAACTATTATATATAACTAAAAAAAAAAGGTTAATAGTTTACTTTTGCAACTTCATCTTCATATAGTCCCTGACTTTTTTCCAGGCAATGGTGACTTTTCAGCCAGTTGTACATAAGGTGAGGCAAACTGTTCTTTGCATACAGAAAAGGGATATTTTAATATTCTTCTCTCAAAGCTCCAGCAAATCAGCCCTAATTCAAATTAATTTGAAGATTTGAGATTTGAAGAGGGCATCTTTCAATCTGAATTTGCAATTCAAATTTTGAAGGCAAACCAATTAATTTCAGCTGCTTTGAGTTTCAGTACATTTAAAAAAAAAAAATCATCCTAGGTCTTTAATGAAAAAGCATCAAAGCACCTGTAGCCGCTTTAGGTTTTGGCAGGATAGAATGAAAATGTTCAACATCCTGATTCCTAGGAGGAGTAAAATGAAGACTTGGAGCTATGTCCAGTGCTAACCCTATTTTTCAAGGGGTACAATTTGGGGCCTGGCTTACAACAAGTTAACCATGACTTGTTTTTCTCAAAGGAGTGAAAGAAACCTGGACAGACTAATGTTAATCATGGCCAGTAATTCCCAGATAAACAAACATGACCGGCACAAATGAAACCTGCTGTTGATTTGCATACAGTGGAGGAAGAAACCATTTTTATTCCAAACTTCCATCATGAAAATCACCTTTGAATCCACTGAAACCGAAGATTTAATATTTGAAGAGAGCTTGTTTCCATTTCACCTTGTGATTCAAAGAAGAGATGTGATTTTCTTTTTTTTTAAAAAAAGGACTTTAAGAGGGAAGCATCAGCATACTTTAGCCATGATCCCTATTTCAACAAGAAATAGTCATGTTCTCCTGTTTCCCCAAAGAACAAAACTAATTGAGTTGCTGGCTTCTTAGCCACTGCCTCTGTTACCAGAAAGAACAGAACAAATTTCTGGAGTTTTTCCTAATGTGAGACAGAGCCACACACAGGCAGAACCTCCCATTCTGAAGCAAGTAGCTGTTTTCATCTTTGGAGCCAAACATACACAAGTGACAAGGCCCATTATCACATCCTGCTCTTACATCTTGCAAATTTGGAGAAAGCACAACCATTTCCTATCTCTAATTAAAAGAAAGCAAAAAGTTGAAGTTAAGAATTAAGGATCATTGACACCTTGTTCTCTGGCCCGCTTAACAGCAGCAAAACACATTTACAGGTCAATCTAGTCATGGAGGCTTAATTTTACAACTGCTCCAGGAAACCAAAGAAAAATCTTTCCTTTTTATCTTTAACTTTTCATAAGCTCAGGGCTGGTTTCACTGAGCTTCTTTTATGCAAAGAAGAAAAATAGCGCTGATTAGGAAACTATTTTTCCAAATTGTCCAGCAAAAAACAAGGTGATATTCAGAAATAGATTGTCTCCTGTTCTATTCCCAGAAAAGTGAATGTAAAGTGTAGATCCTTTCTCTTTAAAATTAATAAAATGGAAAGTAGAGAGACTGATGAAGCCTACGTTAAACGTTGCAGCTTAGAGTTAATAACAAGGAGGGTTGGAAAAAAGAGGTTTGTTCCAATTTAATATATAGCTTGCACAGACTCAAGCCAATCATCATCATGCAACACATGTGAAAGAGGAAGATAAGTACATATTCTATGCATTAAGCTTGCTGTGCTCTAAGATTGAGAAGATCACTTTCAGGAACATCTGTTGCTCCTCAATTCAGATGCCACTGAGATATGATAGGATGCCATAACATAAGATGCTCAATCACCCTCTTGCTTGGAACATATTCCTTTGATTTCCTTGCATGCTATAGGTTTCTGGACAGGTTCCTCCATTTCCTCAGTTGAGTCAACAGTAGCATAAATTTATTGTCTGGCTTCCTTGATGGACACTTTGAACCTCAATCTAGGATGTCCTCTTCTTTGTCTATGGTGATGATGCTGATGGAGGAGTTTGATAGCTGCTGCTGAAGAACCTGCCTGGCTTGGCTGAGACAATGAAGATACAGAGCATATGTTTGGCAGGGGTATATTTGTGCACACTTGGAAACCATTTCCTGTAAGAAAAACATTTATTAGATTTTTGGCTCAGGTTGTTCTGCTATGTCTCTTCAATTTTCTTCACCTCTCTGCCTCCTAACGTACTGTTTTCTCTCCTTAGATTACAGTAAAATTGTGTTGCTTCTCAGCATTCTCCATTATTTTCTAATAACCTTATTTCCTTTCCCCCACCTTTTTTTGGCCAGGAAATTTATACAGAGCCTTGGTGGAGCAGTGGGCTAATGCCTCCTTAAGTAACACCAGCTGCCTGCAATTAGTGCAGGTTCGCGTCCCACCAGGCTCAGGGTTGACTCAGCCTTCCATCCTTCCGAGGTAGGTAAAATGAGGGCCCAGATTGTTGGGGGCAATTAAGCTGACTTTGTAATAATGCCGCTTGGGGGTGTGTGAAAGCCCTAATAAGCAGGCATATACATAGAATGAAGACTACTGCTAAGCTTGTAAGCCGCCCTGAGTCTTCGGAGAAGGGCGGGATATAAATGGAATTAAAATAAAAAAATAAAAAAAAATACACTTTTATATTTTAGCCAACACCTGCCCCCTTTTTTACTCTGTTCCTATAATAGATTTGCTGGAAATTTGATTAAAGGTAGCACTCCTTACATTCATTTTGTGATGAACGTCTGTTCTGTGGTATTTTAGATTCTAGCATTCCTAACAAAACCTTCAACATGTTTTGCTGGATAATCATCTGGTTATATCACACAAATAAATTAATGATATTATCACTCCATCAATATCAGATTTTTGTGGGAAAGGAGTCTAAGTCTTCAGATATGATTTGGGAAGGACAAATAAATTCTCCCATTCTTTGCAAGGCAGTTTCCTTTTTCCTCCCTTCTCTTAACTTTCTCTCTTTACTTTCTTACCTCCCCACCACTTCTGCTCGTTTTCAATTTTCTCTGTCATACTAATCCTTTTCAGTTAAAAACTACTTAGAAGGTATTCACAGATTGTATTGGATACAGAGGTGGAATGCACTACTTTTAATGCAACTGGGGGAAAAATAATCCCTGAAAATTTCTGCATGAAATAAACTGAAAAAAGATGCCTACCTCTACTCCGCGAGCTGCATTGGCTTCCGGTTGCCCTCCGGGTGAGATTCAAGGTGCTGGTGATGACCTATAAAGCCCTAAATGGTGAGGGTCCGGGATATCTGAGGGAACACCTGCTGCCGGCATCAAGCTCCCTTCGTCCAGTGCGCTCCCACAGGGAGGGTCTTCTCAGGGTGCCGCCGATAAAAGACTGTCGGCGGATAACACCCAGGGGAAGGGCCTTCTCTGTGGGTGCACCTGCCCTCTGGAACCAGCTGCTCGTGGAGCTTAGGACTGCCCCCGACCTCCGCACATTTCGCTGGGACCTGAAAACCTAGCTCTTCGAGCTTTCCGGCCCAGGCTGAGAATTTTTAACTGGGGTTTTTAATTCTAGGGATGATTTAATCTTTTTAATTTGTTTTTAACTTTTGTATTGGTTGTTTTAAATGCCCTGTAAACCGCCCTGAGTCCTTCGGGAAAGGGCGGTATATAAATAAATAAAAAATAAAATAAAATAAAATAAAATAATGGGGCTGTTAAGGGGAAACTGGAGTTAAAGGGCCATATTTTAGACAAAACTTAACTTGATACATTTAATATGCTTATGGGCATTACTTTATGGATAATAGAGTTTTAAGAACATAAAGATCTATACGTTTTTACTATATCACTGAATTTACCATGATCAGTGTAACTTTTTTATTCTTAGGCTTTTAAACATTCCCATTAAAAACTTGTATGAAATCATGTCAGTTTTCATGAATTTCTAATAATACATTTAGAAGCGCATGTTATAAATATAGCACAGTGCACCTGAAGAGTGGAATGACAATCAGTATTCCAATTCATATATAAATTTTAATAGTGTATTAAAGTCATCAAACAATTTTATTTGATGTTCAGCACTTGGAAGCAAATGTCTGTGTTTGATTAATCGCTATAACCTCTCCACAATTTTGAGACTCCTGCTTAAATTGTAATAAAGCTGATTACTCATCACAACAGATTAATGGAGTCTAAATTAAGAGGCAAGGTAAATAGAACGTCAAATTACAAAAGTTTGGTTTGGAAAGGAGAAAATGAAATTTCATTCAGCATACAATTAAAGTACATTAGGTGTAGGCCCATAGAATCCTGCAGATTTCCCCAATGGACAGAAGGGAAAGAGAAGAATGGAACTCAAGCCCAGAGCTTACAGGATCTAAGCTCCATAACAGATCCACTAACAGAGATCCCAACAATGGCAATCTGGAGGCAATATCTGGACTGAGGGGGAATGACAAACATTAAGGGTTATCCTTTATTTGTCATAAATTCCTCCATCTGCACCATTTTAGGACTGATCTCCACAAGCTTCATACCATGCATGCATTGCCTAATTACAGTGTACTTAATGAACCTCAATAAGAATAAACATTTAATTAACTTCTGTGAAAACAGCTTTCAAATTCTGTTCTCCAACATTTCTTAGCTAGTCATGAAAAACGTTTCTCTCCTGGAGGCTATGGGGATGTTACTTGGTCAAAAAATAATTGGAAGAGGCACACTTATTTTGGTTTCCCTAAGGTGTTGTGGCTAAGCTTATTAGTTAAATTGGCAACTGTGATTTCTGCTTAGGAAAAAAAAAATCATCCTTCTTTTTTTTCCTCATGTTTTCAGGATATTTTCTGAGAAGGAACTCTGTGTGGCTGTTATTCACGATTTCTGCTTTTATTTTAAATATTGAGTATCTGCCCAACAGCCTAGCCAAAATGTCTATACAGCTTTGGGACTTTCATGAAAAATTCATTCCTCCCATAGCAATTTGATGAACCCTGGAACTGGAAGCTTCTCACACAACAAAATTGCCTTTTTTCCCCCCTCAGTAGAAGAAGCAATAATTGCAAATGCCAAACAGTTTCTAAAGTGGGAATGTGCTATTTCTCATGCAAAGACATGGTTTCTTGTCCCCTGCTTCTTGCCTCACATGGCTTTTGGGGAGCAAGTAATTCAAGTAAGGACCAAGCATAACTGAACAAGAGTGAATATTTTAATGAAATCATATTTAACCAGATAATATTGTGGATGTCCTGATTCATAATTTCAAAGCCTTCTATGAAGTGCATTGTGTTACTTAAGATTCTTTAAAAAAAAAAAAAAGCAGCAACCGGCTGTAACATAAGAGAATTTTGTGGTCATCAATTGCTCTCCGCTGAAGAGTAAAAGGATAGGCTTAGCTACTTAAATTGCTCTGCATCACATTATGGACAGTAACAGACAGAATCACAGATAAATTTAAGCAAATTCCTTCCCTTGATTCATTACAGTTTTCTATGGCAGGTGACTGCATCAGCACATTACAAATGAACATATAGAGAGGAACAGTCATGGTGCATGCTAGCTTACCATACCCTTAACACTGCAATGACGCCTCTACCCATTAACTTGAGCTTTATCCTCAGCCAATAGCTCCACTTTCCATATTATATCATTGCAAATCTTACTTCTCAGCTGGGGGTTTTTCTTTGGTGACCCCTCCTTCTATGTATTCCATGGAGGGGAGGGGCAGGGAAAGAGACCAGGTACTCCACCAAGAATTTAAAAACCAGGGCTCATATTTTGGCAAAAAAAAATGTGCTAGTTTTGTTTATGCCTTCTATATTATTAAATTAACAAATCAACAGCCATCTTGCCCATGGTTGAAAAGATAAGGAGGTTTTAGGCCTCTCCTGATAAAACAGGTTTTGACAGAGATGCGGAATACCATCTGCCACAGATATTTTGCACAGGCTAACAATGTTGCTAATAATAAAAATAATGTTATATTTCTGAAAGGGAAAAGCATAGAAATCTTCCATCATCTAGAAGTCTTCATAATAGATTCAGATTTGTCTTCTGCTAGCCCTCTCTTGAAAGAATAAATATGGCACTGAGGGGAATTAGAAGGAAGAAGCGGCAACAATGCCATGATTTAAAATGCAGTTGTGTGATTCTCTGTGCTTCTGTATTTGTCTGATGGGTGGGTATTCTCTAAGCAGCTCGAGCCTGGCTCAAGTGCCCCTTTTAAGCTAATCTAGGATGATATATTGAAATCAATTTGCCTTTTGAAATGCTCCTTAAATCCAATTGAAGTTTTGACAGCTGAAAGTCCTTTATCTTGCTTATCTGTCAGCATTTGACAACGTGTCAACCCTATAAGGTACACCAGACCAAGAAATCAGTGTCATGTAAGTCTAAGACTACATTTATCAGAACAGCCTGGATGACAGAATTTTGATAGTCTGAATGGACTTCTCCCTCCCTCCCTTTATCTTTCTGTGGAGTAGTGAGGAGCGTTTTCTCAAATAAGTTTCTTGAAATGGACTCAAGTTATATTTGTCTGTAACAATTTTTCCTCCCGCCCCTCAAGGCCGTTACCTCTGCCCTCTATATAGTGGGATAACCGCTACATTTTAAAATAAATATCTATTTGTCCTGTGCCATCACTTCAAAATATTTCATTCCTCTTTACGTTAACCTTGTTATAGTGGCCTGCAAAAAAAATTCAAACAAATATGAGAGGGCAGCAAAATGTCATCTAGAAGTCATCCAGATATCTGCAGCCCAGATATTGTATGCCTACTTTAGATGAAGCGGATGATTTTAAAGAAAGCTAAATGTAAGTATACAATTAATTATATGTCACATTTGAGATAAGTAAAAACGCTGTAGTTGAAAGTTTATTGCAGGTTTGCATACAATAAAATGGGTATCTTTTATCTTACATCGCCATTAGATGATAGCTCATATTGAGTAGATTTGAGTGTCAGGTTTATAGTTGCACCATTTTTTTGGGAAGAGAGACCTCAACTAAATATTTGTAGTATCTGGAACAATCCTTTTCTGTACTGGATTAAAACTTGAGATGATGGAGCCAGACTTCTGCTTTCCTGAGTAAGAAACCTGGATCTTGAAGTACTTCCATTCAATTCTTAATCCTATGGTTGGAAAAGTTTTGTAAGTTCAAGTAACCTCATCTTATGACTAGTTCCAAAGGACCTACCTGGGGGTGCTTACAACCCAAATTCAGAATTCTCATGGTTTCCCCTCCCAAGCGCTTGAGATGCTTGGCAACTGGGCCACATTTACAGTAATTTTCAGCATCCCACAGTTGCATGACCACATGTTACTCCTCTGGTTTTCTCTTGACAAGTTGACAAGTTCCAAAGGCATGACGACCAAAAACGTCGCAGTGACAAGCAACAAGGGACGACTTACAAGGCAAATCCCTTCCTTAGGTGCCCAGGTTGTGGCAGCCATGTAGGTTCTGGACAGCCATGTGCCGGGCCTGTGGGAAGACCGGCCACATCACGTCCGTCTGCAGAGGTCACCAGAGGGACCGGCAATCGAATCGCCAGTTGGACACTCCGATCAGGAGAGGTACCGGGGGCCTGGGGCATTTAGCGTAGGATTTTGCTCCACTCGCAGAAGCGTTTGCCGCATGGGAGCTCGCTGCCCCATTAAGCCGAAGTTTTGACTTCAGGTTGAGCTGCAAGGGGTCCCTTGCAAGATGGAGCTGGACACGGACTCAGCCGTGTCCATTATATCACTTGAAACATTTAACTTTGTCTGCAATCACAGCAAGAGATGGGCCAAGCTCAGGCCATCTGACATTATACTGACCAACTTCCAGAATGCCAGAGTCGCAGTCAAGGGTGAGGCCACACTGGCCGTCAAATTTAAGGGGTTTTCTGGGCACCTGGACATTGTTGTAGTAGGGGGTCAGCGAATGAGCCTGATCGGGTTCGATTGATTTGATGCATTAGGCATCCAAGTAACCGGAATCAACCGGATGCAAGTATGTGAGGAATTCGCAGACGTGTTTGACTCAGGTCTAGGGACTTACACGGGCCTGCCAATAACATTTAAACTAGATCCTACTGTAATGCCGGTCAGGATAAAACCTTGAAGGGTGTCATTTGCTCTTAAACACAAGATAGACGCTGAGTTAGATAAACTTGTAGAACAGGGGGTACTACAGCCTGTAGATGGGGGTGAATGGGAAACCCCAATCGTCACACCACTAAAAGCCAACAGAGAGGTCAGAATTTGTGCTGATTACAAGTGCAGAATTAATCGTGCACTCAAACAGCATGCATACCCTGTGCCAGTAATGAGCCACATCCTGGCATCACTGCAAGGGGATACAGTTTTCGCAAAGTTAGATTTGGCTCAGGCCTACCAATAGCTTCCTGTGGACAAGGCCACAGCCACGGCACAGACTATTGTAACCCACAGGGGGGCTTTTAAAGTAAAACACCTGCAATTTGGGGTTAGCATAGCCCCTGGCATTTTTCAAGGCATCATGGAGCGCACGCTCAAGGGCATTCTGGGGGTTTGCCCCTATTTCAATGATGTGCTCATCAGTGGTGAGTCCACTGAGGTGCTTGCAAGGAGGCTCAGAGTTGTCCTTCAATGGCTTCGTGAAGCGGGCCTTAAACTTAAGAAAAACAAGCGTAGCATTGGAGTCCCTTCAACTGAATTCTTGGGTTTTCATATCGATGCTAATAGCATCCACCCTGCTGAGTCGAAATTGAAAGCCATTCAGATGGAACCCAGCCCCAAAACAAAAGGATCACAATCACCCATTTTAAAGAGTCAATGCTGGTGTGCCTTGCGTGTGACATGTCCCCATATGGGGTGGGGGCTGTTTTAAGCCACTTGGAGAGCGATGGGACTGAAGTCCCAATTGCTTTCTATTCCAGGACACTGTCCTCCACAGAGCATAATTACACACAAATTGATAAAGAGGTATTGGCCATAGTAGCTGGAGTAAAAAAATTCCACGACAACTTGTATGGCAGGGACTTCACAGTCTTCACAGACCATAAACCGCTATTGGGGTTATTCACTACAGACAGACAGACACCCCACATCTTATCCCCTAGGATGTCAAGATGGTCCATCTTTTTATCGGCCTACAGTTTCAGGCTAATTCACAAACCTGGCAAAGATATGGGCCATGCAGATGGCCTCAGCAGGCTTCCACTGCCTCAAATGAGCCAGATCCAACCCCAGCATCCCGGGTTTTGTCTATTCAGGACTTGCCGGAGTTTCCCCTTCACGCTGGGGATATAGCTGCAGAAACTGCTGCAGACAAAACTCTAAGTAGAGTGCTATCCTGGGTTCACACGGGGTGGCTGGAAAACAGTCCTGGAGCAAAGTTCCAGAGCTACTTCAGATATAGACATGAGCTCTCAGCTCACAAGGGTTGTATTCTATGGGAGAGCAGGGGTCATTGTCCCCACTTCATTAAGGTACAGGGTATTGCAATCGCTTCATGAAGGTCATCTGGGTATTGTTTGGATGAAAGCATTGGCATGAAGCTATTTATGGTGGCCAGGATTAGATAAAGCCATTGAAGCTCAAGTACACAGGTGTTATACGTGTCAGCAGTCTAGGCCTGAAATGCCACACGCTCCTGTCCATAGATGGGAGGAGTCACACACTCCCTGGTCAAGGATTCATATCGACTTTGCTGGGCCCTTTCAGGGACAGCTATTTTTTATAGTGGTCGACAGCCACTCTAAATGGCTGGAAGTTATTCCAATCGCGAATATGACTACTGCTAGGACCATCCAGGTGCTTAGGAAACTCTTTGCAACGCATGGGCTGCTGGACGTCTTAGTGTCCAATAACGGGGCCCAATTCACAGCAGCAGAATTTCAGGCCGCCTTGAGGATTAACCTCATTAGGCATGCGACATCGGCTCCATTTCATCCATCTAGCAACGGGCAAGCCGAACGAATGGTGCTCACTACAAAGGAGACACTGAAGCGCATAGTGACTGGGGATTGGCACCACAGACTGGCCAATTTTTTGCTCTGCCAGCATACCATGCCGTGCACAAGAACTGGCAAAAGCCCAGCAAAGCTGCAGTGGGGAAGGCGACTAATCATGAAACTGGACAGGTTGCACCCAGACCGGGTGGCAGCAGATGCCTCTCACCCAAGACCTCCGAGGGGATTGCAAGTGGGTGATGAGGTGTGGTCCCGGAACTATGGGCATGGGAACTTGTGGGTGCCAGACAAAAATCACTAAAATATTGGGCCCTCTCTCATACAAAGTGGCCCTAGATGGCGGGCAAGTTGTTCACCACCATATTGATCAGCTGAGGAAGCGGTTTCCACAATGGCCACAAAGCGAGGACTTTGACCCAGGTCCAATCCACAGACCTCAAACCGTCAGCCAGGCCGCACAATTCACATGCTCTGAGGACCCTAGCAGTCAGAGCAACAGGGAGGTGGTCATAGAGGTGCAAAGCCCAAGAGTGCAATATGGGTCCCCTGATGGTGAAAGTCAACCCGAACAGTACAGCCACTGTGCTAATTCTGCGCAAACAATGGACTCTGGGATGGGCCGACCTGGAATGGCCAGTCAGATAAATTCAAGTCAGCCAGACTCTATGGGACTCAAGGACCCTGGTCTACCTAGCCCGGCGGGCAAGCTGGTAGACCAGGAGCTGCCAGGATCCCCTAGGCAATCCACAAGGGTTCGCAAACCTCCTGCTTATTTACAGGATTTTGTCCTAAAATAATTGTGCTGTAATGTTGTGTTTGTCACTGAAATTACTGCTAGTCAGGAAAGCCTCTGTATTAGCGAATTCTGAAACAATGCTGTACTCATGCATACTATTATTTTGTATTTTGTAAACTCTGTAATTGCTGTACTTATTTCTTTTGTTGCTATAATGTGTGTACATTCTAGGGGGGAGGGGTGTAATGTATTGGGCTTTGTTTTACTAAGTGTATCACATGGGTTTGATTGCTGGAAGGTTGCTTAAGCAGGGAAGCTGGCTAACGGCTCCCAGTTCCTCAGACAACCCGTCTCCAGCGCCGCCATTGGCTGCTTCTAGGGTGGAAATAGGTTGCTTTAAACCTATTGGCTGCCACCTAGAGGCCAGGGTATAAATAGCTGCATTCACAGCCCTGTTCCCCAGTTTGGTTCCTGCAAGCAAACAAAGAATGTTTCTGACTGAACTCACTCGCCTCGTCTCTTTGCTCAAGCAAAGAACCCAGTACACAACAGTTAGGTAGGCTCTGAAAAAGCTTTTTTTTTTTTTGCTGGTTGATAGTTTAAATGCACACACTGAGCCATTTAGGGAACTGAAAAGTGGAATGCAGAGCTACTCGGAGCATTTCTGATTAAACAGGAAAATGCACAGTGTTCTCTTGAATATCTCCATCTTACAAGCCCATGCTGAGATGAGTGCCACAGGAACACAATGGATACTGCTAGCGTTGCTATGAGAACCTGCATTAGATTTCTTGTCTGTTACCTACTACTGCATTTCCATTGGCCATATTTAATAACGAGGAAAGAACAAATGTATCCTGGATCATTGCTCATTTGCACCAATGATCGCAGCAGGAAGAAGTTTTGGCCACAGAAGCTTGCCAGCATTTTTGACATCAAGAGGTTGTGTGCAGATAATGGAGAAACAGGATATTAAAGGATATTAAAGACAATGTTCTCTTGAATTTTAATAATGGTTCAGCATATTTGGGATTGTTTTCAATCTCAAATATGTCATCTTTTGTCTTCCACCTCCTTCATTAGTTTTTAAATCTGCCTTTTTTAGTTAACTCACCAAAATGTAACTGAATGACATTAAGATGGGGCACTGTACAACATTTTCCATTTACCTGTTTAAGTTGTCCTTAAACAACTGGTTCTGATGATTTTATACTTAATCTCCTCTGGTGCCATAGCTCTGTCTTGTAGTTTTGAAATGATATATACATACATACATACATACATACATAGATGCATACATACATACATACATACATACATACATACAAAATACATACATAATAGACTAAAAAGCAGGATAAAATATTTTGAATAAAAACAAATTAACAATCCAAGCATATCTACCAGGGTCCAAAGTTAGGGATATATTAATTATAACTGTCCAATGGTAGATCCATGAGATTCTGATGGATGGTTCAGAAGAGGCCTTAACTACAGCCTAGAACAGGTATATGGCCCTGTGTGGCCTCTTCCTGTCCACTTATCCCAGGGTACACCTTCACTTATTGAGGAGCATTAGGAGATTTGACTGAAAATCATCCAAAAGCATCAATGGAGGAACACCAAAACAGGCAAGGGCCCATAATCAAGACAATAAGGGCATTGAAACATCAATATTGCATCAATATTACTGCCTCTTCCAAGAGTCTCATAGTGGCCCTGTTTAGGATGATCTGTTCTCTCCTGTGGAGGGACAGGCCACAGTATCACCTGCAGGGCTACTGGGAGGAATGTTCTATCTGTCTGGCAGATAATATTACTCAAATCGACTCAGTGTTGGACTCCTGGTCAGATCTAACCTGGGTGCCTGTGGCTTGGTTGTGTGATATGATCTGTGGTGAGTCTGATTCAATGACTCTTGATGAAGTTGACAGGATTATTTGGGCTGTCAGTTTGGCCTCCTGTTTTTTAGATCCAAGTCCCTATGGTTAAGGCCATCTGAGAAATGACTTGCAGTTGGATCCATGCTGTGATGTTGGCTTCTATAAGACGGGCAGTGGTGCCTGTAGCCTTGAAAGAGGCCGTGGTGCATCCCTTGCTGAAAAAGCCATTCCTGGATCCAACAGTTTTGGATAATTAACATCCTCCTCTACAGGACCTTCCCCTCTGTCAGAGACAGATCTTCTAGGCCAGAGTTTCCCAATCCTGGCAACTTTAAGACAAGTGGACTTCAACTCCCAGTATTGCCTAGCCAGCATGGGAGTTGAAATCTGGGAGTTGAAATCCCCATGCCTTAAACTTGTCAAGATTGGGAAACCTTTTTCTAGGGTGTCCAACCTTTTGGCTTGCCTGGGCCACATGGAGCGAAGAGGAATTATCTTTGGCCACATATAAAATATATAATACAGTTAATGTATATAAAGTGCACAATAATGTTAAAAGTTTATAATCTTGTGGGGCTGCATTAGTAGCTCTTCAGGGCCAGCACAGCCTGTGGGCCACAGGTTGGACCCACCAGTTCTAAAGCACCCCAATTTTTGTGAAGTAACTCTCTGCTGGCAGTCCAGGGACAGTTTTGGACTACAGCTAACTCCAATGAGAACAAAGTTATGGTGCTTTCCTGTAATAATAAATGTGCTCATGACCTAGTTAACTATATAGTTCAAATAAGACTTTGTTGGAGTAATGTGGGACCTAATAAATTGCAGCTTATTCAGCAAAGGATTTAAATCATCACTTGGTTTGATGTAAGCCCAACTTGTGCAGCTGGCCTCCTCTTCTTCTTGCACACTCTGTTGGCCTGAAATGTGTATATTCACACAGACACATACAGGACAAGAATAGAAGGAGGAAAAAGCCAAGAGCTTTACATTAAAGCCAAGCATCTGTGAAGACTATTTCTTAAAAAACTGTAACCCAATAAATATTGTGTTTTAAAATATTTTTTCTTTTCTATTCAGTGTTTTGGTTGCATTCATTATTGATTATTTTATAGCTAACAGTGCTATTTTATGAAGGTTTTCAGATAGATGTGTTCAACTCACACTGAGTCATGGTTTTTAAATCAGATCCTTCTCCCAAAGGCCACTGTGAACAATAATTACTGAAAGGATTTCCTGCTATTAATAGTAAAAGTCATGAAAGAAGAAAGAAGCTGTAGGTGCTCTCCATTGCATGCTCTCTAGGTATGGGATCTGCCCTATATTAAGCACAGGCTTCCCTAACCAGGAGAGCTGAAAACATTAGCCCCAGAAGAGGATCTTTCTGAGAATATGAAGACTTTTGTATTTGCTCCAATTAACCAGCATGTCTGCTTAAAAATCAGTTATTTTTTTAAATGGAGTTTGCTTCTTTTTATCTGCTGCATTGCTTGTGGTGTTGTTTTTGACACTTAAGTTTTGCTCGGTTTATTGCTTCTTTTATGAGAGGTGCCCTAGGGCTTTTTCAAAAGCAGCACATGTTTTAAGAAGACAAATGCTTCATGTTTTCTGTGCTGTATCACTATCTTTAAATGTGCTCCTAGGGAAAAAGCTGGATTCTACCTTTTGAGCAATTAGGTTTCTTCTGCATAATATATTGACTATATTCCCATTAGCAGGAAGGAGCTGCAATGGCTGAAATCTTTAGATCCACTTTGACTTATTTTAAGTCTTCTCTGAGCAACCTTATGAAGGGTCAACTTGTTTTCTCAAGCACCCCAACAAGCTGGGATTTGTAGTCAAGAAAACTATGACACTTGGTGCTGATATATATATATATATATATATATATATATATATATATATATATATATATATATATATATATATATATATATATATATATATACAGTATATATACCGTATATATATATATATATATATACCGTGTATATATATACCGTGTATATGTATATGTATGTGTATGTGTATGTGTGTGTGTGTGTGTGTGTGTGTCCTTAGTAACTATAAAAATATGAATCCCAGGCATATCTGTATAGCAATATGAAGTTCTCGAACTCTGGGAAGAATATAAAACAGCTGTTTATTGTTAAAATAGTAAAAACAATAAAAACAACTATTTACCAACCTAAAACAACCTAGCTTTCGCTGGTCCACTGCCAGCGTCATCAGGGTAAATGCTAGGGGGTGGGGAGTTTGTTTATAAACCTTGTTGACTCAGTGTCTTGCCCATTGATCGTGTGATAGGGCCACCCTTCCTAACTAACTGTGAATATCCTAGCTGTCCCACATCTCCTTGTGCCTGTTTCAGTCCTATTGCTTTCTTTTCTCCTGTTGTTCCTTTCTTTACCCCTTCTACCTCTGTCAATCTTACCCTTTGTTGTTGTATCTCCTCACCTGCCTTTTTTATCCTCTCAACCTGCCCTCCCTGCGTCCAGCCATGTGCTGCTACTGTTATTCCATCTTCCAAATGCCCCCCTCCCACAATCATCATAGGCTGCATGTCTTGGGCTGGCATTGAATATGCCCGCTGTGATGTCCTTCCCCCCTACCTCGTCCGCATGCAGTGAATCAGAGTGGTTGCTGGATCATTTTCCATCTTGTTGAGCTGTCTGCCTTCAGCAGGTTGCTCCTCGCGCGTAGGTGTGCACGTGCATTGCGGCATCCTCCCTCCCTGTCTCGTCCATGTTCTGTTGATTGGAGTGTTTGCTGGGTCATTCCTGATCTTATTCAACCGTCCACATTCAATTGGCTGTTGTTTATCTTGCTTCTCCTTTCTGCAGGCCACGCAGAAGGACATCACAGCGGGCATATTCAACGCCAGCACAAGACACGCAGCCTATGATGATATCACACGATCAATGGGCAGGACACTGAGTCAACAAGGTTTATAAACAAACTCCCCATCCCCTAGCATTTACTCTGATGACGCTGGCAGTGGACCAGCGAAAGCTAGGTTGTTTTAGGTTTGTAAATAGTTGTTTTTATTGTTTTTACTATTTTAACAATAAACAGCTGTTTTATATTCTTCCCAGAGTTCGAGAACTTCATATTGCTATACGTGTGGGTCTCTGTGTGTCTGTGTGTATGTATGTATATGTATATATAAGGTATGGGAAGACTGCTATATTTTTCCCTGTGGTTTTACTAATCTCTTCACCTGTCTCTGCACTGCTATTTAGTAAGATGGTCCTGCTTTGCTGTGACTCTCCCTACAAGCACCTGCTGCCCTTTCACAGTTAGAAAGAATTGATAGTCCGGGTGTTGCTTAGCAATCAACACTGAAGTGCATCAATAAATGAAGCTTTTCCCAACATGCAGCTTGGGCAGCAACAGCATGGAACTGACCATAGTGAAAGCAGCTATTAGAACTCCCATAGATATTTCAATTAAGTTCTACAGTCTTATATTCAGTGACCATACTATTTCCCAGCCCATGGGGTTTAGAACAGTATCCATTCCAGACAGCGCAGCAAATGGGATACAATGGGATTTACCTGTTCTCATTATTATTACCAACTATCCCTTGCATTTTTTTTATTGAAAAGTTTTACAGTACATTTTTTAAAATAGAAAAAAGAAAAAAAACTCACTCCCCCCTCCCCTCCCCCAACCCTCCCCTCCCCTCCCCCCCCCCGACTTCCCAGAGCTGAATACAGGGTATAAACTCACAAACTTAAGCTAGAATATGCTAACAACAAAAATAAAACATTAAATTCTATTGCGCTTTAACTCTCCATAGTCATAACTATATTACTAACAAATAACAAATAACTAATAATATGTCATATAAAACCACTACTTATTCAAATGCTAAATGAAACTTTTTAGTCCCATATTTATTCTGAATATATTCAATCCATCTTCTCCATTCCACAATATATCTCTGTTGCGAATGTTCTTTCAAATATGCTGAGATCTTTGCCATTTCCGCCAGATTAGAAACTTTCAAAGTCCACTCTTCTATAGTCGGCAGTTCCTCTTTCTTCCAATATTGCGCTACTAAAAGTCTTGCTGCCGTAATTAAATTCAACATCAACTTAGTATCTGTAACAGTAAAGTCTGTAATAATACCCAACAAAAGCACCTGCGGAGAAAACCTTATTTTTTTTTAAATATCTTTTGCGTATTCCACCAAATTTTAATCCAAAAAGCTTTGACTTTTTTACAAGTCCACCATATGTGAAAATATGTTGCATTCTCACAACTGCACCTCCAACATTTGGGCTGGCAGTTCGGATACATACTTGCTAATTTTTTAGGGTCTAAGTGCCCCCTATAAAACATTTTATAAAAATTCTCTCTTAAATTTTGGGCCTGTGTAAATTTTACGTTTCTAACCCAAATTTTTTCCCAGTTATCCATTGTTAGAACCTCCTGAAAATTCTGGGCCCACTTTATCATACAATCTTTAACAAGTTCCATTTCTGAATCAAGTTCTATCAGTGCATTATATATCCTTCTTATATGTGCTTGACCTTGATCTCTAATTTGTTTTACCAAATTTCCATCAGTTATCGAAAACCCAACTTTCTGATCTTCTTTCCATCTTGCTTGTAACTGCCCATACTGAAACCAGGTTTGCACAATCTTTTCTTCTTTTAAAATATTATATGGCTTTAATTGCCATACATTCCTTTCTAATCTTAAAATTTCTTTATATGTGGTCTCATCATGTTTAAATCCAACATTTATATTTTCTATTGCATGTTTAGGTATTGCCCAGATTGGTATCTTATAATTTAACTTATGTCTATATTTTTTCCATACTCGCAACAGAGCATACCTTAATATATGTATCTTAAACACATTATCCACCTTCTTATCATACAATAAATATGCATGCCAACCAAATAACAAATCATAACCCTCAAGATTTAATAATCTCCCTTGTGTTAAATTGAACCAATCACTTATTGATGATAAAGCAGCAGCCTCATAATAAAATTTAAAATTGGGCATTTTAAGACCACCTCTTTCACATGTATCTTGCATTATTTTAAATTTAACTCGTGGCTTTTTCCCTGCCCAAACAAATTTATTAATACTTTCTGCCACTCCTCCAAATTTGAATCCTTTTTGAGTATAGGTATCATTTGAAACAAAAATAAAAATTTGGGCAAAACATTCATTTTTACTGCTGCAATTCTTCCCAATAAGGATAGTTGTAATTTTTTTCTCTTCTCCTCAATAAGTTCAGCTATTTCTTGGGATTGTATTTTTAAAGCATCCTGCAAATCTTTTATTGTTAAAGCTGGTGCGGGTGCGGGTGCCGCAGGAGGAGGCATCAAAGCCTGTAATGAAGACTGCTGAACTGGCGAGGCACCAGCACTTCTAGGAACTTTAATTGGTTTGGAAGCCATTTTAATACCACTGAATTCTATTGCGCACTTTCACTTTCCGCACCGCTTGCAACTTTTTCCACAAAATACTCTGAGTTAAAGTTCAAATACTTGCTATTACAGCATTCTCCTGCACAGCTCTGCCTGCATCCAAGTAATCCACAATTCACTATCGATGGCAGGGATGGTTGCAGTGTCCTGCTCTGCTCCAAAGCCTTGGAGCAGAGGCGTCCCGGAGTCTGGAGCAAACTCAGGCTTTGGGGGGGCTCACACCCTTCAACCACCAGAGTTTAAACTCTGGTGATCTAGGGGAGCTCTACCCCTGCCTAAGCACTCACCCCCTCCTCTTCTCCCGAGGAGCGGGTTTCCAAGCCGCCAAACAGCTGATCGTTGCTGGTTTTGGCGGCTCTACGGAAAACAGTGGGGCTGACGGCCGAAACGGCCGCCATCAATGGAGCCTTGCCACCCGGAAGTCTATCCCTTGCATTTTTTGAATGCTATAGTCTTGTCACCCAAAATGATTGGGATAGAGGCTCAGATTTCTAGAAAGGGAGTCTTTTGGTTACTAATGCTGGGAAGTTAAAGATTATTCAGACAACCCCAGAATTGCAAGGCTAAAAGGAACCACCAGGATCATGTAGTTCAATCCTCCTGCAATGTTCAGGAAAACCAAATCAGCCATCCTCAAGAGATAACTCTCAACCTGTTCTAAAAATCCCCAGAACTGGAGAACTTGCTACCTCTAAGTCATACATGTCAAATTCACAATGTCACGTGACGTCACACAATGTATCGGGACGGTTTTGCCATTGCCGGCTATTGGGTGGTTGTGGCTTCCGGATGATGCATCCGGCCCACGGGCCGGCAGTTTGACACCTTAGAGAACTTACCATTGGAAAGTTTTTCCCTTATGTTTAAGTAAAATCTAAGTAACTGCCACTTGTAACCTTTCTCTCTTATTGTAGTTTCTGTGGCAGTGAAAAATAGTTCCTGACCATCTTGTATATAACATCCTTTTGTGGAACTGAACACTGATAATAATGCCTACTCTCAGACTGGACATTCCAAGGTTCTTCAGCCTATCCTCAAATCCCTGTATGTCCTCAAATCCCTGTATCATCTATGTCATTCCTCTTTTGGACCTCTTCCAACTGATCAATGCGTACCTAGAGTTGTTTACAATCAGGGCTTTTTTTCTCATAGAACACTCAGAACGGCATTACGGCACCTTTTTTTTGCAAAAAAGCTCCCTCTATTGGCTTTCGAAAGCCTATTGCAGGAGTAGGCAATCTTGGCTCTTTTTTATGACTCGTGGACTTCAACTCCCAGAAATCCTGAGCCAGCCATGCTGAGGGGAAAAAGAGAGGTTTCCAAGCTGAGCCATGCTGGCTCAGGAATTCTGGGAGTTGAAGTCCTTGAGTCATAAAAGAGCCAAGGTTGCCTACCATGCACTAGAGGAGGACATTAAAATTATTTACAAGGTTACTTGTTTAGGAACTAAACTTTTAGAATCTAAAATAGCTAATTCAAAAAAGGCAACATGGAAAGAATCTCACATTTTTCATCTGCTTCTGTCTTTTGGAAGGTAATATTAGATAACAAAATAATCTATTTCCTATGTTAACATCTCTGCAATGAAATCAATAAAGGTAACAGGAAAGAAATGAGAAACATTTTTCCCAATGTAATATGTCTAATTTAGCTGATGCTAGAAAAAAATAGTATCTTTTGTACACTCTTGAAAGCTATTTTGAATCTATAACCATCTATTACAACTAAACCACTTTAAATTAAACAATTCTTAAGAATGAAATATTCTTAATTTGGACTTTACTTTTACTGTTTGGACTGTTGTGTGTTTTGAAAAATAGATTATTTAGAATCTAGTTATGTTGTACTTCAGTCTTTAAATAATTAACCTAGTATATTCATAACAATATATGATGTTTTCCATGGTGAGCTTAACATCAATAACATTTATTAAAAAGGCTAAAATAATTTCTGGTGGTATTATCTGTACATTAAAATTTTGTTTAGTCACAATCTTTCACTTTTCACATTCTGGACAAGCAGTGGTCATGTATCCTAGCAAAAGATGTTACATATGTGCATAAGCATAATCAGTAGCATATGCTTTTTTAAAAATATCAAACATGCAAAGAAACAAAAATAAGTCCAAAATATCTGTATTACATCCAGAAATGCCAACTTTGCAACTGATATTTCTCATCCATAACTATGGCACCCTAAGGATACCTGCATACATGCAAATGCTTCTCTGGGATCAGTAATGCAGCAGGGATTGCTTTTTCCTTCCAGTAACAGATTGCTGGGAAATACCAAGCATGGCCTTGAGAATTCCAATGTTAGTTACAAATTTTTCTGGATGTGGTTGGAAAGAGGCCTAGAAATGCCAGCACAAATTCATCACACGTGCACACAATAGGAATTGCTGCTGAGTGCGCCAAAAGACCTACCCGGCAAATGTTGCACAGGCAAGTTGTCTGCAGAGAAGGCAGGAACTTTGCACCCCTCCCTGCTGCCCAACTACACCATCTCAACTAGGTAAGTAAGATATTATTTGCAAATAGGATGGCAATAAACAATTTAGGCTGCATTTACATCACGGCTTTTCAACCTTTTCAGAAATTGTACCACTTTTAGGACATGACAATATTCAAGCACCACCAGTGCTTAACAAGGTGTCAAAAACTTGATGACTAAAAAAAAGGGGGGGTATTTTGGGTTTCATTGGTTAGATTCACTTATTGTTATACAAATGGCTAGCTTACAATATTATAGAAAAGCAAAAAGTTGAGGTTCAATATTAATGCTTCCTTCTACTCCTGTGACAGAGGAAGTCAGAAGTCAGTGCCTTTTCTTTTTCCCTTCTCCCCCTCACTTTTCTCTTTTTCTCTCACCCTTCACTCGCAAAAGCCCCCCCACTCACTCACACTTTGCTCACAAAAGCCTCCAGTCACTCTCAGTCACTTCTCCATCTCTTTCAAAGGCACTCGTTCAGTCTCTCCCCCACTCACTCTGTCTCTTTCAAAGGCCTCTTGCTCACTCACTCACTTACTGCCCCATCACTTCCAAACGCCATTTGCTCGTTCACTTACTCACTTACTGCCCTGTCACTTCCAAATGCTCAGCACGGGCCGCGGCGTGGCAACTGAGGAGAGGGGAATCCCCACGGCATGGGGCTTCGAGCTGCAGGGGTAGGGGTGCAAAGGACAGGCAGCGACGCCATAGCAAGACACCGGCATCACTCCCAGTGACAGCACCTCTGAGTTCCGGCACCTTTTTTTTTTTTAGAAAAAAAGCACTGTTTACAATACTCCAGATTTAGTTTTCTCTCTGGTGGTCTTTCTATGAAGGAAGTTCCAATCAGATGTACTAAGGCAGGTGTCAAGCTAGAAAGGTTGTTTGCACTAGGACAGCCATGCCGCTTCCAGCTTGCCAACAGTTATGAGGGAGGAAGGGAGCTTATGGAATGCACAGGTAGTTTCTATCTGTATGGGAAGCAAGGTCACTAGAGATATGTTGTGGCAAGCAGAGACTTTCTTCTCATAACAACTGTCTGAAGAATAACTGGACAATGTGACCTGAACTGTCAGAAAGGGGAGGGAAGGTTTACTCTTTTAATTATCTTTTAGGTGCCAAATTGCCAGAGCTGGTTTTCTATTCATTAGTGCCGGTATGCTGTGCTCAATAAAGTTTTGCATTAAAGAATTGGAATGTCTCAGGTGTGCTTACTTTGTTGAGATCATCAGCCAGAACCTTGACAGCAGGAATGGGCAAATCCCTGGTGGCTTACTCCTAAGAGCAAAATCCCAGGGCTCAGATTTAGGAAGAGTGCTTAATGGCCTAGATTTATATCTGTATTGCAGCTCTTTAAGATTATTTAAAACACAAGGGTAAAACTGATTCTAACCAAAACTCTTGACATTATATTCATTGTGCCAATTGAGCATATATTTATAGTACAAAATCAAGCGTGCATAATACAGCCTTGCTTAAATAACAGTATAACAGTGTTAGATGGGACCTTGGAGATCTTCTAGCCCAACCCTCTGCTCGGGCAGGAGATTCTATACCATTTTAGAAAAATGTCTGTCCATTCTCTTCTTAAAAACCTCCAGTGATGGAGCAGCCACATCTACTAAAGGCAAGCTGGTACACTGATTAATTGTTCTAACTGACGATTGTTCTAAATAACAACATAATTGAAGAACTGTTTCTTGCACAATATCATACCAGTTGTCCTAAAACCATCCTAAACTGCACAATATGTTCATGTGTGGCTCATTTGACCCAGCCCAGAGATAGATTCCCGGCCAGTCACGTTAAGCATCAGCTAGATAAATTAGATTCCTCAGGGTGATATCTAATGCAAATTAAACATCTACCTTCTGGATTGTGGGAAATAAAAAGGGTGTGAGTTTTATGTGTGAAACTGTTTGGCACCTCTACTTAACAGAACAATTATCATTGCAATGTTTTTTCCCCACCTAGTATGTTTATAGAACATCCTGCTCTACAATAAGAATTATAAATACAATATCCATATTCCCCCACCCCGAACAAACATAATCCCATTATGAGTTTTTGCAAAGTTTAAGGCTTTCAGGTGGACAAATAATTTAGCTCCACACTCATTGGAGAACATTGGCAATGCATTTTCTGAATAAGGAATTCCTATTCTCCCACCCACTTTATCCATTTATTTTTCCTGTGCTGCTAAATTAACAAGTGTAAGGGTTTGTTTTCGGTTTGCTTCTAACATGTCTGGGGCTATTCAGGGGAGAGAGAAAAAAAGACATATTTGGTAGTGGCATCATTTGAAGTGGCATTCTCCAGGCACTTGATATTCTGGAAGCAGTTCAAACTTTGTTACGGAACGTGGAAGGCTAATGGCTGCTTTTCTACAGTCCTATTCTAGGGCCCATAGGATTTGTGAAATTTCTCTTTCACCACTGTCAAAAGGAAAGATTGGACTTTTTTTCCTCTTAACCTCTCCATTTCCTTTTCTTTGCAATGTCAAAACTCCAACTTCGGGAGAAAATTGGAATCAGATAGATGGATGCTTTGGACCTTTCAGAAGCTCAGTTGCTGTCATCTTTCCCATTTTGCTTCTTCAGGATGAATGTATGTCATAAATTTAACGGACGTAAAAAAAAAACTAGCAAGCAAAGAGCAGGGAAATTCTTCTGTACTTTTCCCATCAGTTCTTATTAAATGAAAAATTATTTCCTTTAGAAATGTATTTCCACAGAGAAAATGGTCAAGGGATGCATGTAAACATCTTATCCTCCATCAATCTTCTTCTCTCCTTAGTTTCCCATGCTTCCATTACACCCAAAGAAAAATGGCCTGATAGTGTGTGCATTTCTCTGCAGGACTTTTTCTGGGCAGGAATCAAAGCCGCAATGAAAGTTCTTCATTTTGTCTGCTTTTAAAAATTTATTTCTCATTTCCCCCTTACTTTTTTCCTTCTCCTAATCTCTTTTTTGTATTTTTCTTGTATCTTATATGAATGGGGTCTGGATGGGGAGGAACAGACTTCAACTCAACCCCGACAAGACTGAGTGGCTTTGCATACCTGCATCCCGGGTTATTCTGGATATTCCATCTCTCTCTATGGGGGGTGAACTATTACCCCCCGTAGATAGGGCTCGCAACTTGGGAGTCCTCCTAGATTCACGGCTCACTTTGGAAGATCACATAGTTGCTGTGACTAGTGGGGCTTTCGCCCAGGTTCGCCTGGTGCGCCAGTTGCGGCCCTATCTAAGCCGGGATGACTTATGCACGGTCACTCACGCGCTCGTGACCTCTCGTCTAGACTACTGCAACGCTCTCTACATGGGGCTGCCCTTGAGGACCACCCGGAGGCTCCAACTGGTACAGAATGCAGCCGCGACAGTTGTGTTGGCAGTCTCCCGATACTCCCATGTCACACCTCTGCTCCGTGAGTTGCATTGGTTGCCAGTTGTCTTCCGGGTGAGATTCAAGGTACTAGTAATGGTGTTTAAGGCCCTACATGGCAGGGGTCCGGAGTACCTTAGGGAACACCTGCTGCCGGCATCAACTTCCCTTCGCCCTGTGCGCTCCCACAGAGAGGGCCTACCCAGGGTGCCACCGATCAGAGAATGTCGATTGGTGGCCCCCAGGGGGAGATCCTTCTCTGTGGGCGCCCCGGAGCTATGGACTCGGTTGCCGGTTGAGCTCCGGATGGCGCCCGATCTTCGCTCCTTCCGTCGCGATCTAAAGACATTCTTATTTGAACAAGCCGGCCTGGCCTGATGGGGGATTGGTGGGTTTTTTTATTGTTATTTTAATATTTGTATTTACTGTTTTTAGTGGGCATATATTTAATTCTTTTTTAACTTTTGTAACTTTGTATTTTTTATTCTTGCCCTGTTCACCGCCCTGAGTCCTTTGGGAGAAGGGCGGTATATAAATAAAATAAAATAAAAAAAATAAATAAATATTAAAAAATTGTTTTAAAAAATTAGATATGTTGCTATAGAAATGGCTAGTTACATGCTAATGTGTAAAAGTAAAAAGTTGAGGCTGCAGGTTTTTTTATCTTGCACAGTGCTAAAAAGAGTCGGAAGTCAATGCCTTTTTTTTTCTGTTTTCCCTTGTCCCTCACATTTTCTTTTTCCCTCCCTTTTTCCTTCCCCTAATCTCTTATTTGTATTTTTCTTGGTATTTTATATATAAAATGAATATTAAAATCGTTTTAAATTTTTTATTTATCATTTATTTTGGTGCCTCTAAATCAGTCTTGACTCCTGGTGACTGCAAGGACTCGTCCCTGCAGTTTTTCAAACGTGATTTGTGTTGTGTATGCCACCTTAACACCAGGTGGCATTGGTCAGGCGACCTGATTGGCCAACCTGTCCGGCGGGAAATATAGGACACCGGGTTGGGTGTAAGAGGGCAACAGGAGGAAAGTTCTTCAGTTCCATATTGTAACCAATAAAGATGTAAACTCTGATTGTCATCTCCTGGTCATTACACGTGGCACCCACGATGTAACAGTGGCGATGAGGATGGGATTTCCGCAAAGCGAATAACAGGACCCAGGAACTGGAAAGCGTCTGCCGCAGAAGCAGAAGACAGCACGCAACGCGGGAAATTCGAAAAGCCGTCATCGCCTGCCGCGGAAGCAAAGAAACAATCGCAGCAAGCGCAGGCAGAGAATGGCAAAGCTGGGCATCGTGAGAGAATTCGATACCCAGCACCCAGAAGATTGGGAAGATCATGTGGGGCAGGTCGAAGGCTACAAGCTGGTCAATGGCATTACTGATGACCGTAAGAAAGCAGCAGCATTATTGTCCCTCAGCGGTCCGGCAGTTTACAGAGTAGCTGCGGGTCTGTGCCAACCAGACCCAATCGCCAATGTCTCGTATACTGAACTCACAAAGAGACTGAAAGAACACTATATGCCAAAACATTCCGAGCTCTATTGGAGGCGAATATTTGAGCGTAGGAACCAGAGGCAAGGCGAATCAATCACAGACTTTGTGGCCGCAGTAAGAGAAGCCACATACCGCTGCAAATATGAGAAGTTAGATGAGTGGATAAGGGACAGAGTGGTCTTGGGGCTCAGAGACGAACACCTTCAAAACAGAGTGATCGCGAAGCCCACGGGGACCCTCCAAGAAGTGCTAGACGAGCTGTTAACATACGAGGTCACTGGCCAACATGACTCCCCCCACAATAGCAATGGCGCGAGCAGGTCAATCCACCAAGAGAGCATTGTGGAAGGTGGGGTGAGAGACTACGACTTTGAGACGGAGAAAGATGAAATCACACAGAAAGTCGAAAGAACATCCGTTAAGAATGACCGCCGCGACACCACAGACAGACAAAGGAGACTGACAACAACCACAACAACCAGACCACAGCGGGACGGGAACAACAGGTGCAGAGAGATGGAACAAAAATGCGGCAGCTGCGGAGGGAATCACCCCAGAGCTTCGTGCCGGTTCCGTAACGCTAAATGCCGAAACTGTGGCAAGACGGGCCACATTCAAGTCATCTGCAGGAGCCGAGTCCAGGACAGCCTACACGACCTAGAAGCTTGGGCACCAGGTACTGTAACCCCTTCAAGTTGCGGCACCGAGTCCCTTCGGCCTCAGGACTCACAAAACCCCGGCATACCTGAGGGATTATGTGAGAAAGTAAAAGTAGGGGTTAGTAAAATTGTAGGTAGTATTGTTCACGTTGGGGGGGAAGGGGTGTTGTGTATGCCACCTTAACACCAGGTGGCATTGGTCAGGCAACTTGATTGGTCAACCTGTCCGGCGGGAAATATAGGACACTGGGTTGGGTGTCACCTGTCCGGCGGGAGAATAGAGCCAGCGGGTTGGCTGACTGCGGGGATGCGGGAAATCTATAAGAGGGCAACAGGAGGAAAGTTCTTCAGTTCCATATTGTAACCAATAAAGATGTAAACCCTGATTGTCGTCTCCTGGTCATTACACGTGGCACCCACGACGTAACAGTTTGCACTTTCCAGCTCCTTCCTAAGGCTGAGAGGGAGTAACAGACCCAAGATCACCTAGCTGGCTTTGTGCCTATGATGGAACTAGAACTTACATTCCCCCAGTTTCTAGCCTGCTGCCTTAACCATGACACTATATTGGCCCCTAACTAAAGCTTACCCGTTTGTGTATTTTAGAAGTGTGCTTTGCTATTCATTGGCATATTCCATGACAAAAAACCAGTATAAGAGTTTAAGTATTGGAAATACATGGCAGCGCCACCTTTTTCATAAGTTTGGCAATTTCATAAGATTTACTACTACTACTACTACTATTTATGATGATGATGATGGAAGGGACCTTGGAGGTCATCTAGTCCAACCTTCTGCTCAGGCAGGAAACCTATACCATTTCAGACAAATGGCTGTCCAATCTCTTCTAAAAAAACTTCCAGTGTTAGAGCATTCACCGTTTCTGGAGGCAGGTTGTTCCATTGGTTAATTGTTCTGACTGTCAGGAAAATTCTCCTCGACTTAGTCCTTGACTTATGACCATAACTGGAACCAGACTTTCCATTGCTAAACAAGGGGTTGTTAAGTGAGTCATGGGGATGCTGTGGTGGTCTTAAGTGTGAGGAACAGTTGGAAATCATTTTTTTCCATGCTGATGTAACTTCAAATGGTCACTAAATGAATGGTTGTAAGTTGAGGACTATTTATACTTGGAAATGGTCCAATATTTTAAAATAGAAAGGTTGGCCACCTCTATTGTAGGGGAAAGGATATGATGAATGAGCATCAAACCTACCTAGTGACAACAGTGGTCAATAGAGCATTGCAATGAGTCAGATGCTTCTCCAAGTGAACATTCTGATGCTGAAGATCCATCGATGTATAATTAGACCTTGTGATGGAACCTCAAAGTTTGCAGAATTAAATAGAAATAGGTGGAGGAAAAATTTCTAAATCGGTACAAATAAATGGTCTCACAGTTCAGTGGGTTCTGAGCATGCTCAGTAAAGAAAGAATGTTGCCTGAATAGAGAACAATTGAGAAAAATAGGAATCCAAATTAAAAATCTAAACAGGAACATCCCTTCATCTCCCTGCATGTATTATCAGCATCCCTACTACTATTACTGCTACGGCTGCTACTACTAATATTTTGGATTATATCCTGCATTTCTACCTACCGTATCATCCTTTAATACATTCTAGTTCATAGGTTTGACACAGGAAAGAAGCAGATGATGGATACAATACATATCACCATTTCAGCATACCTTTATGTAAAAGCACAGGGGCAAAGCGACTGATGATTTACCGGTAGCTGCTTTTGTTTCCAAATAATGTTAGACAACCTTCTTCCTCTTTATTTATCAATTTATTCTCTCCCTAATTCTTCTTGTGATTACAAAAGCGCATGATTACAGATTTATAGATTTATTTTGTTCGTTAACATTCCTGCTATTTGGAAAACTGTCACCTGCATTTATTACTCAAATAAATTTCATGTACCAGCTTCTTACCTCCCTCTACTCTGCCTTCACTGAATTCAGAAAATGTTTTGAAATTATTATTAAAGAGACTTTAAAACCCCAGCAAATGATTTTTTAACTTCTGCTTTACTTCCCTTTCAAGCAATTAGAAATTGCACAGCATATCATCCAATTGGGATGAACCCTGTCCCCAAAATAGCAGCTGGTGTTAATAACAACCTCACTATATTCCATAGAAACCACAGACAAAACTCCTTAGTAATCGGCCATTGCAAACACTGTTTTGCTACTATCTTACCACAGTTATCAGAGGTTAGTAGTAGTAAGAGAAAAGGTAGAAAAGGAAAGGGGCAGAGAGATATGAAATAATGGCATGTTAATTTTAAGCCTCAGATAAGCAATGCGGTGGTCTAGAGGTGGAGCTCTCACCTCACAATCAGTCTGATCCCAGGTAGCGGCAGATATTTCTCTCTCTGGGCTCAATGAGTAATTGTCTGCTGTGAACTCTGAGCAGGCATCAGGAAGGGTATCCAGCCAGTAAATGTTCAGCTCTAATCAGTCACCCCGACCCCACCCTGAAGCAAGGGATTGCAGGGTCTTCAAAAGACAGAATTTCGATCCTCGGATATTCTGAAGCATCCTTCTTCAAAAGAATGGATAGGCACAGAGCCACAGAAGATTGTTTTAATACATGATTGCTACTGTGACACTATTATATGCACAAAAAATAGAAGGATTCTGAAATATCCCCAATAGAGGAAGATGACAGAACTAGCAGAGACAATAAAATTAGCACGTTTGATTAGAGAAAGATCAACTACTATATTTATCAGTGACTGAAAACCTCTTATGGATTTTTTGTTGGGGGAAAAAAAGAAAAAAGATTTATGGTTTTGAATATTAGAAAGGGTGGCTTATTGAAACAAGGAAATAATGACGTAACTTTAGAGAGAGGGGGCAAAATATAAATGTATTTATAGCCAGTATCAAGAAGATCAGAAGCTGCTGCTTTATAATCTCTTTCCCTTTTCTTTTTGTTTTCTATTTCTATTTCTTTTCCCATTTTCTTTTTTCAGTTTTTATTACTTTTCTTATTTTCTTTTATGGTTTTCATTGTTCAAAATGTATTCAATTAAAAAATATTTTCAAAAGTACAGAAAGATACTGAAATTATTTGATTGTAAAAAGGGAAAGGTTTCCCTGTCAAGTCACGTCTGACTGTGGAGCACGATGCTCATCTCCAATGCAGCATTGTCCGAAGACATTTTTTGTGTACATGGGGCCAGCACGGCTATAGACCAAAGTTGCACTTGAACACTGTTACCTTCTCATCAGAGTGGTACCTATTGATCTATTGACATTTTGCATGCTTAATTATTTGATTTTACAGGTAAGTAAACTCAAAACTGGAAGATGGGTGGCATATAAATTTAATAAATAAATAAAATAAGGTTGAGGCATTAAATCAGCAAGCAATGCAGGGGTGTACATAATATCATTGAGTGTACAACAAAAATAATTCATATATGTCTAGCATGCTTCCATTGAAAAGCATGGTCCTTGTGGTACAACAAGTTTAAATCAATCAGTCCCTATCCCAGTGAAATGTCCTTTTCAAAATGATTCCGGCATCTTTCTGGGGCGAAAGAGAAAGGCAGTTTAAACATCTACATCAGGGAAACAAATACCCCAAGTTACAGAGTTAAGTTTGGGAGTTAAGTCTGGTCATTCTAATATAATCTCATGAGCCTAAATAACTGCACGAAGAGTGTGAGAGATAAGAGGGGAGATAAAGTGCTATAAATTTCCAATTCTTTTCCCTTAGACCTTCCATCTATCAAGAGCTCTCTGTTTCCATGGATTTAGTCTTTACTTTATATGTGTTGATCACTTCTGAATAAGACATTAAATGCCATTTGCTGGTGTTCAAGTTTTTTAAAAGGTACTGGACACAAGAAGCAGTGGAAGCTTTCCCCTTTAGCAGTAAAAATTGCAAAGAAAGTCCTGGTTGCATGTTTGATATATCCTACGTATTCTACAATTCTTTAATGATGCAGTGTTCACATTCACTTTTATTGATTTGTTTAATTATACATTCGATTTATAGGTCTGACACATTTGCAGACATGACTCTGGGTGTTAAGACTGAGTTAAAACTAACATTGACAAATGCAAAAGAACAGTTTAGTTATTTATTTGATTTCTATAGTCGCCCATCTCAAAGAGTGATTTTGGGCAATGTATATCATAGTTATAAAAAGGTAACATGTCCAACAGCAATTTCAAAGTCCATGTCTTCAGCTTGGCTTCCTTATTGACTTCGCTCCCTTTGCAAGCCTCAATTCTGCTTTTTTCCTTGTGCCTTGAACTCTGGATTTTATCTCTCTGACTCGTGTCTTTTTCCTTGGATTTGTCATTTGTTTATCAGAGTCCTGCTCTTGACCCATGCCAAGTCTTGACTGTGTACAGCCGCTATCTTTAGCTATCAGTAAAAGGGACTCTTTGCTACTAAGAGCTATGTCTGAGTTTCAGTATTTCTGGATTGTGGCAGGCATCCATCTTGCTATCTTCTTGGCTGGCATAGAAAACGAAAACCTATTGGCAAGCCACTGTAATTCATGATGCAGTGGTGTTGCATAGGTGTACTTTGTGCAGCCATAACTGCCCAAGAAGCTGGATTCTGCACTCATTAGTGTTTCTAAGTCAGGGGTGTCAAACTGCCAGCCCATAGGCCGGACGCATCAAGAGGAAACCGTGCCCATCCCATTGCCGGCAAAAGGGGGAAAAGCTCTTGATACATCGTGCGACGTCATGTGACGTCGTGAGTTTGACATGTCTGTTCTAAGTAGTCTTTGAGGGCAGCTCCAAGAAGTGTGCAGTGCAGTAGTCTAAACAGGAGGTGACCAAGAGATCTCAAAGTTTTCTCTCAAACAATCTACCGGTATCTAAACTTCGTTGTCTCTTGAATGCAGCCCCTCCCTCTTGGGAGTCCAGACTACAAACTCCATTTCACCACATTCTGGGAACTTCAGGAACTCTTCTCTAACAACTTTGTTGAGCATAAAATTGTATTGTACGTTCAGCGTAAGAAATTCCCTGAGAGGAAGATTTGGTACTGAAGCTTTCTGAAGCCTTTTTCTGATGTGTGGCCATGTAGCCATCTTTATTACAGTTTATTTATATTTTTATTACAGCAAGCAATGCGTGGCAATTCTTCTGAGATCAACAATAATCTTCTCTGTGTCAATTTGCTCCAGATTGTTGGTGTAAAGCATTTTTTTTCTTAAAAAGAAAAAATTCAAAGTACCTTAAAATCACGAAATAGCAATCATGCCATTTATAAAGGTTGCAAAACAGTTTCCCATGCAATTACAAAGCCAAGAGAGACAATTGTGAAATGTGTTAAATTATTCTGAAGCATTTGGCATATTCAGCAAGAACCTGACATTTCACTGACAGTCATTAAACCAGTCTAAAACCTTTACGTTTTGTTACCACAAAGTTCAATAAGGTCCTAAACATTTGGTGCCGGCGGGCCATTTTAATTTCACATATGCTAACTTCTTATTGCTTCTCTGATCTGATAAGAAAAAATAATGCTTGTTGTTTCTGAATATAGCATCACAGCTTTCCATCAGCACAGCAGGTATCTCTTGTGCTCAAAATATGAAGCTGTTGAGTACAACAAACATGTGTGGCAAACAAAACTGTCTTTGAAATGGGATTCCTTGTAGTTATATTCCAAGGAGTAATGAAATACTGTAAAATAAATGACATGGGGCCTTTTTCTTCAGGAAGACTTCCTATCTGAAAGCATCACAATTTGAGGAACTCAGCTGGAACAAAGGAAGGAAGGAAGGAAGGAAGGAAGGAAGGAAGGAAGGAAGGAAGGAAGGAAGGAAGGAAGGAAGGAAGGAAGGAAGGAAGGAAGGAAGGAAGGAAACTCACAAGGAAACTCATTGGAGAATCCAACAGAAGGTCTTAAGTCCCACCCACTTGCACTGACTTTTTGCCTGCCCTTGGGCATTCTGATTCTCAATGTAGGTAAGAGTATTTATTTATTTATTTATTTATTTTATTTATGTATATTTCATGTATCTTAACTACCCATCTTCCTCAGATAACTCTGAAATGATGGCCCAACAGGTCACAGATTGTCGAGTTTCCTTTAGAACTCTGTTTATGTTATATCAAGAATCCACAGGGTGCTTTGGTTACATAGTCAAGAGCGGAATACATTTAAAGCCTGAAATGTTTTTGGCTGAGTTAGAAGACTCAGTATATCTGCTCTTGGTTCAGATGATCAGCTGTTCAGTGACCCTCTGTAATGCTTTACTGTCTAGATGGCATCATGTTCCCTAAAACAGTCCTATTTCTAGGGGATTCCTATAACAGAAACGAGGGTGTCAAAAATATTAGGAGATCGGACTGCTTGTTTTAAAAAAGCTCAGAGGGAATTCAGTACCAAGCATGAAGTGTGGGCTATGTTCTTCTCAGTTTATTTTTCATCCCAATAAAGTCTATCCCAAAAGAAAGACACCATCCAGCTGGCAACATCAAAGTTGAGTTAGGACAAGACCAAAAACCAAAATATGCTGTCAACATTCCTTATTGGAGTTCGGAATTAATACAAAATTCAGCAGAATAAAAAAAACAATGCAACTTTATTATCCATTCCTCCAGTTTTCATTTTCCTCAGCAAGTTGTGTCTTTCTGTTGAAGTACCCAGACAAATATTTAGGATTCCACCAACTAAGAACAAGCATCCTAAAGAGGCAGGTTGGTGATTAAAAAGATCAACTGAGGTTTTAAGTCTTACATTCATAGTTGTCACTTTAACATTGTTACCGTCTTTATTTCACAGATTTCGGAGCTGTGGTGGTGCAGTGGTTAGAATGCAGTACTGCAGGCTAGCTCACTGCTCACTCTAGGAGTTCGATTCTGACCAGCTCAGGGTTGACTCAGCCTTCCATCCTTCTGAGGTAAAATGAGGACCCAGATTGTTGGGGGGGGCAATAGGCTGACACTGTAAACCACTTAGAGAGGGCAGTAAAGCTCTATGAAGTGGTATATAGGTCTAAGTGCTATTGCTATTTTTTTTAAAGCAGGAAAATAATTGAATTGAATTGAATACTTTATTTGACCAAATGTGGTTAGACACACAAGGAATTTGTCTCTGGTGCAGAAGCTCCCAGTGTGCATGCAAAGCAAAAGAATAATAATCATCATACCAATAAGAGCGGGTAATAAAGAAGATAATAAATAGAAATAATACATGGATAAATATACATAGACATTAGCACTGTGAGAATTAGGTGTTCAGCAGAGTGATGACACAAGGGGAAAAAATTGTCTCTGTGTCTAGTTATTTTGGCATGCAATGCCCTACGGTGCCATCCCAAGGGGAGGAGTTGACACAGTTTAAGTCCAGGATGTGAGGGGTCTGTAGATACCTTCTCAGGTTCTCCTTCTGATCTGTGCGAAATACAGGTCTTCTACAGAAGGCAGGCTGGTTGCAATTGTTGTTTCTGCAGTCTTAACTACCCGCTGGAATCTGTACCTGTCCTGTTTGGTTGCTGTACCAAACCAGACACTTATAGAAGTACAAATGACAGACTGGGAAACTGTATCAATGGATTCTAGGGCAGTCTGAACATCCCGAGCTGATGCAGGGAGAACATTCTTTGTTAATGATGGTTCTAATGTTAGGTGTCCATTTCATCTCCTGGGAGATTATAAAACCCCAAAACCTGAAGGACTCTACTGATGATACTGTGCTGACACTGTAAGAGGTCGTAGGATAGAAGGGCTCCTCCTAACTCCACTCTCACCTCTACAGATTTAAGCATGTTCATCTCCACATTGTTCCGGCTTCAGAAAAGTCCACTCGTTCAACCTCCCATCTATACGAAGACTCATCACTGTCTCAAATGAGGCCAAGGACCATTGTATCATCTACAAACTTCAGATAAAAGGAAATATATATATATATATATATATATATATATATATATATATATGTAGGTCTAGAGTCTCGGGTTTCTTCCCGCGTTCCTTTCATCTTCAGAAAGTTGTGGCGACGTTTCGACGAAATCCCATCCGTCATCATCAGGCCGGAGTATTCCTCCTGCTGCTTTCAGGAGCAATGCGTGGTCTGTCTGTTCCTTTCCTTGGAAGGAAAGGAACAGACAGACCACGCATTGCTCCTGAAAGCAGCAGGAGGAATACTCCGGCCTGATGATGACGGATGGGATTTCGTCGAAACGTCGCCACAACTTTCTGAAGATGAAAGGAACGCGGGAAGAAACCCGAGACTCTAGACCTACACATACAGACACCCGCGAGAATCTACGAAAACAAATATATATATATATATATATATATATATATATATATATATATATATATATATACATATAAAAGAAAGACACCGTAGCACAAAATGGATTGTGTGTCCTGAGATTCCTTTATGAATTAAACCTATTATACCATTCACCCTAAACCCTTGCCTATTTTCTTTTAGCAATAGCTGCAAAGAGTAGTGATTTTAAACTATGTTGTCAATACACATATAGACATACACATAAACACATACGTTTTCTCAGCAACTGTCATCATGTCATTATCCTGCCAATCAAAGCCCTTGGTCGTCACTCTCCTCAAACCACAGGAAATAAAACCTCTTCCTGTGGAAAATTCTGACACCTTCAAATTAAGTTGGAGTCCAGATAGTGGGGAGAAAAAAAATAAGCCGCTCCCTCTGCTTGAGCTAATTATTAGGAAATTATTCTGTCACACCAGACCTCACTCTCGAATCACTTATGACAGCAAGTTGCAAAACGTTCTTGGTAGTAAGAACTCTACTGCACTATTCTAGTTTGGGAATTTTGTGGAATTTGTTCTACCATAGCCCATTTCACCACTAAAAAATCCCCAAACCTCCAAAATAATCAAACAACCCAGAAGGCAAAAACAACAACAAAAACCCAACACATTGTTATAGGCTTTCATGGCTGGTATCTGTTCAGTAGCGTTGGGCTTCAGGGTTTAGTGTCAATGGCCTAGGCAACATATTTACCGACATTTCACTGACAACCATGGCTGGCAAATTCTGAGTTAAAGAGATCTTCTGTGAAGGAACTGACTGGGCTGCTGTCTTTATAGCCAAGTGTCCTGACAGTTATTAAATTTGGAAGCCTAGCATTGCCCAAAACCTTATCCACTCCAGAAGGAGGGTTGCTCTGGAGGCTGCCAAAGGGAGCTTTGGAAGTCACATAAAGCTTCTAGCTTCCTTATTATCATATATGGTGGACTTGTAAAACAGTTAAAGCTTTTTGGATTAAAATTTGGTGGAATATGCAGAAGATATTTAAGAAAAAGATAAGGTTTTCTCCACAGTTATTTTTGTTCGGTATTATTACAGATTGTACTGTTATAGATACTAAATTGATGTTGAATTTAATTACGGCAGCAAGACTCTTGGTAGCGCAATATTGGAAGAAGGAGGAACTGCCTACTATAGAAGAGTGGACTTTGAAAGTTTCAAACCTGGCGGAAATGGCAAAGATTTCAGCATATTTGAAAGAACACTCGCAACAGAGATATATTTCGGAATGGAGAAGATGGATCGATTATATTCAGAATAAATATGGGACTAGAAGGTTTCATTTAGCATATGAATAAGTATTAGTATTATATGATGTATTATTAATTAGTTATTATTATTTAGTTATTTAGTTATGTTAAGAGGAGTTAAAGTGCGATAGAATCTAAAGTGTCTTTTTTTAGTTGGTTAGCATATTTTAGCTTAAGTTGGTCAAAGTTTATACCCTGTATTCAGCTCTAGGAAGTCGGGGGGGGGGGAAGGGTGGGAAAGTGAGGGGGAGGGGGAGGGAGGGAGTTTATGTTTTTAAAAATGTATTTTAAAACTTTTCAATAAAAATAAAATAATAATAATAATAATAATAATAATAATAATAATAATAATAATAATAATAATAATAATAATAATAATAATAATAATAATAATAAAAGCTTCTAGCTTCTTGGATATGCAGCTGCAACTTGTGGTGCCTCCTATAGAGCTGGGTGGGGTAGCAGGTTACTTAGTCCCAAATGGGAAATAGACCCAAGGTTTAAGGCAACAGAAGAGTCCCTGTTGCAAGTGGTAAGTTAAGCGTGTAACATACTATACACACACACATTCACACACACATGCACTCACATATTTACACATATACAAATATGTAGTGGAATGGAAATTCTCTCCTCTCTCTCTCTCTCTCTCACACACACACACACACACACCACACACACACACACACACATTTTTTCAGGGTTCACTCCTGGCATCTACCTGGACAAGTTCCTGCAGTTTTTCTGCCTAATTCTTGGCAAGGTATTTTGGAAGCGCCATTGCCTCCTTCCTAGAGCTGAGCTAGAGGGGCTGGCCCAAATGGATATGTGACTAAAATGAGACTAGAACTATCAGTCTCCAAACTTCTAGCCTAATGCTTAACCTCTGCACCAAACATTCTACAGCATGAAAATTCAAATATATGTAATACAGTGTCTGGTAAACAAAACCCTTTTAGAAATAATAATAAAACGGCCACTCAAGACCAAACTTCCATTGATATCAGTCATTGGTCACCAAAGATCCACAAATCAGAGCCATTTTGATGGCTCTGCAGAAAGCCAATCAGGACTGTGTCTGGGGCATTTCCTGGACAGGATTGTCCCAAAGCAAGGAGGCTGCTACATCAAAGCTTTGGCTTTGGTTCCCTGTTTGGGGGAAACAGACTCTGAATCACCCCTCCCCTCTAGAAACATGAGCTGGGCAGATCCTACCTGGAGGAGGTAGCCTAAGTTTTCCTGGAGCCTTGAAAGCTATATGAGGCATTATAGGTGATAGCCACCACTTTGGATTCAGTTTGGAAATTAAGTACCGTATTTTCCGGCATATAAGATGACTGGACGTATAAGACAACCCCCTACATTTCCTGTTAAATTATAAGATTTGGGCTATACTCGCCGTATAAGACTACCCCTCTTCCAATGCACACCAAATAAAAATTAAAAAACATCAGATTTGATTTGAATATGGTAATTTTAATTCAAATGCTTATGACATGCAGGTACTTGGTAGGAAAACTGTCACTTATAAACATAAGGCTGTTTGTCATCAAACATGTAAACATAAAACAGCGCAAGTGGATTAAACTTTTCCTAATTCACTCTAAAGCTTTCCCTGCGCAGACCAAATGGGAGATCCGCTCCAGGTTTTCCAGCCAGCCCGCCCAGTTCCTGAGTCAAATGTGTCCTTAGAGCTAAGCAGCTGCTCTGGCTGCTGCATTCCCCACCTGCCTTTCAAGTTGGGATAGACTGCAGCTGCTTTTCAACTTTAGAAGGAAAGATGCCCAGACCCCAGCCTGTAAAAAATCACAGACTGCAGCTTCTTCTCCAATTGGTCCCGCTTTCCCTGCGCAGACCAAATGGGAGATCCGCTCCAGGTTTTCCAGCCAGCCCTGTCCCTAAAGTTTCAGCACCCAGCGTATAAGACGACCCCTGACTTTTGAGAAGATTTTCATGGGTTAAAAAGTCGTATTATACGCCAGAAAATACGGTAGTTGTCAAGGCAGCAGCTAGAATAAATGACATTACATATCAGTTTTGGCTGCTAGGTTTTAAACTAAGTGTGGTTCCTGGGTCATCTTCTAAAGCAGCCCCGAATAGAGTGTATTTCATTAAATGAGGTCTTCAGTTTTCTCTGTGTAGATGTTTCAGGGTTTTTTTTTTCTTTCAGTCATTCCACCGCTCATTAAATCATGAACCTGACAGGGCTGCCAGTGGAGAAAGAATGGAATTGCTGTATTGAAAGAAGCAGAAGGGGGAGAAATCCTATTTAAAACATGTGATTTAGAATGTCTCCTTTATTGATCATAGTAGACTGAGGAAAAAGAGTCCCAGCTGTCTTGAGAAATGGAGCAGGGAATCTACAGCCGTGTAGAAAGTGACCCTAGATAAGATCACTTGTCCTCTTGTGGCAAATCTGCCAAAAATGACACTAAGAAATTTATTTTAGCATGAAACGCATGTGATATTTTTAGACAGGGCCTGACACTACTCAGCGCAGCCCTGTCAAGAGATTCATTTAATCAGTTTGCCAAATTCCAGTCCAGTCTTTTCAACAGCTTTTGTCTCCTCCTTGTTGCTCTTCTGTAGCAGAGAAAAGATTGGGCCCAAGATGACCCTCTTCACTGCCTGGGTGATCCTGTTGGGAAAAACAAGCAGCTCCCCTTAATTCTGTAGCAAATTTCTCCACATGCTAAGTCTTGTGGCAAGGGATTAGTTTGAAATGAAGAGGGTCAAAGACGTGACCGTAGGAAAGCCGGTAATGCAATGGATGATGGTGCCACCATCTGGATTTCAAAATAGGGAGGCATATAAAATGAGCTTTATGCGGCAACTTCCTATGAGCCTTCCTGTCTGCAGTGCTGAACCTCACCCCGAATCCTATTTACATATTTGTAATTCATGGAATGAAATTTCACTCTAATTATGTCTGCATGGGAAGAGGACATTTTGAATGAGCCAAGCTTACCTCATCTCCATAAAGCAGGGGACTTCAAACTTGGCCCTTTTATGACTTGTGGACCTCAACTCCCAGAATTCCTCAGCCAGGCACGCTGGCTGAGAAATTCTGGGAGTTGAAGTCCACAAGTCATAAAAGGGCCAAGTCTGAAGACCCCTGCCATAAAGGATGAGGTTGTTTTTTTTTTTGCAAGATGCTTCTTTCTGTGTAACTCTGGAGACAGTCTCCTTAAACATTCATTCTGGTAGTCCTCAATTTACTACCACAATTGAGCCCAAAATTTCGGCTGCTAAGTGAAACATTTGTTATGTGAGTTTTGCCCATTTTACAACTTTTCTTGCCACAGTTGTTAAGTGAATGACTGCAGTTGGTAAATTAGTAACGTCTTGTTAAGCAAAACTGATTTCCCCATTGACTAGGCTTACCAGAAGGTCGCAAAAGGGGATTACATGACCCTAGGGGCACTGCAAGCGACAAAGAATTGAGGCCTTTGAACGATGGTGCTGGAGAAGACTCGTGCGAGTCCCTTGGAGTGCAAGGTGAACAAACTGGTCAGTCCTAGAGGAGATCAACCCTGACTGCTCTTTAGAAGGCCAGATCCTGAAGTTGAAACTCAAATACTTTGGCCACCTAATGAGAAGGAAGGACTCACTGGAGAAGAGCCTAATGCTGGGAAAGGTTGAGGGCAAGAGAAGAAGGGGACGACAGAGAATGAGATGGCTGGATGGAGTCACTGAAGCAGTAGGCGTGAGCCTAAATGGACTCCAGAAGATAGTAGAGGACAGGAAGGCCTGGAGGAACGTTGTCCATGGGATCGCGATGGGTCAGACACGACTTCGCAACTAACAACAACAAGAGGCACTGCAGTCATCATAAGTATTAATCAGTTGCCAAGTATCTGAATTTTGATCACATGACCGTGGGGAATCTGTGATGGTTGTTAAGTGTGAAAACGGTCATAAGTCACTTTTTCCAGTATCGTAAATTTGAATAGTGACTGAATGCTGTAAGTTGAGGATTACCTGTAATTGACAGACATGTCTAAAGAAAGGCTGTTCCAAGAGGTTCTCCACTAGATGTTTTGGATTACAAATCTACATCTCTAGCCAGCATACCCATTATATGAATATGCATTTGGACACTGCCTGAGGGTCTGGGTTAGTGGGACAAGGACCACAGTAAGTTGCCTTGTAAGGCCATATCTAGATTAAATTCTAGATTGTGTTGAATAGTATGAACATACTTGGGCTAAAACTTGGCTTTGGTTGTACTTAAGCAGTGGTAGGATTCAAATATGTGAACAACCTGTTCTCTGTGTGGATGCCACTTCTGAAAGTCCATTCTGGGCCTGGACAAAAAAAAATTAGCTCCCGGTTCTGCCAAAGTGGTGTGAACTGGCTGAATCCCACCACTGGACATGGACAAAACTGAGTTTTTCTGTTGGTTACAAATGTATGTTATAAATAAGATACCTAAAGCTGGGGGATAATTAATTTTACAGGCAATTATTCATTCCATTGTGTATAAGAATGCATAATTGTGAACATGCCCATATTTATCAGGTAGGAGGAGGTCTCCAGGCTTATTCTCGGATGACTGTGAAACTTTTAAGTCAACAAAGTGCAATTGTCCAGGGTTTTGTCCAGATCTTATTTTTCTGTCTGCTCTTCCTTCTTGATGTGAGATCATGTTAAGCTGAATCTCACCACTGTACGTATGGCATGTTGGTCAAAATGGGCCAAAACAATTAGTGGTAGCCTTATATCAGCCTGACCTGAATACCTGGGAAGATTCTGCAAAAGATATTCAAACAACGAATCAGTGAGCACCTAGAGGCAAACAAAATCATTACTGAAAGCCAACATGGGTTTCTCAAAAACAGATCATGCCAGACAAATCTTATTGCATTCTTTGACCAAGTGACAAAATTAGTGGATCAGAGGAATGCTGTGGATATAATTTACTTGGACTTCAGTAAGGTATTTGATAAAGTAGATCACAACCTACTACTTGATAAGATAGAAAAATGTGGGTGAGACAGCATCACCACCAGATGGATTTGTAGCTGGCTGACTGGCCGTACTCAGCATGTGGTCCTCAATGGAACTGCATCTACATGGAGGGAAGTGTGTAGCGGGGTGCCCCAGGGCTCTGTTCTGGGCCCAGTGCTCTTCAACATCTTCATCAACAATTTGAACAAGAGGATAGATGGGGAACTCATCAAATTTGCAGACGACACCAAGCTGGCAGGAATAGCCAACACTCCAGAAGACAGGCTTAAGATACAGGAGGATCTGGACAGACTTGAACACTGGGCGCTATCTAACAAAATGAAATTCAATAGTGAAAAAAGTAAGGTACTACCTTTAGGCAATAAAAACCAAATGTACAGGTATAGTACAGGGGGTACCTTGCTCAATAGTAGTAACTGTGAGAGGGATATCAGAGTCCTAGTGGACAATCACTTAAATATCAGCCAGCAGTGTGCTGCAGCTGCTAAAAAAACCAACACAGTGCTAGGCTGCATTAACAGAGGGATAGAATCAAGATCACATGAAGTATTAATAACACTTTACAATGCCTTGGTAAGGCCATACTTGGAATACTTCATCCAGTTTTGGTCACCACGATGTAAAAAAGATGTTGAGACTCTGGAAAGAGTGCAGAGAAGAATAAAACATATAAGGAATGGCTGCTGGAATTGGGTATGTCCAGTTTAACGAAGAGAAGGACCAGGGGGGACATGATAGCAGTGTTCCAATATCTCAGGGGCTGCCACAAAAAAGAGGGAGTCAAACTATTTTCCAAAGCGCCCGAGGGCAGGAAAAGAAGCAACGCATGGAAACTAGTCAAGGAGAGAAGCAACCTAGAACTAAGGAGAAATTTCCTGACAGTTAGAACAATTAACCAGTGGAACAACCTGCCTCCAGAAGCTGTGAATGCTCCAACACTGGAAGTTTTTAAGAAGAGACTGGACAGCCATTTGTCTGAAATGGTATAGGGTTTCCTGCCTGAGCAGGGGGTTGGACTAGATGACCTCCAAGGTCCCTTCCAACTTTACTATTATGATTATGATTATGAACAGAGAATGTGGTAGGTGGCAGGGATATCAGTAACATGGTCTACATTTTATTTATTCTGTACATTTGTATAAAGCAATCTTTTTAAATCCTGGCAATTTGAACAAGTGTGGACTTCAAATCCCAGACTTCTGGGAGTTGAAGTCCATACCTCTTTGGGTATTCAGTATGACAAACACCAATATAGAGACCCTGAAAACCTTGCTAATATTACTTGATCTGTTCTCCCTTCTACTAGCATGTATATTATTGGATGTCTCTGATCTGATGAATCCATCTTCATTCCCTTCGCAGTACTTTGTGCATCATTTTCTAGTTTCTTTTCTCTTCACAATAGGATTCAGTTTAAAACCCTTTGGGTCAGGTTTGCAAAATGCTTTCCAAAGACATTTTCTCGAATCCTGCAAGATTCAGCAAGGCCAAGATGCACCCCATGACTAAAGGCTCTAGGCCACACTCTCTCAGCCCTAGGAGGAAGTCAGTGGCAAGCCATTTCTGCAATCGTTGCAGTTGCTAGGAATCTCACCTGATGACATAAGATGGGGGCAATTTTTTAAAAAAACCCAGTTAATTTAAGAACTCTACATTTTGCTTTTTGAGGGAATCATTTGCTTATTTGTAAAGAATTGGAAAATTTGGCAGTTTTTTTTCATCCAGGCCAATACATATGCAGTATATTGTTTAAATGGCTGTGAAAGTTGGACCATAAGAACGGCTGAGTGCCAAAGAATTGAGGCCTTTGAACTGTGGTGCTGGAGAAGACTCCTGCAAGTCCCCTGGACTGCAAGGCGATCAAACCGGTCAGTCCACCCTGACTGCTCTTTAGAAGGCCAGATCCTGAAGTTGAAACTCAAATACTTTGGCCACCTAATGAGAAGGAAGGACTCACTGGAGAAGAGCCTAATGCTGGGAAAGGTTGAGGGCAAGAGAAGAAGGGGACGACAGAGAATGAGGTGGCTGGATGGAGTCACTGAAGCAGTAGGTGTGAGCCTAAATGGACTCCAGAAGATAGTAGAGGACAGGAAGGCCTGGAGGAATGTTGTCCATGGGGTCGCGATGGGTCGGACACGACTTCGCAATTAACAACAACAATATTTTTTAAAAAACACATTTTTATACACATGACCACGGAGTCGTCCTCGGACAAGCGCTGGCTCTTCGGCTTTGAAACGGAGATGAGCACCGGCCCCTAGAGTCGGAAACGACTAGCACGCACGTGTGGGGGAACCTTTACCTTTACCTTTTTACTGACTTTAAGTATATAAAGGAACACGTGTTTTTGTACTTTTTGAAAAAAGAGCTCAATTTGGTGTGTGTGTGTATACACACACACACACACCAAATTGAGCTCTTTTTTCATATATATATATATAAATAAATAAATATAAATAAATAAATAAAAACACACCCTATTTCAATTATCATCATTTTCCTGGTGGCGTAATAGTTAGAATGCAGCATTGCAGGCAAACTCTGCCCACAGCCAGGAGTTCAATCCTGATGGACTTGAGATTGACTCAGCCTTCCATCCTTCCAAGGATGAGGACCCAGATTGTTAAAGGCAACATGCTAATTCTGTAAACTATCCTGAGAGTGCTGTAAAGCACTATGGCGTATTATATAAGTCTAAGTGCTATTGCTATTTCCACCCAAAACAACAGCAGTATTTCTTATGAAACAGCTTTGAAGGTTATTACAAAAAAGGATTTCTAAAGAAATTAACTTTTGTTGAAAAAATTATATTGTTTAGTTCAGACTTGCATTCGTTCATTACCAAACTGATTCAGATTTGAACCGTATGCTAACAGATTCTTTTGTGTGGTTAGTGCTCAAAAGAATCAACTTTGTTTAGTATTTCTTTAATATATTTTTCAAGGTCCTCTGTCAGTTCATTCAGCAGGGTAAATACATGGAACACTTCATCCTCTTAATAAAACGAAGCTCAATTTGCTGTGCTTAAATGATGTTTTTGCATTGCAAATGAATGTTAATCTTTGGAGAGTGCTAGAGCAACTGCTAGAGCACAAAGAGCCTAAATGCCCTGTAATAAACAATGAACACCTGACAAAATGAATCTATTATTATTTTTTGCACCTTTTTGTTGAAAACACATTCACTGTCTGAAAGTTTGGGGGTCAACATTGGACCCATGATGGAGGTTCCATTCTGAGGACATGTCCTCAATGACCACATCTTGGAACCAGGGCAAGGAAGCTACAGTGGATCTAGAAAGTCCACACCCCCTTGTTAAAATGCAGGTGTTTCAGAAGTAAAAAAAATAAACAAAGATAAATTGCTTCCGAATTTTTTCTCACTTTTAATATGACATATACCGTAATTGAATTGAAAAACAAACTAAAATCTTTAGGGGGGGACAATAAAAATAAAAAAACCTAGAATAATGTGTCTGCATAAGTGTTTATACACTCTTATAAGTAGGGATGTGGCTGAGCTCAGAATTAACCAATCACATTAAAAATGATGTTAAATAGTAGTCAACATGCATCTGCCATCAATTAAAGTTCAGCTATTCTAGTAGGATTTTTCTGACATTTGCACAGTTGCCTCTTACAGAAAAAGCCATGATGTGCAAAGAGTTTACAAAGGGCCAAAGGAGTCTCATTGCTGGAAGGTATCAGTCAGGAGAAGGCTACAAAACAATTTCAAAGGCATTGGATATACCATAGAACACAGTGAAGACAGTCATCAACACATGGAGAAAATATGGCACAACAGTGACATTACCAAGAACTGGATGTCCCTTCTAAACTGATGAAAAAACAAGAAAACTGGTCCAAGAGGCTGCCAAGAGACCTACAGCAACATTAAAGGAACTGCAGAAATTTCTGGCAAGTATTGGATGTGTACTACATATGACAACAATCTGCTGTATTCATCATATGCTATATGGTAGGGTGGCAAGTCAGAAACCTTTTGTAAAAACCTACTGACAAAAGCATGTGGGAAAATGTGTTGTGGTGGTGATGATGATGGTGGTGGTGGTGGTGGTGATAAGGAGACCTTTCAACCAAAATTCCAAAAAGCATGTTTGGTGCAAAAACAAGAGTGTGCATCACCAAAGTACACAGTGAAGCACAGTGGTGGGAGCACTATGTTTGTGGCTGTTTTTCTTCAGCTGGAGCTGAGACTTTAGTCAAAGTGGAGGGAATTAAGAACAGTTCTTAATTTTGGCACAAAACCTTCAGGCCTCTGCTAAAATGCTGAAGAAGAACAGGAAATTTACCTTTCATCATGACAATGACCCAAAGCATACCCCCCAAAGCAATGAAATAATGGCTTCAACAGAAGAAGACCAAAGTTTGGGAATTGGCCAGCCAGAGCCCAGACCTGAATCCAATTGAAAATTGAAAATCTGGGGGGTGGGGGTGGGGGGAGGTGATGACCTGAAGAGGGATGAGTGTTTTTGCAAGGAAGTGTGGGGAAAGATTCCCAAGGCAAAATGTGCCTTGCTGATGGGCTCCTATCCCAAAAGAATTAGTTTAAGGGTGTGCATCTTTATGCAACTATGTTATTGTGGTGTGTATATTGTGGCCAATCACAAGCAAGGAGGGTAGAGAAGGAGGACACAGAGAACAAGGAAATACAAATACCAATAGCTATGACATTGGATGAGGAACAACAAAAGAAAACAAGATCAGTTAAGGTAGTCAAACCAAAACAGATAGGGAGGAGATAGATTAAAAAAAAAAGGGACAGTAAGACCGGATTGCAAGGGAAGCGATGTGAGACAGTCAGAACAATCACAATTGGCTAGAGCAAGGTCCATCACACAGCCAATGAGCAGAGTGCGGAACCAAACAGGCTTACCAACGGTTTTTCAAACCTTCAATGCTTTCTCTGATGGCGCTGGCAGAGGACCAGCAAAAGCTTAGATTAGGTAGATATGCTTTAAACGGTTACTTTTTATTGCTTATTATGATTGTTTAGCAATAAATGACTGTTTTTTATTTATTTATTTATTTATTTATTTATTTATTTATTTATTTATTTATTTATTTATTTATTTTATTACATTTATATACCGCCCTTTCCCTAAGGACTCAGGGCGGTTTACAGGGAATTAAAAACCAACAATAAAAAAGTTAAAACCAGTTTAAAAAAGATTAAACTTAACCCTGTGCAAATAAAACCCCAGTTAAAATAAATTAATCCTCAGCCTTATCCATCCCGGTGTTCAAAGATTTAAGTAAATATGCCTGGGATTCGTATTTTTAAAATTATTAAGAATACCTATGGACGAGCAGTATTGCTCCAAGCTAGAAGGTGGGAAAAACCTGCAAAAAGAGAGACTAATTGCTATCAAAAATGAAGATTTTTACATGACTGTATTCGTAATGATCTACCACCCAAATCGCTTCTTAGAAGATCAATTGTTGACTCAATAGGCGGCCAGGCAATAATCGGGCAGTTCCAACGGCGGACATTACATGCTTTAATCAATGTCCATCACAGATGCATTAAAACCTGGGCAATAAAGATTCAGAAACGCTGAGAATTCTGCCAAACCACATTATTGCATCAGCATTTTGACATGCTTAACTTCCATATAGGCCAGGTTATATGGATAACATGCCAACACAAGACTGAAATACTCCATAAAAAATGGAGTCTTTGAGAAAAGCAGATAACCACAATAATGCCAACAGGCTTGTCCATAATATATCATCAAGAACCCTGACCAACAAACAAACCAGACTGCTACAATAGGTCATGGGCCTCAACCTTATGGATGCACATCCAATTGACTTCGTGGCAGCCATAGAACCAACACTACAACGTATTACAATTAACGAAGAGATTAAGAACTCAATTAGGCAACGAATCACAGGACTACTCATGGCCCATAGACCACACCGTATTCTATCAAAAATGGAGATGGAGGCCCTAGAAGAACTACGTAGGGACAAATCCATTGTCATTTTACCAGCAGATAAGGGCAAAGCCACTGTAGTCATGGATAAATCTGAATACAATTATAAGGCTCAATCCTTACTCAAAGACATTAATGCATACAAAGTGGTCACAAAGGACCCAATGACATCAATTAGAAATCAGCTTAATAAAATACTAGAAAGACTTAGGAGACAAGATTAAATCAGTGAGGAAGATTTAAGGGCTTTGCGACCAAAGGATACGGCGATGGTGAGATTCTATGGGCTACCAAAGATACATAGAATACCTATTGTAACATTTAGAAATACTCCAACATTTGGCCCAGCAAAGTGGTTGAGCAGACGGTTAAAATACCTGGTGGAAGAAAATACAACCACAGTAAAGTCAGCACATGAATTCCTACAAAAACTGAAATCAACGAAGATAGAGGATGATGAAATAATGATATCATTCGATGTAACATCCTTATTCACATGCAGAAGATATTTAAGAAAAGGATAAAGTTTTGTCCGCAATTGTTTTTACTGGGTATTATTACAGACACTACTGTTGTGGACACTAAGTTGATGTTGAATTTAATTACGGCAGCAAGACTTTTAGTAGGGCAATATTGGAAGAAGGAAGAACTGCTGACTATAGAAGAATGGACTTTAAAAGTTTCCAACCTGGCAGAAATGGCAAAGATCTCAGCGTATTTGAAAGACCATTCGCAACAGAGATACATTGTGGAGTGGAAAAAATGGATTGATTACATCCAGAATAAATATGGGACTAAAAAGTTTCATTTAGCATTTGAATAAGTACTGATGTGATATTTATATTGCTTGTAGTCGTTTTATAAGAGTTAAAGTGCGATAGATTTAATAGTCTATTGTTGTTTGCATATGCTAGGTTATGATTGTTTTTACTTTTATACCTTGTATTTAGCTCTGGGAAGTCGGGGAGGGGGGAGGGGGAGGGAGGGAGGTGTTGGGGAGGGTTGGGAAGAGGGGAGGGGGTTGAGAGGGGTTTTGTTTTGTTTTCTTATAAATAAAATGTACTGTAAAACTTTTCAATAAAAAAAACATCCTTATTCACATCCATACCGCAAGACCTAGCCATTTTGACAATAAAAGAACGATTACAACAGGAGGAGTCACTACATCATAACTCACTTAAGATAGAAGACATCATCCTCTTATTACATTTGTGTCTTAAAACACACTTTAAATTCCAGGGAGTGATATATGAACAAATCAAGGGCACACCAATGGGGTCTCCCATTTCAGGAATCATCGCAGAAGCAGTCTTACAGCAACTTGAATCCAAAGTAATGGCCAACTATCAACCCAAATTTTGGGCAAGATATGTTGATGACACATTCACCACCATCAAACGTAAGGATAAGATTGATTTCATGAGACAACTAAATTCAATATCTCCGGATATCCAGTTTACAGCAGAGGTGGAAGCCAATGGCACCTTAGCTTTCCTTGATGTGTCAATCAGTCGCCAAACAAATGGCACCCTCCACACATTCGTTTACAGAAAAGGGACACACACAGATAGGATGCTAAATTATAAAAGTAATCACCCCACATCCCACAAGATCTCCTGCATCCGAACATTATTCAAATGTTTAGACAAACACTGTAACACGAAAAGAGCCAAGGTCAAGGAACGTGATCATCTATATCGGGTATGCAGATGTAACGGCTACCCAACAAATTTTATTTGGCATTACAGTAGGCACCAAGAACCACATTTAACACAAAATGGCTTGGCAAATACAACTTGGATGACAATTCCATACATAAATGGAGTTTCAGAGGCAACGGCAAGAATATTGGCACCACACAACATTAATGTGGCACACCAGCAAAACCAGACACTCCGTACCAAGTTGATGTGCCCAAAAGAACAACTATCTGAAAAAGAAAAATCATCAGTAATCTATAGGTTGAGATGCAATGACTGGCAATATACCTATATCGGAGAAACATCCAAACAACCAAAGACAAGAATCCATGAACATAAGCTTGCCATAAAAAGACATGAACAATATTCACAAATATGGACACATATGCAGGGGCACAGACCATTGCCCAAGACACCTCCAAAGGAGGCAGATTACTTAAGGAAGCCTGGTTCTCAGACAAATTTACAATTAATCGCCACATAGAATTGCCACCCGCCTACCAGGCATTAAAAGCACATCAACAGCAACAGAAAGGTCTATACACGATAAAAAGGAGAGAAACCAAAAGAAATCAAAGTTGGACAACCAGGACACCGGAAGAGATATCTAAAACACAACAACCCACCAAGCCTGAAAAACAGGAACAGACGACAAACAATCATGCAATAACTCCCGAAGATCGGAGGTGGATAGAGTGAGGGAAGAGAAGACAACATCACGTGCATGCAAGATCAACTAAATCAGATAGTAGAAAGCAAGGGCAGCATATAAATAAACAAAAAACATTGGGGTGGCTAATCCAGGGATCAGATAAAGATCAGTGGATAAGTACTGAAAGAAAGTCATACGTGCAAGTGAATCGGGGCGGGGAGCTGTTTGCAGAAATCAAGGAAGGGAGTCAAGAGGGAAACCCAGGCATAGCACAGAATGGCCAATCACAAGCAAGGAGGGTAGAGAAGGAGGACATAGAGAACAAGGAAATACAAATAGCAACAGCTATGACGTTGGATGAGGAACAACAAAAGAAAACAAGATCAGTTAAGGTAGTCAAACCAAAACAGATAGGGAGGAGAAAGATAAAAAAAGGGACAGTAAGACTGGATTGCAAGGGAAGCGATGCGAGACAGAACAATCACGATTGGCTAGAGCAAGGTCCATCACATGACCAATGAGCGGAGCGTGGAACCAAACAGGCTTACCAACGGTTTTTCAAACCTTCAATGCTTTCTCTGATGACGCTGGCAGAGGACCAGCGAAAGCTTAAATTAGGTAGATATGCTTTAAACAGTTACTTTTTATTGCTTATTATGATCTTTTAGCAATAAACGACTGTTTTTTATCCATCCCGGTGTTCGAAGATTTTTCAACAATAAAAACTGTTTTAGTTTTTCTTATTCCATCCCAGACTGCATATTCAACTTAAGAAAGTCAACACTGCACAAGATCTTTCCTTGATGAGGATAATCAAGCACATAAACATAGGGCAATCAGTTCTTCTACTCAGCAAGCCACCATTTCATGCAGAATGATCCCAAAGGTGCTTTTCAAAAGACAACTGGACTTTCCTGGGGTTTTCCCTTGAAAACATTTCGCTTCTCATCCAAGAAGTTTCTTCAAGTTCTGGACTTGGATGAGAAGCAAAGTATTTTCAAAGAAAAACAACAAGAGAGCACAGATGCCTTTTGGAAAAGCGCCTTTGGGACAAATATGACCAAGATGATTGAGAATCTCCATAGATATTCATGCAAAATCCTCTCTCAAACTTTTGTGAGTAGTAGCCATCCCATTGTGCCACTGAAAAAGACAGAAACCCAGAAGAAGGTTTTTCAAATCCCAGAGGCTTCAGAGGTAGCTTGCAGCTGACTGACCGGCAGGAATGTCCTTGAATCCATGCATGAAGATAGATATTGTGCTGGTAATATTTTTTAAAAATGGAAAAACCTCTACTGATTTATAGCTACATCCCTTTGATACTTTTCCTGATCTATTTCTCATGAGAAAAAAATACCCCAGAGGATAAACGGGGAAGCTAAATGATTTTAGACTTTGGATATTATAATTTTCTGGCAGGTTTCCTTTAAATGGCCATTTGCTTTCTATCACTTGTGAAGCGTGCGGTCTCTTTCTTTCTCCATCCCGCCCACCCATCTGCAAACCTAAATCTTTTCTTTCCCATCATCACATTAGGCTTAATAACTGCCTTTATAATAACTGATACATTTGTGCAAAAAAAAATCGAAGACAAATGAACATTTACCAATCTGGATTTAATATATATTAAAAAGAAGAACTATCCTGAGCAAGAATGCTCTCGATTCAACTGCAATTAAAGTTCCATTCTGAGTGGAGGTTGCTTCTCCTGCCCTGAAGCTAAACATATTTGTGGATAAAGGAATGGTTTTTCATTTTTCAAAAAGGGCAATTGGTTTCAGAAATAAAGTGAGCGCTGCTATCTGACGACAGGCTGGATCAGCTACCAGGAATGCTAAGGAACACTTGCAAACGTTTTGACTATGCCTAGGATCATTTTGGAAGGTAAGTAGTAGACTTCTCCCCACTATCTCATACGCCACAAATCCACTGACTTGAGACAACATAATCCATCTATTGGGAAGTAGGTTTGGACAGGCTTTGTTGTTGTTGTTAGCTGCGAAGTCATGTCCAACCCACCGCGACCCTATGGACAATGTTCCTCCAGGCCTTCCTGTCCTCTACCATCTTCTGGAGTCCATTTAAGCTCACACCTACTGCTTCAGTGACTCCATCCAGCCACCTCATTCTCTGTCGTCCCCTTCTTCTCTTGCCCTCAATCTTTCCCAGCATTAGGCTCTTCTCCAGTGAGTCCTTCCTTCTCTTTAGGTGGCCAAAGTATTTGAGTTTTAGCTTCAGGATCTGGCCTTCTAAAGAGCAGTCAGGGTTGATCTCCTCTAGGACTGACTGGTTTGATCGCCTTGCAGTCCAAGGGACTTGCAGGAGTCTTCTCCAGCACCATAGTTCAAAGGCCTCAATTCTTTGGCGCTCAGCCTTTTTTATGGTCCAACTTTCACTGCCATACATTGCAACTGGGAAGACCATAGCCTTGACTACACGCAATTTTGTTGACAGGGTGATGTCTCTGCTTTTTAGTGTGCTGTCTAGATTTGCCATGGCTTTCCTCCCGAGGAGCAAGCGTCTTTTAATTTCTTGGCTGCAGTCCCCCTCTGCGGTGATCTTTGAGCCCAGGAAATTAAAATCTGTCACTATCTCAATTTCTTCCCCATCTATTTGCCAGGAATTGAGAGGGCCGGATGCCATGATCTTGGTTTTCTTAATGTTAAGTTTCAACCCAAGTTTTGCACTCTCCTTCTTCACCCGCAACACGAGGCTCTTTAGTTCTTCTTCACTTTCTGCCATTAGAGTGGTATCATCTGCATATCAGGCTTATCTAGAGAATAAACTGGTCTTCCTAGGACTTGCTGTCTCTCTATCTCCTACAAAAGTATAAAAACACTTTTCTACACAATAGATATATGTAGTTGGTACAGGGGGATAAAATTGCCAACTGTTTAATGAAAAGAAGGACTAGGGTTGAAATGATAGCAGTGTTCCAATATCTCAGGGGTTGCCACAAAGAAGAGGGAGCTGTTCTGCTACCGGCCCTGCAGAAAAGGCAGGGACAACCCCTTTTACAAGAAGGCAAGAGGCTGGAATTAAGCCTGCCAAATTTATTAACATAAAAACACAGAGCAAAGAGAGCAAACACGAACCATGAAACAGGAGCTTTTCAAGCGGTTGCCTTCAGCAAACCAGCCCTCCCACGCATTCCCCTTTTATACAGTTCAGGGCGTGGCTTCTCTCTGCCTCCTTCTGAGGTGCCCCATTGCCTTCCTCTGTTTACTCCTGATTGACTGCCTCCTGCGTCGGGCGTCCTTGAACAGGGCCAGCTGTGGGTCATCTTCATCCACTCTGTCAGGCTCACACATCTGGGTCTCCGTCGTGACCAGGTGGGAGGGGCCTGGCTGAGGGCTCTGTGGAGCCTCAATATTATTCTCAGCAAGCTCTTCAACACCCCCCTCCTCCTCCTCTGAGTCGTCCGACCCAACTGCCGAACCCCCAGGCTGACCCTGAATCACAACAGGAGCCAAGCTATTCTCCAAAGCACCTGAAGGCAGGACAAGAAACAATGGATGGAAACTAACCGAAGAGAGAATCAACTTAAAATAAGGAGAAATTTCGTGACAGTTAGAACCATTAATCAGTGTAACAACTTGCTTCCAGAAGTTGTGAATGCTCCAGCACTGGAAGTTTTTAAGAAGAGATTGGACAGCCATTTGTCTGAAATGGTATAGGGTTTCCTGCCTTAGCAGGGGGTTGGACTAGAAGATCTCCTAAGTCCCTTCCAACTCCTATTCTATTCTATTCTATTCTATTCTATTCTATTCTATTCTATTCTATTCTATTCTATTCTATTCTATTCTGTTCTGTTCTGTTCTGTTCTGTTCTGTTCTGTTCTGTTCTGTTCTGTTCTGTTCCATTCTATTCTTATTTCTATTTTTATTATTTCTATTTCTATTCTACAGTCAGTCCATAGCAACTGTTCAAAGCTTTGACAAACCTTCATGAGATACTTATAACCCAGATTTGAAGTTTTAACTGTCATGTCCCTCACATTCATGTGACTCCATTACTGGAACTCAGCAGCTGGGCTGCATTTACTGCCATTTGCAGAGTTATGAGATTGTGTTTTATGAGAGTTTTGCAGAAAACCAACATTTATTTCTGATTTTTGTCAAAACCACCCCCTTAGTAAACCATTGGTTCACTTAATGACTGTAGTAATTTGCTTAAAGATCATTGCAAAAAAGATCATAAAATCGGGCCAGTCACATGACTGTGATTTATGACTATCCCAAGTTATGAAACTGATGGGCAGGTTCCATTACGTTCTCAACTGGAGGACTACCTATATTGTTTGACTAGGGGGCTAAAATGCATCTCTGCTTCACTTCTCTCTATGTGAGAACAGTTCCAGAGACATGTCTCCAGAGGAGCATCTAACTCTCAAGGAGGTGTGAGAAGAGAGATAATGAATGAAAAGAGCAGAATTTTATCGTGCAAGGAACTCCTTAACTTTTCCCATTGGTTACCCACCCACCCACCCCTCCCATGAAACCAAAAGCTGTTTTGAAAACAATGAAGGATGGGAAAAGAGGACCTCTGGGTAGGGAGGAATGGTTTTCAGCTCAAGTGATGGAGGATCAGGCAGCATCTGGAGTTGATTGATGCCCTTTACAACTGGTCTAATCAACAAGGATGGTCTTATGATTTTAGATAGAGGGATTTGGCATATAGCTTCCTGATTGTATTAAGTCAGCTAAAGGGCCTATAGCTGGCAGATCAAGTCTATTTTCTTTCTTTTAATAGAAGAGGGTAACAAAGGCCTGGGTCCAGTCAGGTGGAAAACAAGGTAAATTGCTAATATGCACAAATGAATTAGCTGACACTGGAGCCCACCAAACCTTGTTTTCGTTTAAGAATTGTGGGCGGATAAAATCTTATTCGAGGGCTTCCCCGGGTCTTAATTTGTAATAAGGTCCTTTTGCTCAGTTGTCAGGGAGAGTACTTTGAGAGTAATTCACAAATAGATTATCAAATGAGTCCATCATGAAATTATTCTGGAAATAATTTCCACCCTTTCCACCCTTCCCAGCATTATGGATTTCAAGAAAGCTTTCCTTGGTGGCTTGATGCAGTGACTGCCCTGTAGTTCTTGGATAGCACAGCAATTCTAAAGAACGCAGTTTCCAAGGTTTTGTAACAACATTCCCAATGAATGGGTTGAATAGGACTAGGCTGAAACATTCAAATGAACCTAATACAAAATGATGTTTACATCTCTCTTCCCTAGGAAAAACATAGTAGAAAAACTGAAATGTAGAAAGGGCCAAATATTCAATCATAAAGTCACTATTTGTTACATGTCATTGTTGGCAGGGATTGTCCATCCCTTTTAAATGAAAATATTTCAAATATTACAAAAATAGTTATGATGGTTAATTAGGAACAGTTGGGTATTTCTTACTGACTTTTTTTTTTTGGACTGCACAATATTCGGAATGCTAATGTCAGTTGACACTTCAATACACAGAATGTTTCTAAAGATGGATCATACCCACAGATGGGAATTCATGGTGGTTTTTTTTCTAATTGCTGGAGTGTAACAGCTTTTTTGATACAAAATGCACTGGCTATACACATGAGGAGTGTGAACAGAAGGAGTGAACTAAATCTATTTATTACTAATCTTATTACCCTCACAACATGGATGATGGTTGTGAGCAGTAGGCACTTTCTCAGTTGGTGAAAATTCATCCCATGATTTACAACTGTGATGTTTTAGGTTGGTGCTATACATAGCACCCAGAACCTGTCCAATGTATTGCTGAAAGCTACTTGAAAGTATACAATTTGGTAAGAGGAGTGACCCACAGGGGCAGAGATAACGGTCCAATTCTGTATTCAATGTGTGAATTGGGAGCCTTGTGTTGTATAGTGAGCTATATTATACTCATAGCTCTACACACATATGGAAGACTCAACAGGTAGAAGTCACACTTTCTAATGTTATTGTGGGTATAACCTTAGCTGTAAGTTCATAGAAGTTGAAAAGCAAAACATTACTGTACTTTGTGTTCATTAAGATTAAATCCAATTTGAATTCTGATGGTTTAAAAGCAGGAATGACATTAAATACACTTTCAGTATCACACAGGGAAAAAATTCTCCATTCATTCACTATATTATTTTCTTAGTCATCAAATTATATTCATGCTATAATTAACAGGATCTCTCTAGCTAATTGCTTCTTTTACAAGCATGCTAATTGTCAGTGTCATGATTCAAAATCACCTTTCAATCTCATTCATGTAAAAAGTACCAAGTATAAAACTTCAGCTCATCAGAAATAAATGTAGAAGTTAATAGCTTTTTATCATGCATAATAAATAATTTCTGTTTTTCAAAATCTTCTGAATAGCTGAAGAATCAAGACTGAAAATCATGTTAAATAATTTGATAGCAAATAGGTTTCTTAAGCACAGTTGACAATTATGCAATTAGAAAACAGGAAAATAATAGGACTATGATGAAAAAAATCATGTATCCTTTCAAGATCAAATGCCAAGACAGATAAGATGTGGTATCTGCTTAAGGAATTACCATCTCCTTCAAAAAAATTATCATGTGACAAGAAGAACATGGGTTGTGTGATTTTTTTTAAAGAAACAAAGACAAAAGTTTCCTTATGTGTATATAACCCTTACACATGTTCAGAAGTTAATGTGTTTTAAATATTCTGAATTTGATCTTAAAGGATTCTAGTGTGGTGTAAAGTATTTTTGATCAACAAATAGAAACTTTGTTGAGTTTCACAAATATCTAAGACTCTCCACCCCAATACAGAGAGAGAGAGAGAGAGAGAGAGAGAGAGAGAGAGAGAGAGAGAGAGAGAGAGAGAGAGAGAGAGAGAGAGAGAGAGAGAGAGAGAGAGAGAGAGAGAGAGAGAGAGAGAGAGAGAGAGAGAGAGAGAGAGAGAGAATATCATATCACAACTACTTCCAAATCTGAAGACGTCTGGGCATGAATAACTTCTACTTCCTATGGGCTTTGGACATGTGATATACTGTACATTTTCTATAGATGGCCCCAAATATATACAACTTTTGAAAACAATGCATGTAAACTTTGTAAGATTTAGGGAAGCCGATCATGTTCTTCCCAAACCATTCTATATCATAATGTTTTTCCTTGATATTTCTTCTTGTCTGTGATAGTAATGGTTTAAAAACATAGGAAATACAATCTTCTAAAATGGTAACCATTGACATTAGATTGGATTAGCTTGATGGCTTTGAATGAAGAATATTAAAAGCCTTAACTATAGTTTGGACTAGTCCCATTCCATGTGCAGAGCTCAGGCACAGGGTCCCCCACAAAACCACAATGATCAGGTATTTGTAGGAAATCTTTGCTTATTGAAGTCATCCTACATTGCAGAATAAAGTCACTGGAAATTAGAACTACTTATTGCACTACTTATTCTTTTGTTTATAAATGTGGCAGCAGATTCATTCTTGTCTGACAATGAAGATATATTAAATTTACAGTGTTTATGTGTTAATATTTTATTTCATTGGTCATCACTTTTCCTTTCTATTTAACATAGCAGAAATAATTCAGAGTAGAATATTTAAAAAAGTTTTCCCCCATAAACATGCTACAGTAGCTATTTAACTGATATTTGAGTAGCTATTGATTTCAAGTATGGAAATGTCACCAATTTCCTATGTTTATGTAATCAGAGAGTATTATTTCGAATTTGTAGATGAAGAATACAATAAATAACGATTACAATGATTTTTAAAACTATTCAGTTTTATGGTTCTTGACAAATGAATAAACAAAGCTATATGTCTTTCTAAGACCACACTTGGAATATTCATCCAGTTTTGGTCACCATGATATAAGAAATATGTTGAAACTTTGAAAAGCTTGCAAGGAAGAGCAACTAAGATGATCCTGGAAATAAAACATGTGAAGAACAGTTGCAGGAAATGGGTTTCTCTGGTCCAGTGAAATGAAGGCCTAGGGGCGACATGATAGCAGTGTTCCAATATTTGAGGGGTTGCCACAAAGAAGAGGGAGTCAAGCTATTTTCCAATGCGCCTGAAGGCAGGACAAGAAACAATGGATGGAAACTAACCAAGGAGAGAAGCAAACTAGAACTAAAGAAAAAATTCCTGACAGAGAGAACAATCAACCAGTGGAATGGCTTGCCTTCAGACGTTGTGGGTGCTCCATCACTGGAGGCTTTTAAGAAGAGACTGGACATCCATTTGTCTGAAATAGTATGGGGTCTCCTGCTTGAACAGGAGGTTGGACTAGACCTCCAAGGTCCCTTCTAATGAAGGAGGAGGAGGAGGAGGAGGAGGAGGAGAGGGAGGAGGAGGAAGAAGAAGAAGAAGAAGAAGAAGAAGAAGAAGAAGAAGAAGAAGAAGAAGAAGAAGAAGAAGAAGAAGAAGAAGAAGAAGAAGAAGAAGAAGAAGAAGAAGAAGAAGAAGAAGAAGAAGAAGTTGTCTTACCTCAATATTATTTTGGACAGTCTATTCTATATTTATGCACATATACATCCAGGAATTATTCTATGAAAAGCCTAAGAAAATAGCGGCACCTTCCACTTTATAGATAATTTGAGTAAGGAGACAGATACCATATGGGGAAGAAAGAGGAGTTTACTACAGGAATTCAAGAGGAGGAAGAGATGAGAAAGATCAAAGAAACTGTATCTTTCGAGGGAATTAGTCTTCCTTTCCTGCTTAGTCGTGTGAAGAAGATGCTGTAATAGCACATAGTCATCTCACCAATAATGAGGGAGCTAAGCTGGTATACTCAAACAGTGGAAAACACCACCTAGTTATGCAAATTGTGTTTCCAGGAGAAATTTGCTGTTTTGAGAGAGAGAGAGTGGCCTGGATTGCCATGATGATAAGCAGCTAGTACAGGATGGGTTATATCTTAAAAGGGTTTGGACTTCCGGTGGCGACGCGGCGCCGAAGACAGCCGTCTCCGGGCTGTCCGCTCCGCAGCTGTGTTTTTCCATCGAAAACAGTGCCGATCAGCTGTTTAGGTGGATTTGAAGCCCCCTCCTCGGGAGAAGAGGAGGGGGTGAGGCCCCAGGTAGGGGTTGAGCTCTCCGGGGCCACCTGAGCTGAAAGTTTGGGCGGCTGAAGGATTAAGCCCCCCCGAAGCCTGGGTTAGCTCCGAGCTGCGCAGCGTCTCTGCTCCGTGATTTTTGGAGCAGAGCCAGGCGTTAGCAACCACCCCTGCCAGAAGGAAAGACTCTTGAGTATTAAGGTGCAGGCAGAGCGGTACAGGAGGTCAAGGTGAAGTGGACTTTTATCTTTACTCTCTAGCTCAATGGATTTTATAGCTTTAAAGTGAAAGTACACAACAAGTGAAAGTGGGGGAAGATGGCGGCTAAAACTTCTAAAGCTCTTCGGAGTGCGGGAACTTTCCCGGTGCAACAGACTTCGTTACAAGCTTTGCTTCCTCCTGCACCTCCTCTGGCATTGACGCTTAAGGACTTACAAGATGCCTTTGCAAAGCAATCGCAAGTAATGTCAGATATGATGGATGATAAGATGGAAAAGCTGGAGGCAAAGCTGGAGGAGAAATTGGAGAAATTGGAGGAGAAGATGGAAGAGAAGTTTAGTGCAATGAGGGTAGACATTTTGTCTACAATTGAAAGTGTGGCTGAATGTGTGCAACGTTTGGATGAAAAAGTGGAGGATCTTAGTCAAAAGAACTCTATATTAGAAGTAAAAGTACTGGAGAATGAAAATATAAGGGACAAAATGGACGGAGAATTGAGCCTTTTCCAGTACCATCAGATGCAGTATGCTATTAGAATCAGGGGCTTAAAAGAGAATCCTAAAGAAGACTTAAAGCAGCTGATCTCTGAGGCTTTGGAAGCTGTACTGGGCCAGCCAGCATCGGAAATAGAGGGAAGTATGGATAAAATCTTTCGCGTAAATTCATGGATTGCAAGGCAGAGGAAGTTACCTAGAGATGTGGTGGTCTATTTTACAAAGAGAACAACTAGAGATGAAGTTATTCAAGCTGCTTACGATACTAAATTTGTGGTTGCTGAGCAAGAAGTCCTGGTTTTAAAAGAGATTCCTCCAAAGATTTTAAGGAGAAGGAAAGATTTTGCATTCCTTGCACAGGAACTTAAGAAATGTGATATTAAGTTTAGATGGGAGATTCCAGTCGGAATGGTGGTGATGCATGAAGGTAAAAGACATCGTCTGGTTACTGTAACTCAGGCACGTGATTTTTATAGCAATGTGTTAAAAGCAACCCCTCTATCACTTCTGGAAGCTGCAAAGGGATTTGGAGAGGGAAAGCCTCAAGATGCTCAAGGCAGTCAGACAGAGGAGAATGGTGCTGGAGGGGATCAAGTTACAGTCTCATCAGCTGCTGCTGGAGAGCAGAGGATGACGCGTGCCGCCTTAAGACGAGCGAGACAAGAGCAAGAGCAAGACCAGCAGAAAGTTATGGAACTTCCAAAGCGTACTTACAGTGAAGCTGTGGGAGGGGCGCGGCCCAAGGAAGTTACAGGGGTCATTGCAGACGTGCTCCAAAAGCTTCGGGATGCCAAGAATGGCGACTAAATTTCTAACTTGGAATGTTAATGGATTAAACTCACCACAGAAGAGAAGGAAAGTTTTTCAATATTTAAAACAATTTAAGACAGATGTTATTTGTTTGCAAGAAACGCATATTAGGGTTATGGACCAAAAGTACTTATCGAACTTAAGGCTGGGCACGCAATTTGTTGCTTCTGCGATGAACAAGAAAAATGGAGTGGTTGTCTACGTTAAAAATACTCTAACAGCGGAACTAATTGAAGTAGATAAGCAAGGAAGATATGTTATGATAGATTTGCTGTTAGAAGGTAAAAAAATGCTTCTAGTTGGACTGTATGCTCCTAATCAACAACAAGCGGACTTTTTTAACTTACTACACACAAAGGTCACCCAATTGGATTATAAATCTTTTATTTTTATGGGAGATTGGAATGGTGTCCTAGATGTACAGATGGACAAAGCTGGTTCTTTTAAGCGTGTCCTGAGCCATGCTAGATTGCCTAAATCTTTTTTTGAAATGAAGGACGATTTGGAATTACGAGATATTTGGCGTGATACACATCTACATGAAAAGGATTATACTTTTTTTTCTGATAGACATCAATCTTTTTCCAGGATCGATTTTATTTTGCTGACTAATGACTTTTTTTCTAGGATTAAGAAGGTAAAGATCTGTGCAAGAACTATTTCTGACCATAGCCCAGTTTGGTTAGAGATTAATAAGGACAATAGGGATAGGCGCTCTTGGCGCGTAAATGAGAATCTGTTTAGAAATCAGAGAAATGTGGAAGAATGTAAACAGCAGATGAAGGATTTCTTTGAAATTAATATGAATAAGGATACCTCTATGGACATGGTTTGGGATGCTAGCAAGGCCTACATGAGAGGGGTGTTGATATATATGAATAATAAATACAGACGTACCTTGGAAGTTAGAAGGAAGGAACTGGAGAATGAAATTAGGGAAAAAGAAAAGGCCCTAATTTTGAACCCATTGGATGTGAAGATTAAGGAGGTTATTAACCTATTAAGAGGACAATTTGATAAGTTGATGGCTGATCAAGTGGCAACTAATTTACGGTTTGCTAGGCATAATACCTTTTGCAATGCTAATAAGCCAGGTAGATGGCTAGCTTACAGGTTAAGGAAAAAGCAAAGGGCTTCTAATATAGATAAAATTGAATATAAGGGAAAGGTTGTGTTTCAACAGGATCTTATTAAGGAAGCCTTTGTGGATTTTTACTCTAAATTATATGCTAAGGAGAAGATTAATGAAAAAGACATTGATGTATATTTGAAGAATGCTAGCATCCCGGTTCTCACGCAAGCACAAAAGGAGGAGATTAATCAATTGATAACAGAAGAAGAAATTCTTATAGCAATTAAGGAACTGAAGGTGGATAAAGCGCCAGGCACGGATGGTCTGACTGCGGCTTACTACAAAAATTTACAATTGGAGCTGATAAAGCCATTAAAGGAATTGTTTCAGACAATTCAGAGGGGGGGAAAGGTGCCTCCGTCTTGGAGAACTGCTTTTATTTCTTTGATTCCGAAGGAAGATCAAGATGCTACTCAAGTAAAAAACTATAGACCGATATCACTTTTAAATACAGATTACAAAATATTTGCCAAGGTGTTAGCTAACAGAATGATGAGGGTTTTGCAACAGGTGATTCATGGGGATCAAACTGGGTTTATTAGTGGTAGACAAATGAAAAATAATGTGAGGCATATAGTTGATGTGGTGGAGTTTTTGGAAAGGAACAACCAGATCCCTGCGGCGCTAATTTTTTTAGATGCTGAAAAAGCTTTTGATCAATTGAATTGGCAATTTTTGATGAAAGTTTTAGATAAAATGAATTTTGGGGATAAATTTTTGCAACCAATTAGGGCATTATATCAAAAACAAACTGCCCGAATAATAGTTAACAATAGTTTGACTGAAGTATGTAATATAGAGAAGGGCACAAGACAAGGGTGTCCGTTATCACCTTTATTATTTGTTTTAACATTGGAGATATTATTGGTAAAAATACGGAATTCGGAAAGAATTAAGGGTATTCAAATTAGAGATCAGGATTATAGACTGAGAGCGTTTGCAGATGATCTGGTTGTTACGGTGACCCAGCCAGAAAACTCTGTTGTGGACCTGATGGAGATAATAATGCAATATGGGAAGGTTTCTGGATTTAAGGTTAATGCACAAAAAACTAAAATTTTGGCCAAAAATATGACAGTATCGCAAAAGGCCCTTTTAGAAGGATTAACTGGATTTGAGATTGTCAAAAGGGTCAAATATTTGGGGGTGTTTTTGTCACCCTCTAATACAAAGTTATATAAAAATAATTATGAAAAGTTATGGGGAAAAATTCAAAAAGAATTGGAGAGTTGGGAAAAACTGCAATTGTCTTTGCTGGGAAGAATTGCAGCAGTGAAAATGAATGTCCTGCCTAAATTTTTATTTTTATTTCAAATGATACCGGTCCTTAAAAAAGATTCTAATTTGGAAGAATGGCAACGGGGTATCAATAAATTTGTTTGGGCAGGGAAAAGGCCACGAGTTAAACTTAAGATTATGCAGGATACTCGTGAAAGAGGTGGTCTTAAAATGCCTAATCTTAAATTATATTATGAAGCTGCTGCGTTATCAGGAATAAGTGATTGGATTAATTTGACACAAGAGAGATTATTAAATCTAGAGGGCCATGACTTGTTATTTGGCTGGCATGCATATTTGTTGTATGATAAGAAGGTAGATAATGTGTTTAAAGTGCATATTTTAAGACAGGCATTGTTGAGAGTTTGGAAGAAGTATAGACATAAGTTAGATTACAAGATGCCGTTGTGGGCAATTCCAAAACACGCAATAGAAAACATAAATGTTGGCTTCAAACATGATGTGACTACGTATAAGGAGATTTTAAGCTTGGAAAGAAATGTCTGGTGTTTGAAGCCGTACAACCTCTTGCGAGATGAGAAGATTGTTCAAACTTGGTTTCAATATACTCAGTTACGGGCCAGGTGGAAAGAAGATCAGAAACTTGGTTTTGCAATGACTGATGAAAATTTGATAAAGCAAATTAGAAATCAGGGTTCAGCACATATCAAACGGATATATCTTGCATTGATAGAAATTGACTCAGAAACAGAACTTGTGAAAGATTGTATGATAAAATGGGCCCAGAATATTCAAGAAGTTATTACAATGGACACGTGGGAAAAGATCTGGGTGAGGAACGTAAAATTCACACAAGCCCAAAACCTAAGAGAGAACTTTTATAAAATGTTTTATAGATGGCATTTAGATCCTAAAAAGCTTGCAAGTATGTATCCGAACTATCAGCCAAAATGTTGGAGGTGTGGTGGCGAAGATGCAACATATTTTCATATATGGTGGACCTGCAAAAAGGTTAAGGCTTTTTGGATAAAAATTTGGTGGAATATGCAGAAGATCTTCAAGCAAAGGATAAAGTTTTGTCCGCAATTGTTTTTGTTGGGCATAATTACAGATGCTACTGTTGTGGACATTAAGTTGATGTTGAATTTAATTACAGCAGCAAGACTCTTAATAGGTCAATATTGGAAGAAGGAGGAACTGCCGACTATAGAAGAATGGACTTTAAAGGTTTCTGACCTGGCGGAAATGGCAAAGATCTCGGCTTATTTGAAAGACCATTCGCAAGAACGTTATATTATGGAGTGGAAAAAATGGATTGAATATATCCAGAACAAATATGGGACTAAAAAGTTTCATGTAGCATTTGAATAAGTCTTCCCTTCTTTTCTCTTTTTTTTTCTCTTTTTTTATATATTTGAATAAGTTTTCTTTTCTTTTTTCTTTTCTTTTTATATGTAATATTAATATTGCTTGTAGTTATCTTATATGAGCTAGAGGGCGATAGAATTAATAGTTTATTGTTGTTAGCATGGGGATGTTTATGATTGTTCTTTGTTTTTATACCTTGTACTTAGCTCTGGGAAGTCGGGGGGGGGGAGGGGGGAATGGGGGGGAGGGACAGGGAGGGTTAGGTAGGGGTGGGGGGAGGGGGGGATTGTTAAAGATAAAATGTACTGTAAAACTTTTGAATAAAAAAAAGGGTTTGAAATTTCTACCTGGATGAAGCTTGTTAAGGACTTTAAAATGAAGCATGTAGGGGTTGGAGAAGAAAACCTGAAATGAAGAATGTAGATGATTTCTATTGTAGAGCAGGAAGTGAGGATTGTTGCAATGCGAACAGTCAGTGGAGGAATGGAGAAAAGACAGGCTTAAGAGCATGAAAAACAAATGAGAAGAGCTTTTGCTCAAAGCACAGGAAAACAAATGTGCATAAGAGGGACATACATGATGGATGACTCCTGAAATTAGAATCTTGGAGCTGAAAGATACAATATGCTTAAAAGAATCAGAATATGGGTGGGAGTTCTTCAAAGTACTATTAAAAGTGCCACTATAAAGAATTCTAATGAGGGGGGAAATGGCAAAGAGCATAAAAAGCCAGTGTAGCTATACAAAACAGCTAGTAAGCTTAGCGAGGATGTAAAATAACAAGTCAGAGGTGGAAAGAGGAACAGGTGGCCCAAGAAGACATACTAATATTTCAATATTGTAAAAGGATGTTAGAAAAATGAAAGCTTAGAAATAATGCAATTGATCATGGATTGTACAGCCATCCAAGAGGGTGTCTTCAGAATGTGAGGAGCTCACAGTAATGAAGGAACTTGCTGTTACTCTGGTCAAACCTTTGCTGAATATCGTATCATTGAAAAGTCCTTGGGAATGAAAGGGTCAAGCCCTACATACAGTAGCTGTCAAAGCCAAGGAAGCAAGAACCGCATCAATTTCAGAAAGGTTTCTTTATTGCTGAGGACTAGGTATCTTACTGCTTGGGCCGAGCTTTTTTTGAGATAATCTTAACCAGATTGCCCCCACAATTTAACCCATCAGTACCAGATTATGGGAGGACAGCAGATGTCACAAAGGAAAGGAGAGGAGAGGAGAGGAGAGGAGAGGAGAGGGGAAGGGAAAGGAAAGGAGAGGAGAGGAGAAGAGAGAGGAGAGAGGAAAGGAAAGGAGAGGAGGGGAGAGGAGAGGAAGAGAGGAGAGAGGAAAGGAAAGGAAAGGAAAGGAGAGGAGAGGAAGAGAGTGGAGAGGAGAGGAGAAGAGAGAGGAAAGGAAAGGAGAGGAGAGGAGAGGAGAGGAAGAGAGTGGAGAGGAGAGGAGAGGAAGAGAGGAGAGGAGAGAGGAAAGGAAAGGAAAGGAGAGGAGAGGAAGAGAGTGGAGAGGAGAGGAGAGGAGAGAGGAAAGGAAAGGAGAGGAGAGGAAGAGTGGAGAGAAGAGGAGAGGAGAGAGGAGAGGAGAGGGAGTGGAGAGGAGAGGAAAGGAAAGGGGAAAAAAGTGGTAAGACCAAGAAAGTCCAGATCGATGGATGCCTGGGAAGATTCTACAGATCATAAAGCAATTAATCTATAAGCCTCTTGAAAACTATGCCATAATTTTAGGACAAACAGTATGGATTTATTAAGAATCACATTAAGCTAAACATCTCATTTTTTAAAAAATAACTTCAGCATTTTATGGAAATACTGTAAGCATAGCTTGGTTTCAAAAAGACATTTCATAAAATACTCAATTGTGTTTGTTAATCAAGAGGATTCACTGCAGGCTGTATGATAAGTGGATGCCTACTGGCCTTAGAAAAATCACACTCAATGAGTGTTTATTCATGGTTTTTCATCACATTGGAAAGAAGTGTTGAGTGGAAGGCAACAAAATCAGTCCTTCATTTTTTCACTTTTATTATTGCTTTGGATGAATAACAGAATGGAATGCTTAACAGGCCTTTATATAATACAAAATTAGGTGGGAATTGGATGTAGGATACTTGGTTTGGAAATAATGTAAACATTATTACATTTGGAAGATATTCATATCCATGAATATCTTTGAAAACATGTAGAAAGAGAAGCCAACTAAATATGAGTTAGCAGTGTAATACAGCAGCAGAAATTGTTTAGGCTGCATCAGCTGAAACATAGATTCCAGACCTTTCTTTTCTGTGTTGATCAAAGCGCCATCTTGAGTAGGATAACTAGTTTTGGACACTAAACACATTCAGAGAAATTAAACAGGCTCGGAGAAAGGCAGGTAGATTATCAGGGGCCTGAAGGAACTAAGAATGTCTAGCCTGGATAAAAGAAAATTGGGACAGAAAACAAAGCACTCTTCAAATGCCTAAAAGGACATCAAACAAAACAAAGTCAAGACACATTTTCCATCCCGAGTGCAGAAAATGAATTACCGTATATACTTGAGTATAAGCCGACTCGAATATAAGCCGAGACCCCTAATTTTACCCCCCAAAAATGGAAAAAGTTATTGACTCGAGTATAAGCCGAGGCTGGGAAATGCAGCAGCTCACCTTATGCTCCTCTCCAGAGATCCTCCCTCAGCAGCGGCCGGCAAAGTAGCTCGCATGCGAAACAAGCCTGGCAGAGGAGCCGGAGCGGCGAGCAAAGACGCCCGCCCGGATCCTGCAAGGCCCCGGCCGAGACGCGCCCCCAGCAATGGAGCCGCTCCGGCTCCTCTGCCGGGCTTGTTTTGCATGTGAGCTACTTTGCCTGATGCTGCTGGGGTCGCGTCTCGGCCGGGGCCTTGCAGGATCCGGCCCGGGTGCCTCTGCTCGCCCTCAGCAGCACCTGGCCCGGAATCACATGCGAAACAAGCCCGGCAGAGGAGCCGCGCTTCTCTTCTCGGCTCCGAAAATAGGGATCCTGCAAGCTCCTCTGCCGGGCTTCTTTGCATGTGAGCTACTTTGCCTGACGCATCTCTAATGACTTCAACTTCGGGTGCTAGTTAGAATTTATATCCAGATTGCCTCTCAATTTACACACCCAGAGCCAGAAATGGCATTTTATCCCAGCAAAGTGACCAAGAAGAGAGTAGAAATCCCTATTTTCGGAGCCGAGAAGAGAAGCGCGGCTACAGCAGTCGCTGAAAAATCCAGCAGCAGAGTTCCGCAGAGGAATAAAAAGCACGAAGAAAAGCAAAGGAAACAGTGAGGAGGAGGAAGAGAGACGCCTTGGCTTCGTGCAACTCTCTCTGGAGTAACCGTCACAGCGGCTCCATCATGTCTCCAAGGTGCAAAGCTCCTCCTCCCCAATGCCTTCCTCGGGAGCCCTCGGGGCTTTTGAGAAACTCTTTCCCGTTGCCTCGGCATCAGATTCCGCCGCCGCCACCGCCGCCTCAGCTGCGGACGGCCGAAGGCCCAGCCTAATCAGCCGCCAGTCCCCATAGACCCGAGAGCTGGCACATACGGGTCTGCCACACGGAAAGCAGGGAACAGGGTAGTTAAATATGGCTCTTCCCTGCCGCGTTCTCAGGTTACCTTGGCGCCCCACCATCGTCACGGCGGAGAGAGAGAGAGAGAGAGAATTGCACGCGAGCGAGCCCGAGCTAGAGTTCCCCCCAAGGGGGCGGAGAAAGAAGAACTCTCGGAGCGTTTCTTTCATAAATACGCGCGCAGGCACACACTCGCCCAGCCACGCACTTCGCCCAGCTTCTCGCGGGGAGTTTGCAAGCCCTTCGTTTCTCTTCAGGGCCATCAGAAGGGCGATCAAGTCTCTGCCCTGCCCTGCCCTGCCCTGCCGTGGGGGTGGGGAGCCAAGCGCGCTTGACATTCCTGGAAACGAGAAGGGCCTGCGGAGACTGACACCAACCCGAGTGCCCAAGCGGGTCTTCTCAGCGTCAGGCAAAGTAGCTCACATGCAAAACAAGCCCGGCAGAGGAGCCGGACCGGCTCCGTTGCTGGGGGCGCGTCTCGGCCGGGGCCTTGCAGGATCCGGGCGGGCGTCTTTGCTCGCCGCTCCGGCTCCTCTGCCGGGCTTGTTTCGCATGTGATTCCAGGCCAGGTGCTGCTGAGGGCGAGCAGAGGCGCCCGGGCCGGATCCTGCAAGGCCCCGGCCGAGATGCGACCCCAGCAGCGTCAGGCAAAGTAGCTCACATGCAAAACAAGCCCGGCAGAGGAGCCGGAGCGGCTCCGTTGCTGGGGGCGCATCTCGGCCGGGGCCTTGCAGGATCCGGGCGGGCGTCTTTGCTCGCCGCTCCGGCTCCTCTGCTGGGCTTGTTTCGCATGTGATTCCGGGCCAGGTGCTGCTGAGGGCTAGCAGAGGCGCCCGGGCCGGATCCTGCAAGGCCTCGGCCGAGACGCGACCCCAGCAGCGTCAGGCAAAGTAGCTCACATGCAAAACAAGCCCGGCAGAGGAGCCGGAGCGAATGTCAAACTGGCAGCCTGCGGGCCGGATGCATCACGTGAGGTGATCAAGTTTGACACCCATGGACTAGACAGACAAATGTCACGATTGCTTTAATTTAGTTTTCCACACTCACAACAGAATTGATCTAGATGGCCCTTCCAAGTCTATAAATCTATTTTAATTTAAATACCACTTAACGAAACATCATGATTATAACTTCAGAATCATGGAATTATAAGCCCGATATTTTTTATGTCCACTAGTAGTAGGATGCAAGAAGGACTATCTAATATAAATGTGAGGAAGAAAAAAGAATTTTGTTAAGAAGGTATAAGCGTTTGTCATTGCAATGCAGTGATTATTGCCTTTGCAGATAGTCTTGATTTATAGTGTCTGAACACTATTTAATCTCTTTAAAAAAGATTTCACATACGTTGCTCTGAAAACGTATGGCAGGAGGACTCAATGTATTTATAGTACTGTCTGCATAGTACTGTCTACAAACACACAAAGTGTATACACATAATGCTAGATTATGCAACTGGTATCTTTTTGCCCATTAACAGTTAATTTACACACATACATATGTGGGTATAGACCACGGCTTCTCAACTTAAGCAACTTTAAGACGTGTAGACTATAATTCCTAGAAATTCCCAGCCAACATACTGGGGAAACACTGATGTAAAATTCTTACAGTACAGTGTGAGACAGGGAGCAAAACTTAATTTCATGCCCTTAAGAACGACAATACCCAGAAGAATAAAACTAAACTGGCATATTTTATTTCTACAAAATGTATAAATATTGAAAATTTACAGCAGTTAACATTTAATAATGATTACATTTGAAATTGATAATTCTTGAAAACAGCCCACTCTTAGAATTGTAACATGTATTGTGTCCCTAGTACGCAATGTTTGAAGTTTTAAGAGCAATTCTTCCAATGGATACTCCCTCTAAATTGGATGATCAAGTATACTTTAAAAAAAAACAAAACTCAGTGGCCATTTTAAAGGACCTCCTCGCTTATTATGCCTTTTGGGTGTATGCTTCAGATATTTCCATGTGCAGTTAAAGATACAGGGATGTGATAAATTTTGTAATTTTGCACAGCGCAGAAGCACATAAAACAGAAGGTGGGACTGGCTATAAACCCCTCAGCATGCATGCTTTGGCCAAATTTAAGTTTGTTACCATGTATGCAAAGCCTAGGGAGGATTGGAACATCAATGGCCCAGCTATCCTGAACATTTAAGGGACAAATGGCAACTTTAGTCTATTTGAAAAAATGAAAGTGAGGCTTCAGAAATATAGCTGTGTTGAAAATACTTTTACACAAATTCACATAATCTAAAACATTTTGCTGAAGCACAGTCAACATCTTGAGATGAAACAATAGCAATTTATTTAGTAGCATTTTAATGTGGTTGAATCTTACCAGATGCATTCATACAGTAATAGCAGCATACTTTTAAATTTATCCATAAATGGAAAATACAGGTGGGAGAGTGTCTGTCCGCGCATATGTGTATAATGGTTTGTGGAATACAGTTCGAATTTTCAAGATATTGCTATTACAATAGTTAATTGCAAGCCTGATTTCCTATTGAAATTGTGTTTATCTAGTTTATAATGGTGCAGTAGGATTTAAAAGACAGTAACGTTATAAAATTTATTTCAAATTTCTTTCCTAAACCATTTCAGCCTAACTCATAGCTTTACACTTAAGCACCCTCGCTAATATATGCCTCATTTGAGACTGTATTTAGCATCTACAAATGAGATGCAACTAAAATTTATATGATCAGATATGATCTCATTAATTTCAAGTAAAAAAAGCTGGACTATATCGATATCAGTACAGTATTAATCACCTTTTAAAAGGCTATTTTACTTGTCTGTTGCTAGATAAAAATACTATTCTTGGATTCAACAGTCCAGAAGCAGCCTCTGAAGACAAAATGAACTTATTTCCATTGGCTCAAACTTTATATACCTATCTTTCCCTCCTCAAGAGTTTTACCTTTTCTTAAATACTGTCCTTGTTTTTAGGTATTTATACTCAAATCATTTTTCACATTTATCATATTGTCCCTCGGCACATTTCTATGAAATTAGGACACTGTTTCTAATCTACACACAGGGAGAGAAAAGGCAACCTGACTTAAATTTTCAAAAACCAAACCAAACCCATAAATGTTTAAATTTGAACTCAACTGCTGATATCATAAAGCGACTTTAAAAAGTGAGCAATCAATACCATTCAAATGAGGAACAGCACACATTTTATTGATCTACAGAACACCGAGAGAGAGGACACTACAAGCTAATGTACAATCCTGTAAAACTAATTATTAAAACTTTGATTTTAGCCTTAACAAGTTTAGGAATATAATGATAATGCTGGGGCATATCTCCCATGTCCTATTGTTTGCTCACTAAAAAGACGGGATGAAGTAGATATTTGACGTGGCGGTCCAAGAGGTGCTCCAAGGAGGCATTTAATTGGAATTAGCAGTAGGGTTAAGTGAAAGCAGAACCTATGGTCTCAATTCTGCTTGTAGCCATCTGCCTGCTACTACTTCCTTTAACCCAAAATCCTGGCACAGGGTTGAAATGTGTTGGGATTCAGCCCCTAAAATTCCTAGTGAGCCTTCTTGGAATTGTGGGAATTGGAGAAGTGATCGCCTGATGGTTCCACTGCCCATCTCTCAAACTTTGCACATGAACTTTCAAAGACCCCCTTCCAACCCAACCTTTGGAAGATTTCTGGCTTTGCAGTAACCTTCCTCACTGTTTAGCGCAAGCCACGTTTCTTCGGGAATAATTTGTATTTATAATTTTTTATGTATAGAACTTATGCTCATGACTCCTTACCCTGGATTAAGTTCCATTTTATGTTCTTTTTCGCAAATAAGTTAGACCCCCCCTCCCCCATGTATTTAAGCTTGCTGTCACAGGAACTTGAACAAAACCCTTTACTTGATGGATTTGGAGCAGTATGATCCCTGAATGTTTACTGATCTCCCAAGGGTCACGGCTGCCAGAGTTGCTGTGGGATGCAAAAAGAGATTTGCTGTTACTCAGTCTGTGGGATAAAACCTATGGAGGAGAACAGTGATGCTCTCTTCTCCAGAACAAAGCCTGCTGCCATATTATCAGTCAATTTGGCAGGTGAGTATCAAAAAGGTAAGCTGCAGATAACCTAAACTTTGCTGCTTCTGTGTCCTCCTAACATAGGCAATACAGAAACCACAGCCAGCCCGTCCGAGTGTCACCTGGACTGTTGTAGACCCAGGTAAGCAATAAACACTTCAAATGAGATCATGTACCCTTTAGTTAAAAGGGCTGCATTACTTGTCAAAGATCTGGCTAACATCAGTTTACAGGCAGTCCTCAGATTATGATCAATCACTTAGCAACTTTTTAAATTGCGATAGCAAGTGTTTTATGGCCTGTAAAGCAATTCTGGGTGTTGTAAAATGTTTCCTCTCCCCCCCCCCCCAGTCACGCCAAAACCAAATGGGTTCACATTTAGGACTGTGGCAATCACTCAATGACTACAGATTTCCTTAACAACTGCAGTGATTTGCCTAACCTCTGCAAAAAAAAAAGTCATCCAATTGGGTCCAATCACATGGACAACTCAACTTACAACTGTAACGATTTATATCTGGAAATCTGGTCCCAAGTGTGATCATAAGTCAAGGACTACCTGCATCCTTGAATACATCTTCTGTTTGCCTGACTCTGCTGATCAGACCATTCCCCTTCTTTAGGGAATGCTGCCTGCCTCGGCCCCTCTGGCTCTCTGATTTGGATTCCAGGCTGATATTTTTATGTTGTTTTGCTTCTGATCCTGCTGAAATGTGGACATTTTTCCTAGCATACTTATATAATATTCATGAAGAACTCTTCTGGGATAGAAAAAGCAGACAAATGAGCATATTCAGAATCAACAGTTAGGCAATAACAACATAAAGGCAGTATCATGTAGTGAGCCAACTCATTTTCTCAAGATGCCAGAATGAAACTTGAAAGAAGTCATTTCAATGTCTCAGTATTGCGGTGTGGAATTGATCAGTCCATACTACCCAATATAGCATAATATAGCATGGCCCTGGGGTTGATAAAACAAACTGCAATAAATTAAGTCCAGGTAAAAATGAGTACATTTTATATACTTTCTGACCCAATAATCATCACTAGAACGATACAGACTCCAATGCTGGATAAACCTTGTTCCTACTTGCATCCTGGCATAGAGATATGTGACAAAAAAACCCCTTCCCTTAAAAAAAAATACCGTTTATAGAGATAGTTGTATCTTATCCAATGTCCTCCATATACGAAACAGACAAGTTTATTAGACAAGTTTTTAATTAGTCCTGAACTTGGTGCTATCATATGCTAAAAATTCAACTTGCTATGTTTTGAAGAGTTATACATCTTCATCATAATATCTTAATAATTATTAGGGGGTTGCATTGCATTGTTGACATTTTCAGGTTAGACCTACTGGTATTTATGCCTATGGACCAAGAATCTTTAGAAAACAAATACATTTGGTAGAACAAAAAGGAGTAGCTATTGCAACCAAGCTCAGCTTGAAATCAGCTTGTGTCTACTCATAAACCTGTTCTTCTATCTGCATCTTGTGTGATTTAGATAAAATTTCTTGCTGTCCTTTATATTAATTGTTAATGTAAGATTACGGAAGTTGGCCTAATGTGTTACAATGCTTGCAATGACTTATATTTTGCAAAGAGCATCGGTCGGTATCATCAATCCCATTTCTTTATGCTTCCCTTGGCCGTGAATTTGATTTCACATTCCAAGTACCAGCATATCCTTCATTCAGTTCTGTGGATATTAACAGAAGTTTCAGGAACAGAAATGCCACTTTTTTCCCCCTGACACTATACATGAAAAACATCCAATATATACAGAAATTTACTGCTGAGAAATCTTTTCAGCTGGGCTATTCATAGGTAATGGGTTGGCAGCAGATTAACAACGGATTCTTCCTTTGTCACCATGAAGGACTGGTACAAGTACATCAATTGAGGAAAACAAATGTTACCATCTTTCACAATGCAAGTGAGCTTCATAAGGCATTTAACATTGTCACTTTCAAGCAATATTACAGGACAGAACCCACAGCAAGCCACTTCCCACCCTCTTGCAATTTTGCTTTGTAACCCTTTTCTGGAGTCTCCTTTTCTCAAAACTGCGGTGTCTTCATAATACTGTATATGCCAGGGTGGGTAAAGCATCCGTGTGTTCAGCTGACTTGTAAAAAAAAAAATCAGAGAGAGAGAGAGAAAAGTGCAACCATGCTTTTAAGCAATTTAAAAAAAAAACGTTGTTTTTCTGGCATGTGGGCTTTGAATCAAGCATCCAAACCCTTTCTCTTCACCGACCACAAGGGAAGAAGAACATCCTTCTGTGTGAAGTGTGACCCTTCCAAGGTCCGAGGAAGGACATAAAGTATGTGTGGCTTCAGGCACCCAAGGTCATGTTACGTAGCAGCCACTGCTGGGATCGGCTTTCGCTGCAGTCTTTCATGGTAGGAACCATTTTGTCATCCTCCGAGGGCTCGTCCAGACACTGGTTACTGTTCACATGTCTCAAGGTCAGCCGCTGCAAAACAAACAAGAAAACCAACAAATAAAGAAGACAGCGTCACTTGGGCTAGTCAACAAATTCCTCCACCATGTTCAGGCATGAGGGAAATCACACAGAAGCTTCCTGACCACTGATCATATAGTGACAGGAGGAAGTTGGACTGCTGAAGCTCCAAGGCCGAAAGGAAAGCTTTAACATGTATTCCTTTGGCAGAATAACCGCTCTACCACCTACTCTATGGTACTGGTCAGCTTTCTGGTGAAAAGAACAACTGGTCCATCTTCTACATTTGGGAAAACTAATCCTGCAAGTTTATAAAAACAAAATATTTCAAAGGCATTTTAATCTAAAGCATTTTTCCGAGTTGATCAGCAAGCTTGAAAAACATGGCCTTAGAATTTCCTTTCAGAAATTGTTTTAAGTTTGTTGGAAGAAGCATGGTTTTTGTTTTTTGCCTTTTTCTCCCCTTTCTTATGGCAGCTCCTTCTCATATAATGAGGTTGCCCTTCTATAATTAAAAAAATGATCAATTGTTAATGTGCTACAAATGTTTTGCTATAGAAAGTGGTGTAGCCTTTGGAAGTAGGGTACTCAAGAGCTAAAAATAAAAGGATTATCTAATTGTAATTAAACCAGAAGCTCCTTCTGTTCAGGGGATGTTTCCTTGAAGAAATTAAGCAGTCCATTATGCTCATAATCATAATTCTGTGAAGATACTTTGTGCAATTTACATAGGAAAATTCCAACAATCTCCTCTCTTTATCGGTCTTAGTTCAATTTAGACTATCAAAGTGGCATTTTGTCTTCAGAGCATTCTCTAATCTATCATTTGTTATATTAATGAGAATTTATAAACATTTCTGCCTTATTTTTCATCCTGCTGTTTTAGAACTTGAAATGAGGAGACAGATTATATGATAGTATATCAAATGTTTAGACTTGATTTAGCTTTTTTGTCTACTATCAAATCCTTTCCAAAGACCTGGGATAGGCAGATGCTGTTTAATAATAGTAAAGGTATCACTGCAGGATGTAAGTTGTTCCAATTATCCATCATTAATCAGCAACAATCTGCTATCAATATATTGATGTTATTCAATCATATTTTTCGGGAGGTGTGGTGGCTAAAGGTGAAGACTCTCACCTCCCGCTGAGAAGGCTGAGAGTTCAATTCTAGGCAGCAACATATGTTTCTCTATCAGGGCCCAAAGAGAAAATATCTGCTGCAAGCTCTGCGTAGGCCTCAGGAAGGGCATCCAGCCACTAAATGCTCAGCTCCATTCAGTCACTCTGACCCCACCACAAAGCAAGGGATTACAAGGTCATAAAAAGAAAAAAAATCAATAGGCTTCTGGTTTGCCGAGGCAGCCGCCATGGACGTCTAGAAGGCAAGCTCCGTCTTCCGCGTTCAGTTTCGCTTTGCTGGGGGACCATGGAAAGGGTTGAAAGTTGCCCTGTAGGGGTGACCAGCAAGGAGGTGATCCCCATTGGATCATGGGAGGGCGGTAGCTGTTCCGCTTGATCCAAGGCAGTCCTCCAAACTGGCGGACAAAAGACCGTCCATAGCAATATGGCTCGTCACTAGGCTGCAGACAGCCAAAGTCACACTTACCACCAGGCAATTTTAAAGCAGCGCAGGTGAGACTGGGTGAGATCTACCTCTCTTAAATCCTAACTATTTTCTTTATCTGCATAAGCTGCCTTAAGTACTTTTTCCCCCTGTGGAGAGAGAAGGGAGATTTCACCCCTCCCTCTAGAAACAGTGGCGATTGACTATCCAGGGGAGTTTAAAACATTGAAAGAATAACTTGATCCTAATTGGAATTCTATTTTTTAAAGTTTGTGGACTAAAAGATTTTCTATGCTTATTGAAGATTAGGGTTTTTACTTATAAGAAAGAAGCAAAGCTGAAAAGATTATAAAAACTTCAGATTTAAAAGAAAACTTTTAAGGGTAGGGGTGACATCTTGTGGCTAAACCTGATACTACAATTTGTTATTGTTTAAAAGATACATGGCCAGCAGCCCAGACAATAGACACGACTTATGCAACCTTGAACATCAGCTGGCCCAGCTGTGTTCCTTATTTAGTGAGAAAATCTTTTTTTTTTTGCATTCTCTGATTGTAAAGCTTTTAACTTAATACATTACTAAGAAAATATGGATGAAGATCAGGAACAGATTCTCTCTATGTTGAAAGGAATTCATCAAGCTATTCTTACAGCTACTGATGAAATAAGAGGTTACAGAAAAGAACAAGATTTCAGCCCAGATATACAAACTCAAACTTTGATTACATCTGAAAAATCAACTACACAGAATATAACAGAAAAGGTGGAACAATTAAAGATTATGACAGAAGATCCAACTAATCAACAAACACAGTCAATGGAAAACCCAGAAAAGGGACTGACAATATGGAAAAAGGAAAAGACTTTCGACATAAATCAGAAAGAACCTGAGGATCAAGAAGAACAACAGACTGAAGAGAAGATAAACAGTTCAGGACAACTACGTTGAGATGGAAAAATAAAGAGACGATTTGTTAATCCTCTCAAAAAAAATGGCAACCATATGGTTTTTTCTATGTCAAACAATCTATATAACAATACAAGATTTGTTTGATGACTCTAAAGCACGGACATGGAAGACGATTTGGCAAAGAAAGAAAGCTAGAATAAGACTGAAGAAAATTGGGGTTTTGACTTATGCAAATTAAAATAGAATATACTCAAATAGATAAGATGTGTACTTTGAAATATTAGATATTGTTATGAGATGAGATAAAGAAAACTTTGGTTATTTATAACTTAGAAGTATAAATATTAATAAATTTGAACATTGATTTGCTTATAAAGTTTAAATGTAAAGGTAATACAAGTAGATTTTCACGGGTACAGGTATGTAGGTCTTGGCGTATTCGGGTCTTTTCCCATGTAAGATTGAGGGTGTCTTGGTGATGTTTCGACGAGGTCCCACTCGTCATCTTCAGGCTGGTGTCTTCGGCTTCGCTCGCACAAGCACGAAGCCGAAGACACCAGCCTGAAGATGACAAGTGGGACCTCGTTGAAACGTCGCCAAGACACCCTCAATCTTACACGGGAAAAGACCCGAATACGCCAAGACATATATATATATATATAGATATATAAAAAATTACACAAATATGAGCTGCCACTGCTGTGGCTACTGCCTGTAGATGGCCTTGGGCTAGGCTGAAACAGGAAATAAGATTTGTCCTGTGTCTGGGACTAAGCAAGTGTATTCTGAATGCTTAACAAACATTTAACATATATATATATATATATATATATATATATATATATATATATATATATATATATATATATATATATATATATATATATATGTTTGGTCATTCGGGTTTTTCCCCGCGTAGAACTAAAGGTGCAAAGAACCTTTAGTTCTACGCGGGGAAAAACCCGAATGACCAAACATCCACATACAAACACCCGCGAAAACCTCAGAAAACAAATTATATATATATATATATATATATATATATATATATATATATATATATATATATATATATATATATATATATATATATATATATATATATATATATATATATATATATATATATATATATATATATATATATATATATATATATATATATATATATATATATATATATATATATATATGTATATACACACACACACATACATACATATGCTAAAAATCAATCGATTAATGTAATATTTTTTTTAACTTAGCGGTAATAATAATTATTAGCTTAAATATGAGATAGTAGATATTTAAGAGAAAAAGACAGGAAGTATTAAATGTTGAAATAGGAGGAAGTCTGGTTACTAAATTTATGATATCTGGAAATTACCAGAAAATAAGAATATTATATTGTATTACTAATTAGTTGATGTAAGATGGTGAGAACTCAAATAGATAAGACGTGTATTCTGAACATTACATCTTGTGATGAATTGTGATAAAGGGAATTGGGGTTATTTAAAACTTGGAAATTATAAATATCAATTGTGAAATATAAATATTAATGGGAAAACAAAAATTGGGAAAAATTAACCAGGGCATTGATTGTCTAAAAAGAATGAATGTTAAAACAACTAGGATATGTATAAATTAGAAATTATTGATAAAAGCAAGAAAGTTATTTTTTTTAAATTGATATAATAAGAACTGTACTAATTTAAAGATGAGACAGTAAATACTAAGGGGAAAAGAGGGGAAACATTTAATAGTTTGAGATCTGTACTAAAGATATTTGTATATTATTGAATTATTGACCAACTCAGCCGTGACATTGCTTTTCCAATATTTAAATGTAAAACTAGAAAACCAATAAAATTTTCTTTAAAAAAAGAAAAAAATCAATAATATTTTTCAATATACTGGTGAAATTTAGCTTATATTTCTGCTCTCCCAAAAGTGCAATATTGGATATTTCCAATCTGTAAAGTACTAGACAGGAAGAACAAAGTGAAGTTAAACTCTGGAAAAATTGAGCTTTTATGTTTTCCAAAAGCTGAATTTTAAGATTTGGGAAATAAAAAGCCTACCTCAAAAAAGTTTAAATTAACATCAATGATTAATTCCTTTCTCTTCTAGGCAGAGCTAGTATTATTGATCCTGGTAATTAAGCAGCAACAGTTTGCTTCCATGGAAACAGAATGTTAATTCTGTTCAGAATCCCAAGATCTTAGTTTGATCTCCAAGGACTCTTACAACTCTGTTATTCTATGTTCTAGGAAAAAAGGTTTATTCTATGTTCTATAGATGTCATTATGTGCAAGGACTCCACACTTTTTAAAACTGAACTGTTTTCTTAAGATGGTTGAAATGATGAAATTGCACAAACTTCTAACATTTTGCATTACACTGAATTTCATGCTAAACTGGGCTGAAGATGGTTTGTGCTATACCTTTAAACAGACTGCTGTGAAATTCCCAGTGAATCACATCTATTATACTAAATCACTTAAGGCTATTTCATATTATATAGCCCATTGTGATAGGTTATTTTCCTCTAAGATGTACATATAATAGAATGCCAAAAGGCTTTAAGAAATAATTCAGAACAATGAAAGTACCATATATTAGAATTAGTTGAATTACAGGCTTCATGACTCTCTTCTGGATTCCAAATCAAATATAAACCTAATATTTCACCAGCTGTTTCTTTGTATTTGTTGTAGAATTTTACATCAAAAAAACATGTTGAATATTTCAATGGCCTTCTATAAGTACCTATTCCTACCGTTCTATCATTATGTAATGCTATTACAAAAATTTCCTTTTTTTGGCCAACAATCAATTACATTAGAAAAATATCAGCCACAAAACCACCCAATCTGTAATTTCTTTCATTATTTAGAACCAGATTAAAGTTTTTCAGCATATTCAAGATATTTAATGACTCAAAACACTATATTTTAGCCCTTTTTGTCTTAGTCAAACAGGACCTTTCAAAAGAACAAAGATGTCATTGTAATGAATAGCAATGTGTGTGTATATATTGTATGGGGTTCCTCTAATATGACTTATTTTGGATAATGAGATATAATTGACATTAAAATAATATTTTGAAATGCTCTGGGAAAAAATTATAGTGCTAACATATCCATGAGGATTGTATTCTTTCTAATGTAATTCTTGTACAGTGAAACAGGCACTTTGCAAACAAGTACATAAAATTCACCATTATCACTATCAAAAACGCTATGCAACACATTTCTATCTACCACAAAAATATACAATTTTTTATTTTTATTGTATTTACTTACAGTATTACAAGGCTGCTTTTCAAATACTGCATCCAGGTGGCATACACAACAGTTCCACAACATAGTTTAAAAACCAAACATCAAAACATGGTCTCAATTATTATATGTAGAACAATGATCAACTGAAAAAGCATGGATTGAATTCCTAAGGCAGTGCAAATTTTCAAGCTTATGTAACTGCTATGCAGAAGGGAAATATATTAACCACCCGTGAGCGGGACTGAATTCCAAAGGCATTGACAAAGGTCAATCTGATTTAGGAGATTAATTCCTTTATGGATTTCACAGTTTGCATAAACTGAGCATCTCTTGAGAAATGTTCCTCAAGATATCCTGGACTTGTGCTATACAAATTATTGTTTGATACTATAGACCAAATAGTACAATACAGTGACAGCCAATGTAGATGTTCCAGTAAGAGGGCAGGGTTATGGTGAGGCAATCCTCCAGAGCAATTAAATGTTTATTGAGAAAGGCCTTCATCCTTTGCTTTTATTTCTTCAGTTGCTGTGCCATCATTCATTCCAGTTGAATATGGATTCCAACATGAATTCAGATAAGCTAGAGTTAAAAGTACTTTACATTTTTCTTAACAGTAGATTTTAATTTAAATTTTCCTTAACTGCATTTTTTTTTTATTTTGCTCTGTGACAGACTCAATTCTCAATTCTCATTCTTTTTACCACAGTGGTTATTGGAATTATCCTCTAGCGATAAAGAGACTACATACACTCATCATTTCACAGACAAAATGGAGCATTTTGTTTCTTGTCAAAAGGGAAAGAAAGATTCAAAATGGCTGAGAGACTTGCTTTTGAATATCGAGATATTAAGGCTTCTAATAGTTTTACTAAATTACAACTGGCACTTATTGTTCTAAATGTGAGGCAAGAACTTCTTTGAAGGTATTTTTATGCAGAATGGTGTTTCAATTTGAAAGAAACATATGATTTATAAAGCTGTACAGCAGAACTTCTGCTTAGGTAAACTTATTGTAAACTAATTCCCAAACTGTTCTTACTGAACCAAGGACTTCAACTAGAAATAATAATAATGATGTAAGCTGCTTGGAATCACTGTGCACTGAATGGCCATATAAAAGTGTTGAATACATAAATTTTAATAGAAGTGATAAATAACATTTGCTTTGATAGTATCAACATGGCAAAACCTCACTTTACACAACAACATTTGGTGAAAAACTGAGAAACACAGCATACCTCTTCTTTATATAGTGCTGTAATTTGGCTGTCTACTACTATTGTACCAATCATAGATTCACAGAATCAGTGCCAGGAATGGTGGCTTCTGTGTTAGATTTTTATACCATTTTTCCTCCAGAAAATGGTAAATAGCATTCCATCCTCTTTATAGGGTTGGAGTAAGAAGTGTGACTAAGTGGCATAGCTTAGCTGGGCGAGGAATTCTGAGAGTTGAAGTCCACAAGTCTTAAAGTTGCCAAGTTTGGAGGCACCTGGCTTAGACCAAGAGGGAGTGACTGGCCTTATTTTCATTAAGTAGGTCTGGACTCAAACCTGAGTTCTCTAGCTATAATCCAACAGTTCTTTCATTTGCTGTGCTATATAACTGGATTGGATTAAATGTTGGGCAGCATTTGAACCCCCAAAGGGGCCTGATCTGCTGTGAATCAGTAGACGATCAAACAATAGCTACTGCCACAAAGATTTTCCCCACTTTAATACCGTATTTTTCGGACCATAAGACGCACCGGACCATAAGACGCACCCAGTTTTTAGAGCAGGAAAACAAGAAAAAAAATTCATTCTCCTTCTCTCTCTCTCCCTCTCTTTCTCTCTCTTTCTCTCCCTCCCTCTCCCATTGTCCTTTCCTTCCTTCCTTCCAGTCGCCATTAAATGGATTGGACTTCAGGCAATGCTGAGCGTTACTCGAAATACTTTACATGGGTTATTGTTTGAATTATCCTTCACTAATCCCGCAAGATGGGGTACCAGCAACTCTTTATTTTGCATCCCAGAGAAATTACGAGAGAGGATTGCAGCGGGGGTCTTGTAGAGACAAAAGCTATGGCTGGGCCGCTAACACGTTTATAAGCAAGCATGGCTTGTGGTTTGTCACCATTGCAGATGTAACCTGAGAATTTTCACTTTGTCTGGAATTAAACCATGGATCCCTTTTTAAAGTTCACTTGGTTGACGGCTTCCTTCCATACTCTTCCCAGCAGAGAAAAGAACATGAAACTTAGCTAACTAGATTAGGGACAGTTTGGGAACTTTTTACCAGTCAGGCCCAACTTACTGAGGCTCATTTGTTTTGCTTGTCACTTAAAACAAACTTGTGGCTCCTTGTGATGTGCAGACTTCCTTCTCTCTGAATTGCAGTTCCAGATTGTTTACCTGATGTTAAACGGGATCTCTTCTCAGAAATGCAGCTGGCCCTCTGTTTGCTTTCACTCGTTTTCCCACTGAAAATCTGAGCCACTCACCTTGCTGGTCTTTGTGCAATAGGAAATGGTCCGTGTGTGAAACGGAGTGAGGGAGATTGCCAGAAATGCGAATTGGCCGATCTCACGCTCCTGCAAACTCCCTCGCTCGGTTTCAGCTTCCCTTGCTACAAGAGAAAGCAGGCTGAAACGAGGCAGATTGCAGCAGCGCGAGATCAGCCGATTCGCATTCCTGGCAATCTGCCTCTTTCAGCCTGCTTTCTCTTGTAGCAAGGGAAGCTGAAACCAAGCGAGGGAGAGTGCAGGAGCGTGAGATCGGCGTTTCTCAGCACGTGCCGATTCGTGCTCCTGGCAATCTCCCTTACTTTCCACTTGCGGAGGTTGAGGCTGGCCATACGGATCACCTTCGGACCATAAGACGCACCCTCGTTTCCCCCCCACCTTTGGGGAAAAAAAGTGCGTCTTATGGTCCGAAAAATACGGTACTTAGACGCTATTTATTAAAAATAGGTGCTTTAAGGTAATGCAAAACAACCAGACTTTTATCAGTTTTTAGAATTAAGTAAGGTATGCAAAAAAGAAAAGAAAAGAAAGAACTACACCACAGAAGAAAAAAAATGCAGTTGTTATATAGCTATGTTTACCTCAATACTGGACTTTACAGTAGAAATTAGAAGGGAGGGTGAGAAAGAAAAAAAGCTATCATATTTATTTATTTATTTATTTACTTATCTTCATGATACCTACCTCTAGGCATCTACTAAAGGAAATAATCGGTGGAGCTTTTAAATAAGTTCCTAAAAACCTCCAGCCGAGTATAGTTTCTCAACAACCACTTCTGAAAAGGGCTGTCATTACAAGGCTCCATGGTGGGACCATGAATGTCATCTTCTATCCTGCTTACAGTCAAACAAGACTGGGTAATAACATGAAGAAAGGTGTATGTCTGTGAGACAGAAAAATGGCAAGTAGAAATCATGAAGTAGAAAAAAAAACAAGTAGAAACCTTGAAGCAAAAGGGTAAACCTCCCTATCCGATCTACGGCAATGAAAAGGTAACTGAACTACAATATAAGTACCTTATATTCACACAGCTTAAGTCATCATTTTGAAACAGTCTTAGTATTTACATGGATTTCATAAAACATTAACATAAATCAACATATTTATACTCTAGAAAGAGTCCAGAGAAGAGCGACAAAGATGATTAGGGGACTGGACTTATACCTCTTCTGCTTTCTCTTAATTCATTACCTTGGTTATTTCTTTGCCCCTTCTGACTTGTGCAACAATATGCTTTTAATTCATTCCCATTAAAATTAGTGTCTCATGGTGCTGTCAATCCACTAGGTTTACAGAATCAGCCTATTGCCCCCAACAATCTGGGTCCTCATTTTACCGACCTCGGAAAGATGGAAGGCTGAAATCAAACTTGAGCTGATGAGACTCGAACTGCTGACAGCTGGCAGTATGGAAACAGATCTTATCACCAATAAATCATTGAGATGTTGTAGTGGGTAAAAATCTATCCATCTCTATGCTTTTACACTATATTTGCATTTAACTGTATATATACATTACTCCTATTTATTATCAATATTCTGACCTATAATCGTAAGTTTGCACAGCCTTTCTTATTTTGAAGGAAGATCTATTTTTTAAAAAGTGGCATCCTTCCTCAGTTGAAACCAGCAATACATTTTTTTAAAAAAATGTACAGCTGTGCTTGAATGCAACATTTATTTAATATTTTAACATAAAATATGTACTAGTTAATGCCTGTTATTTAATTTTGGTAATTAGAATGTACTAGCATGGAGAACAACTAAAAAAATTGCTCACTCTGAGTGAGCAACTGGAATATCAATTTTCATTATGTATCTCAGATGCATAGTCATTTCCCTTCTGTTTTCTACTAATAGAAAATAAATGCAGAATGGGAAAAAATGAAGATTTAGTAGTCTTGAATATCAATATTTATTAAACACATACTCAGCAAATCAAACAGTTATGGATGAAAAAAAGAAAGAATGGCATTGCAAAACATTTTCAATTAAAAGAGAATACATTCAAAAATTCTGACTACAGGGAATTTTATCTGCATGCAGTGCAGCTAAACTTATCTCAAATCCATGCAAACTCCTATTATTAGCTTTCATTCAGTCCTGCCAATTTGGAAGAAAACAATGAACCCGTGAAATGATTAGTTTTTCATTTTACAAATAAAACGAGTCTTATTGAACATAAACAGTTCTGAATCGTGAACCAATTTACCCAAACCTTAATGGACTGATATCCATAACTTTAAAACATTAATACATCAAAAACATTTTATAACAATATTTAATGTATACAGCAGAAACCTTTTCAATTATCAAAATAATGTAAAAAGGTTGGTTGGAACCAGCTAATCGAGCCTGTCAGAGCATACCTCACAAGGATTATTACACTCACTGTCTAATGGAAGTAGCAGCCAGTCACTCAAAATAACAATGACTCCTCATCTGAATAGGTTTCAGGAAAAGTACAAAACACGGTTTGTAACCATCCTGAGAATTAAATTGAAAGACCTCGTATATTGCCAATGGTAAACACATATTGCTTTCCTATCTTCCTGTGTTCTTTGCAAATGTAGTGCTCTGATTAATTTGATTCTCACAAATACATATCCCAATGTTCTGATATAATGTGCCTCATGAAAGATTTATTATGCAATATCAACTGCAACTGGATCTTTTTCATTCATTTTGCAGGTGCAGGAAAAAGACAGAAATGAACTTTTTGTTGGTGTGACTGTTCACAATGAATACATTTCTGAGTAATTTTTTTTAAAGAAAGGACAATCCTCAAATATTTTGAGAAATGACATTTTCTCCTTTTATCTGCGCATCTGTATCATGTATTCTTCCTTTTTCTATTCCCTAAAAAATGAAACATGCTACAACACAATTAACTTCAACTAACAGCATCTTGCTACATGATGGAGCAGGAAATGGAGAATCTATACTTATAAAACAGTCTACAACTAAACAAAGGCCATATATATATAATAAAAGCAGTAAACAAGTGAAATCCTAAACTAAAATCAATCACGGGGATTACCAGTTTCTAAATGCTTACCTCAAAGTTGTATTCCCATTTACCTGCATGCTAACAAAAGCAAAGGAATGGCAATGTGAAGTCAAACTATGACCCAGGAAAATGTTTAGAAAGCATTAAGTTTCTTTCAACTAGCTATATCACCCTCAGGCTTTATGGTACATAGTCAACTAAATATTTCTAACATCTAAATCTTGATAGTTGAGTTCAAAAAGGGTTAAAGCATATGTCCAGTCAGATTTTTTTTTTACATAAAAGCAATAGTGACAGAAATAGTTTTTCTCTATTTGAGTAACTGAGAACCATTTGGTGTTGTGGTGAAAGCAACAGGCTAGAAACCAGGAGACCATGAATTCTGGTTGTACCTTAGGCACAAAGCCAGCGGAGTCATCTTGGGCCAGTCATTCTCTCTCATCCCTAGGAAGCGGAAGAACGCAAACTACTTTGGAAAAACCTGGACAGACATCAGAAGTAAAAAACAGATATGTAGGCATGTGCACATGCTTACAGACTCTCTCTCTCTCTCTCTCTCTCTCTCTCTCTCTCTCTCACACACACACACACACACACACACACACACAATTTGTGAAAGGAATGCTAATAATTTGGCAAAAGATTGCAATTCAATTGTTGGTTTAAAGCCCTTCACGACATGGGTCCAGGTTACTTAAGGGACCATCTCACCCCACTGGGATTGGCACGTACGACTCATGCTGGCGGAGGGGGCAAGCTGCGGGTCCCAACAGCCTGATTATTTTGGCTGGAGGGGCCCAGGAGGAAGGGCCCAGGGGCCTCCTGCTGTGGCTCCTGCCCTCTGAAACATTTTGCCCTTCAATGTGAGGTTGGCCACAACCCTCCTATCTTTTCGTAAGGGCCTGAAGACGTGACTCTGTCAGTTGGCTTGAGGCCCCAGTGGGGGAACAGTGCAATGATGGTGATGGATTGAGTAATAACAGATACCAGCAGTTGTGCAGGCAGTTATGTGTATATTACATCTCTAGTCTACAAGCTGCACTGACTATCAGTTTGCTTCTGAGTTGCATTCGAAGTATTGTTTTTGACCTTTAAAGCCCTTCATAGCCCACCCCGTTAGATCTGGCAGAGAAGGCATGCTGAAGGTACCATCCCTAGGGATCTACATTATGTGGGTCTTAGTAGATGCGCCTTCGTTATCATGGTGCCCATCTTATGAAATAGTCTTCCTCCTGGAATTAGATTAGCTCCACCCCTTCTGACATTCTGGAAGGCCCTCAAGACCTGGTTTATGTTATCAGGCTTGAGGCTCCCAGCGAACTGGAGACTGGAGACTCTATTGCTGAGCTGATTATTTTTATCCTATCTTCCCTTAGGGTTTGTATCTCTTTTAGTGTGATTTTTGTATTTTTTATATCTGTGGCTTTTTTTCTGATTGTTGTATGCCACCCAGAGATGCTTTTGGTAAGAAATGGCTATACAAATTGATAGATAGATAGATAGATGGACACCATAGGAGAAGTTCTTAACTCTTTTCCAGGGCTGTAAGTTGGATCAGAATTGATGCTCCCTAAGGGGACAACAGAGAATGAGGTGGCTGGATGGAGTCACTGAAGCAGTAGGCGTGAGCTTAAATGGACTCCAGAAGATGGAGGAGGACAGGAAGGCCTGAAGGAATGTTGTCCATGGGGTGGCGATGGGTCAGACACGACTTTGCAACTAACAACCAGTGCTTTTTTTCTAAAAAAAAAAAAGGTGCCAGAACTCATAGGTGCTGTCACTGGGAGAAATGCTCAGAGCCACATGCCGCAGGGATTCCCCTCCCCACAGCTGCTGTGGGGATTCCCCTCCTCGCAGTTGCCACACCGCGACCCTTGCTGAGCCCCCACCTGGAGCTGCTCCAAACCCCAACCCAGAGCTGTATTCCTCGTGGCAGTGGTCTCCGGCACCAAACAGCTGATTGCCTCCGGCACCGGCACTCGTTCACATACTGCCCCGCTGCTTCCAAATGCAGTAAGTGAGTGAGTGAGCAAGTGGCGTTTGGAAGCATTTGGAAGCGACAGGGCACTAAGTAAGTGAACAAGTAAATGGCGTTTGGAAGCGACAGGGCAGTAAATGAGCAAGAGGCCTTTGAAAGGGACAGAGTGAGTGGGGGAGAGACTGAATGAGGTGCCTTTGAAAGAGACAGTGGAGTGAGTGAGAGCGACTGGAGGCTTTTGTGAGCAAAGTGTGAGTGAGCGGAGGGGCTTTTGCGAGCGAAGGGTGAGAGCAAAAGGGAAAAGTGAGGGGGAGAAGGGAAAAAGAAAAGGCACTGACTTCTGACTTCCTCTGTTACAGGAGCAGAAGGAAGCATTAACATTGAACCTCAAATTTTTGCTTTTCTATAATATTATAAACTAGCCATTTTTATAACAATAAATGAATCTAACCAATGAAACCCAAAATACCCCCCCCTTTTTTTAGTCATCAAGTTTTTGACACCTTGTTAAGCACTGGTGGTGCTTGAATATTGTCATGTCCTAAAAGTGGTACAATTTCTGAAAGGTTGAAAAGCCCTGATGTAAATGCAGCCTAAATTGTTTATTGCCATCCTATTTGCAAATAATATCTTACTTACCTAGTTGAGATGGTGTAGTTGGGCAGCAGGGAGGGGTGCAAAGTTCCTGCCTTCGCTGCAGACAACTTGCCTGTGCAATGTTTGCCGGGCGGGTCTTTTGGCGCACTCAGCAGCAATTCCTATTGGCTTTCGAAAGCCAATAGGCCAGGCTTAGGCAACCTTGGCTCTTTCATGACTCGTGGACTTCAACTCCCAGAAGATGTTACATAACATAACATCAACTGGAAGATGTTAAGCTGTCCTTCTGTTTCTTTCCTTCCCAAAAATTGTGTTAATGAGTCCTCTCTAAGCTCTGCTAATCAGCTTGTCCTGGATTGTTTTGCCGCAAAACGGAACGCTTTGCAAGTTGCAGTTGAGACAGCCCATCTCATTTTAGATATATCACATATAATTGAAGATTGTAATTAGTTGTGTGTGCACATTCAGCAAGTGTGATGTATTTGTGCTGGCATTTCTAGGCCTCTTTCCAACCACATCCAGAAAAATTTGTAATGAACATTGGAATTCTCAAGGCCATGTTTGGTATTTTCCAGCAATGTTACTGGAAGGAAAAAGCAATCCCTGCTGCGTTACTGATCCCAGAGAAGCACTTGCATGTATGCAGGTATCCTTAGGGTGCCATAGTTATGGATGAGAAATATTGGTTGCATAGTTGGCATTTCTGGATGTAATACAGATATTTTGGACTTATTTTTTTCTTTGTATGTTTGATATTTTTAAAAAGACATATGCTACTGACTACGCTTATGCAAATATGTAACATCTTTTGCTAGGATACATGACCACTACTTGTCCAGAATGTGAAAAGTGAAAGATTGTGACTAAACAAAATTTTAATGTACAGATAATACCGCCAGAAATTATTTTAGTCTTTTTAATAAATGTTGTTATTGATGTTAAGCTCACCATGGAAAACATCATATATTTAAAGACTGAAGTGCAACATAACTAGATTCTAAATAATCTATTTTTCAAAACACACAGCAGTCCAAACAATAAAAGTAAAGTCCAAATTAAGAATATTTCATTCTTAAGAATTGTTTAATTTAAAGTGGTTTAGTTGTAATAGATGGTTATAGATTCAAAATAGGTTTAGGTTTAGGTTTATTAAATTTATATGCTGCCCTTCTCCCTGAGGACTCAGGGTGGCTCACAACAATAAAAAGTTGAAAGATATAAATACAAAAATTAAAAGAGGATTAAACAATATGAGGAATAAGAACAGTTTAAACCAATAAAAAACCAAATTTAAAAACTATGATCAGTCCAGGCCCGCTTGTTGGAATAACCAGGTCTTTAGGTCACGGCGGAAGGACCGAAGGTCAGGGGCCATCCAGAGCTCTGGGGGCAGTTTGTTCCAGAGGGTCAGTGTGCCCACAGAGAAGGCACTCCTCCTGGGGGTCGCCAGCCGGCATTGCCTGGCCGACGGCACCCTGAGGAGGCCGACTCTGTGGGAGCGGACCGGGTGATGGGAGGTTGACATTGGCAGCAGGTGGTCTCGCAAGTACCCTGGGCCTAAGCCATGTAGGTTTTAAAGGTGATTATCAGCACCTTGAATTGCACCCGGAGGGCAACCGAAAGCCAATGCAGCTTGCGCAGGAGTGGTGTAACATGGGAGTATCGAGATACTCCCATAAGCACCCGCGTGGCTGCATTTTGCACCAGTTGAAGCCTCCGGGCACACTTCAAGGGCAGTCCCATGTAGAGAGCATTGCAGTAATCCAGGCGAGAGATGACAAGGGCATGGGTGACCATGCATAAGGCATCTCGGTCCAAAAAGGGGCGCAACTGGCGTACCAGGCGAACCTGTGCAAAAGCCCCCCTGGTCACGGCAGTTAGATGATCTTCCAAATTAACCCGTGAATCCAGGAGGACACCCAAGTTGCGGGCCCTTTCTGAGGGGGGCAATAGCTCCCCCGCATCAGAAGAGATGGAACCTGGTGGACAGTACGAGATGCCGATATCCACAGCCACTTGGTCTTGGAGGGGTTCAACCTGAGCCTGTTCCTTCCCATCCAGACCCGCACCGCCTCCAGGCACCGGGACATCACATTAAGGGCATCACTGGGTTGGCTTGGGGTGGAGATAAACAACTGGGTATCATTGGAATATTGGTGATACCTCACCCCAAGAGTGTACAAAAGATACTATTTTTTTCTAGCATCAGCAAAATTAGACATATTACATTGACAAAAATGCTTCTCATTTCTTTCCTGTTACCTTCATTGATTTCATTGCAGAGATGTTAACATAGGAAATAGATTATTTTGTTATCTAATTTTACCTTCCAAAAGACAGAAGCAGATGAAAAATGTGAGGTTCTTTCCTGTTGGCTTTTTTCAATTAGCTGTTTTAGATTCTAAAAGTTTAGCTCCTAAAGAAGTAACCTTGTAAATAATTTTAATGTCCTCCTCTAGTGCAGGGTAAGCAACCTTGGCTCTTTTATGACTCAAGGACTTCAACTCCCAGAATTCCTGAGCCACCATGGCTCAGCTTGGAAACCTCTCTCTTTCCCCTCAGCGTGGCTGGCTCAGGATTTCTGGGAGTTGAAATCCACAAGTCATAAAAAAGAGCCAACATTGCCTACTCCTGCAATAGGTTTTCGAAAGCCAATAGAGGGAGGGTTTTTTTTTCTTTTCTTTTTTGCAAAAAAAAAAAAAAAAGGTGCCGGAACACCGTTCTGAGCGTTCTATGAGAAAAAAAGCCCTGACAACAACAACAAATGGTGCACTGTACTAGAAACCAGGAGATTAAGAGTTCTACTCCCGCTTAGACACAAAACCAGCTGGGTGACCTTGGGCCAGTCACACTCAATCCTCAGCAATGGCAGACCACTTTTAAAAACTTTCCCAAGAAAACTGCAGGAACTAATCCAGTGGTCACCAGAAGTCAAAACTGATTCAAAGCTACACACCCAGAGACAGACAGACAGATGCACAAAGACAGAAAGACTTGGTTGAATAAATGAGAAATACTGCTATAGAAGTCCAGTGTTATTGTCTCCTTTTGCCTTTTAATTTCTCAATCCAAGACTCATAGAAGCATATTAGAAGATTTCTAGAAGAAATTTTAAAACAATATTAATTTAAAGATTCCTCTTGCACTGTATGGGAGAACCCAGTTTCTAAGAATACAGAGCTGCCGTATATTAGTCAGCTTCAATGCGCTAGGGTATCAACTGAGTTATTTGATAATGCCATAGTTCCTGGAATTCTCTAGGTCCAGTTCAGCATAATTTAAGATGAATAATCTCCTTAAGGCGGCTGGGTTGCCTCAGCACTTCTGTTTTCACTACTCAGTAAATGGTTACTGAAGAAAAAAGTAAGTGTATAGAATACCAAGGGTAAAGAGACTTTGGTGTTATACTGACATCAAATAAAATTCTATTAATGCTTATCAATATTGAAATAACCATTTCCATTTACAATTTATAAAAACTAAAAACACAATCCAAAGTACCTTAAATCAAGTCACAATTTGTAAATCGCAATAATGATAACACAATAAAAATACATTTTTACCCTATCATTATATATTTTCCTCTTTCTTAATTCAACTTGGTAAGCTAGCACCACAACAAAATGATTCTACCGACAAATTGCCTTTTCTATGCGTTTCTTATCATAGAACTACAAAATATTTCCTTTTTGCTGGCTCCATCTAATGGCTGTTTCTGATTTTGCAATCTGACTTTTTATAAGCTTCTAACATAGCTTCAAAAAACTGGTGAAATTTATTTTCAAATATCCCACATGGCAACATTTGCTATAAACTATTTATTTCAAACTATTAAAATAGTTGGTTATTTTAATATTGAATTGTACAGATATTATAAAACTGTCATCTGATTTTTAAAAAGAAACCCATATATTAAATCGCATGAGCTTTAATACGGTAATGAATCAGTAATAACTGCAAAGACCTGTATATCAAAGTAGAAAAGTAATACACATATGTATCATATAAAGTTTTGCTCCTTGAGTACATCTGATTCTTAAATATTTTCCATAAAACTACAGCTAAATATGTTGTCAGTGAAATGGCATGGATTGTTCTTTCTTTTTCAACGCTGCAACTGTCTGACTGTATCTCATATATTTACAACATGTCTTCTTGCAGTAATGAAATTGCATAATGTATGTTTTGCATCCCAAACATCCTGCTGGCTTAGTATTTATGGGTGAAGAATTATGTACCTAGTCACAATGTTTTATGGGAATGCATGTTTTATTATGTAGCATATCATTCCCAGATAATGAAAACTTCCTTGAAATAATAAATATTCCTGGTTTATTGGGAAACAGATCACTGCATAAATTGTAAGGTTCAAAATTACAGTAGATAGGAATATATTTTCCACGTGTGAACTTGAAAGTATAATCCCAGTGTGATGAAGACCCATCTGTCATATCTGAAATTAAGTCTAGGTTGGCTGCAACAGCTGCTCTGTTTCATCAAGTTCAGTGTCAAACAGTGTCCTTCTGCAAATATAGAAGGAAGTCTAACAGTTTCTTCCTCACCCAGCTATGTAGTTAAATGCCGACATAATTTACTCTATTGTTTACTCTTTTATTCCTGCTCTTGCCAACTGCTTTGAAGAGGGGTGAGCTTTTAATAAAACCTATCCCTCCAAACAAACAAAAAATCTAGCAAAATGTCCTTTGTAGGATGTTCCATGATGGGTCTTTAAGATGGACTTCCAGATCCCATCTAATGGCCCATCTAATCCAGATCTCTGCTAGAATAGGCCACCTCACTTTCTGCTATAGAAATTAATACATGTCCTTAACTGTGTGCCTCACTACTTCCTTTAGTATGCTTGCTTTATTCTTCTGCCAATAACTTTTACTTATTTATAAGACTCCAGGGCTGACTTGGATTTGTGCATATACTTTGCACAAGAATGTTTACCATGCTAGTACCTAAGAGGTGGTGAAGGAAAGAAGGAAAGCAGACTGAACTGTCTGATTTCCAAGCATGTCAATACCTTATAGCCTTATAGACTTTCCCACTTCAGATCAGAGGAATAGGAATGGTGAAAGCTTATCCTCATTCTTTAAATCCTGTGCAATCTTGTTTTACAAGGAAGTGAGGAAATGGCTAAAAGGAATCCCTGAAATTAAGTCATTTCATGCACCCATATTCTGAGAGAAGCAGTTTTTGAAGCAGCTGTAGATGCCTTCTAAAAAAAAAGGGGGGGGGGAGGTACTCTTCAGGGTCCCACATGTTGTGAACACCCTCTTTAAATGCTCTGAATAACCTAATAAATGAGTAGTTAGTGATTCATTGCCTTTAGGCTCAATTGTACGGAGAACTCAAGTTTAGAAGAAGTTCCTGTGGTAGAAGGAATAATAATTTACGTGAGAGATGGGGTTATAAGGGAAAGGGATGCAAAGTTAGTATCCTCACCCCCAACGTATCTGAAAATAAAAGGGGAAGAAACAATGGTGAAAACATTTGTTAACAAATTCACCAACCTGCTAAAGAATCTTCTCAACCCCGGCAACTTTAAGATCTGTGGAATTCCAATTCCCAGAATTCCGCAGCCAGCATGCTAGATGTGCCAACATGCATATCTTAAAGTTGACAAAGTTGAGAAATACCGCTTTAGCCTATTGTTGTTGTTGTTAGCTCCAGGCAAGCAACAGCATTGTTCAAATCCTTCATTTCTGTATTTGAATAAATACCTCGGCATCGTATTCCCAAAGTTGATTTCCTCTCATGTGATGGCACTTCAGCATAATTACAGGCCCATTGAGCCTAGAGACATCCAAACATAAATCATCTGTGCGAATTTCCTTGTCGGCAGTGTATGAAAATACCTGGAAGAGAGAGGTCCTGTTGGTAAAATAACAACTAATGCTTAAGAGAAAAAGTTAACGATGACATGGAAAGCATTATGGAAAACATAAGATTTTGTTTCAGACCTGATAACTCCCATTTCATCCATTGCCTGGCCATTCCAGTGAATGTGAATGCATACAACAAAGATTTCGGCTTTTTGCTCAAGGATCAGCAGTAGGGAATCTGTATTTTGTTTCTTAATCTGTATTACGTACAGACAGTCCTCATGTAATAACCACTCATTTACTGACCATTTGAACTTATGACAGCACCCAACAAGTATTATATTTATAACTGGTTCTTATTGTTGCGGCTATCACAGCATTCCTGTGGCCATGTGAACATGATGTGGGCTCACGGCAACCAGCTCGCAGCATCTAAGTTGCAGCATCCTGCAGTTATGTGATCACCATTTGCAACAATCCCTGCCAGCTTCCAATGAAGTCAGTGAAGAAGCCAGGAGGAGGTTGCAAATGGCAACAGCGTAATGTCAAGCTTAATAATGCTGTGGAATTCGCTTAATAATGGCAACTTAAAGTGCCAGAACTGCCGTCACTAAGCGACTGTCACGTGACATTACATTTTGCAACTGCATTGCTTAGTGACAGAAATTCCAGTCCCAATCACCATCATTAAGTGAGGATCTTAACTGTGTGAAAAGCAAATAAGTGCAATGAACTAGATCATGTTCTCTGAAAAGAAACTTAAGAATGAAACCCTATACATCACTATTCAGGAATACTTTTATAAAGTTACAGAAGCGGATATGGAATTGTGTTGTACTCTACTTGATTACCAAAATTAAAGTTGCGTACACTGTACCTTTACGGCAGTAAGCGTCACTGAATTTAATAGGGCTTGCATTTCAGTAGTTAAATATAGTGCTTCTTTTTCAAAATAGTCTGTAATGATAATCTTGGAAATTGCCTTCCATGTAGAAAACATTAATTACTCCAAGATTCTTAGCAGACATTTATAGAAAAATAGGGTTGATTTTGCTAAAAAAAACAACACCCTAGAATAACTAGGATGGATTTTGATTGCAAAAGCCATTTGAGTGACTAGGGAAGCCTGAATGTCATATACTCTATTACAATTCTCTATTACAAACTGTAGCAAGCAATTAAAACATAAAAATAAATTCTGTACACAGGGAGCAGTTATGAGGACAAAAATAAAGCACAGATATGTTTTCAATAATCTCAAGCTTTGGGGTATTTTAATCATGTAAGTAAATATTCAAATGTTGTTCGTGAAAAGGTTGATTCTAATGGAGATACAGTTGAGATATTTTTAAAAATTCAGGTTTCTAAGAAGTATAATTCAATTATATAGAGTTAATGTTCATGTATGCTATTACTGCTTTATTGTTAAATAGAGTGATATATTGATAGGTTGGCACAGCCTGAGAGACATCTAAGAGCTACATCAAAGGCACTTGGTTCAAATCTTCTAATGGCAATTAACTTGATAAGCAGTCTGTGCCTTCAATGGTCCCTGAAATATGAGGTAATATTACTGAACTCGTAAGTTCATTTTAGGGATCATAGAATTCAGCTATGTAAAGCACTTTACAGTGTTATATAAATGTGAAACATAAGTTCTCAAACAGCTTAATTAATCATGCTATAAATATTAAAAGTAGCACCTGACAATTAATAACATGATTCATGCAAATATTACAGGAGAAGTGAATACATTTCTGGAGAGCTGACTATATTGTGTTAGCAGCCATAAAAAAAGCAAATCCTTGTTTTATATTTCAAAGAGAAGGGAGAATATATAATAATAGAAGAATTGGACAACGCAGTTACCTTTGCTATTTTGTCTTATTTCTGTTAGTCAGAGTGGGCCTAGGCCAGGGTAGGCAACCTTGGCTTTTATGACTTGTGGACTTCAACTCCCAGAATTCCTGAGCCTGCTGGCTCAGGAATTCTGGGAGTTGAAGTCCACAAGTCATAAAAGAGCCAAGGTTGCCTACCTCTGGCCTAGGAAAATGCATCTGTCCCATGAACAAAGCTGTAGAATGCAACAAGAAGTGAATAGATTTTATTTGATTTTGTTTCTAGGGCTGTTCATGATTCTTTGTGTTTATGTGTTTACCTTTATTTGTAAGTCACCCAAAGTTGGCTGGAGTTGGGTATATACAAATTGTATAAACAAACATAAATACATAAATAAAATTCTCTTTTCATAATCTCTAATGATGGTGGCTGTTTCTCCAGGAAAAGATAGATGAAAACATGCTGAATCTCCTTTGCTTCAAAATTTGAAAGTGATACGAGTATCTTCAGTGGGTTTTTAAATTTCAAATGTTTACATATACAAACAGAACATACCATAGATGTTGATGGGAGGAAGGCAAGGAGGATTAAGAAATGAAATGTGTGATGACATGCAAGGTTGGTGTTGCAAAATCTCCTCTTTATGTACCTGAATGCAATGTTGCAACACAAGTATGAAAGGGCACAATTTGCCTTATGAGGACAAGGTGCACTTTTTACGATTTTGGCATTCTTATGGACTGCTGATGGATATCCCACACCCCAATTTGTACTGTACAAGACTGACCTGGAACAGTAAAAGACTTTAGATGCAGCAGCATTATAACAGAATTGTAGCTGATTAAATTTGGGATGTAAAAACGAAGAAATGTAAGATGAAATAGGCAGTAAGAAAGGAAAGAATGAAAGAGAAGAAAGAAAAGCATGCAGAGAAGAAAAGAAAGAAAAGAGTGCATTCTGAAAGAGTACAGAGGAGAGCAACAAAGTTGATTAAGGGCTGGATGCTAAAACATATAAAGAATGGTTGCAGGAATTGGGTATGTCTAGTCTAGTGAAAAGGGACACAGTGGCTCAGTGGGTTAGGACGCTGAGCTTGTCGATCAGAAGATCGGCAGTTTGGCGGGTCGAATCTCGAGTGCCACATAGCAGAGTGAGCGCCTGTTACTCGTCCCAGCTACTGCCAACCTAGCAGTTCGAAAGCACGTAAAAATGCAAGTAGAAAAATAGGGACCACTACGGTGGGAAGGTAACAGCGTTCCATGCACCTTTAGTGTCTAGTCATGCCGGCCACATGACCACAGAGATGTCCTCGGACAAGCACTGGCTCTTCGGCTTTGAAACGGAGATGAGCACCGGCTCCTAGAGTTGGAAACAACTAGCACGTATGTGCAGGGGAACCTTTACCTTTACTTTAGTCTAGTGAAAAGAAGGACTAGGGGTGACATGATAGTGGTGCTCCAATATTTGAAAAAAAAGGGGGGGAATCAACCTATTTTCCAAAGCACCAGAAGGCAAGACAAGAAGCAATGGTTGGAAACTAATCAAAGAGAGAAGCAACCTAGAACTAAGGAAAAATTTCCTGACAGTGAGAACAATTAACCAGTGGAACAACCTGCCTCCAGAAGTTGAGGGAGCTCTGTCACTGGAGGTTTTTAAGAAGAGATTGGACAGTCATTTGTCTGAAATGGTATAAGGTCTCCTGATTGTGCAAGAGGTTGGAGTAGAAGACTTACAAGGTCATTTGAACACTGTTATTGTTAAGTTTTGTTAAGAAAAAACATTATAAAGGGGATAGGTAGAAATTACTAATTCCAACCTGCCACTTAATTTGAAGCCAGATCTTGGTCAGAATAAAATTAAGTGAAATTAAAGCAATATAAGTGACATCTATTCTAATTATTTACAAGGCTCCCAATCATTTTGAATTCACCCCTCAACCAACTTAAAGGTATTCAAAAGTAATCAAAAGTAAAAGAAATGTGTTCTCCCTTAGTTGTTGAAAGCAACCCTTTACCAATTAACTATAGAATGCTGCCTTTGGCGAAGCACACAAATTGAATTTGATTGCCTTACCAATTACAGAATGCATGCAAATCATTTTAAGTTACCAATTAGGTGCTTTAGAAAGGAAAAAGATTAAAAACAGATTTAATCGCAATTTATTGTTGATATTCTAATATTTAGTTACACATGATACAAAGCTCTTTATAAAAGAATGTTGCAAATGCTTATACAAGCAACTTCTAATAGCATTCAAGAAGGAAAAATGCTTTAATTCTTAACTTATCATTCATATATTATTGGGCAATTAAAGGAATAGGAACCCTTTTCACATAAGACATTTTTTTAAATGTATGATAAAATATATAGGGCTACTTATTGCCATTTCAGATGATGTTGGCCAATATAAATAAAGGATTCTTGCATTAATTTAAAATAAGTAACTGAAGTGCAATGGTTAAGTTCATTTAGGAAGGATAGTACTATATGCATAAGCCAAATGACTGGATATTCTTTTGAATAAAATATTATACTGCTGATCTTTTTAAATGTAGTAAGGAATATATTAATTACACCTAATGTTTAATTTACTTAATTGAATATGCCTAGTACACTATCTAAAATTAGTTTTATGAGACACTTGAAATTTTGCGCTTATTAGAAAAAAACTTACGGAATTTGTGTATCTGTGTGAGAGGTGGCAATATTGTTTCTATATACTTCTTTTAAAATGTAAATATGGATATAGGACTATCTTGCTATTGTCATAAATTGTGTGACAGTATATTATAGCATATTAATGGATTGTATCAATCTCTATCTTGTACTACTTCCTTTTTAAGACCCTGCAATTCCTTAAAGTACATTATTTCTACAAATTATTTTAAGAAGGTCAGAAATGACCTTCAAGAGATTACAAATTCTTGTGTGTGTGTGTGTGTATGTGTATGTGTAAGGTAAAGGTAAAGGTTCCCCCGCACATGCGTGCTAGTCGTTTCCAACTCTAGGGGCTGGTGCTCATCTCCGTTTCAAAGCTGAAGAGCCAGCGCTTGTCAGAGGATGTCTCCGTGGTCATGTGGCCGGCATGACTAGACGCCAAAGACGCACGGAACGCTGTTACCTTCCCACCATAGTGGTCCCTATTTTTCTACTTGCATTTTTACCTGCTTTCGAACTGCTAGGTTGGCAGAAGCTGGGATAAGTATATATATACAGTACATATATAACTGGCAAAAGGAATGTCCCTACCACAGTAGTTGAATTTAAGGAGGGGGAAAAAGGCCTTATAAGAACCAGCTATAATACAGTTGATAAAGGATGGTATAGGGTTTGATGCTTGAGCATGGGGTTGGACTAGAAGACCTCCAAGGTCCCTCCCAACTCTGTTATTCTGCTATTCTATTCTGTTATTTGGGAAGGGGGGAACGGACATTTTTTTCTTTCTAGTTCAACGTAGAAAATTGTATTGTAGGCCTCTCAGAGTCACTCTGGATAGTGAGATGGGTAGTGTATAAATTTAATAAATAAATAGATTTAATAAATAAAATAAACAGAAAATGCAGCAGTGCAATTAGAAGGGGATTGAGGCTCCAGGGCATCAAAACAGTACTTCAGGCAGAGTGCCCATTTCTACTTTTATGGTGTGCCATCAAGTCAATATTGATTCTTAGCAACCACATAGGTATGGTCTGTCTCCAACCTGGCCTTTCAGATATCCCAATGCTGCACTCATCACTGCTGCAATTGTCCATTTACCTTCCTGCTGGTTATCCTCTCTTTCTTTCCATTGCTATAGCCTTCTCAAAGCAGCCACATCTTCTCATATGGTGTCCACAATATAATTTGAGGCTGACCATTTGTACCTTGTGTAAGAATTCTGGATTAATTTGTTCTATGAACCATTTGTTGGCTTGGCTAACTCATGTATTCCCATGGGTATTCTCCAATTCCAAAATCCAAAAGCAGTGATTCTCTTTTTCTCCTGGTTCTTCAGAGTCCAACTTTCACTCCCTTAGAGCAGGGGTGTCAAACTCAATTTCATTGAGGGCCGCATCAGCATTGCGGTTGCCCTCTAGGGGCCGGATGGGTATGGCCAGGGTGGCTGTGGCCTACTGGGTGGGCGTGGCTAGAGTGCGTATGGCCTACAGGGTGGGCGTGGCCAGCTCTACATCGTTCGCATCAAGGGTGCCTATGGGGGCCTGGGGAGGAATGGGACAGATCTGAGGGTCTCTGGCAGAAGGAGGGTCTCTGGGCCAGGGCCAAGGCAGTGGGGGCCGTTCCCTCACTGTTTCCAGGATGGCTTCGCGGGCCGCATGAAACCACTTCACGGGCCGGATCCGGCCCCCGGGCCTTGTGTTTGACATGTCTGCCTTAGAGTGTCACTACTTACACGATTCATCATTTTTGTAGGTATAGACACATCATAGGATCTGAATATTTTTCCCAAGGCCTTCATCACTATACGCCCTCAAGAATGCAGTATATTTCTTGACTGCTAGTGGTTTTACCGTATTTTCTGGTGTATAAGACGACTTTTTAACCCATGAAAATCTTCTCAAAAGTCAGGGGTCGTCTTATACGCTGGGTGCTGAAACATTAGGGACAGGGCTGGCTGGAAAAGCTGGAGCGGATCTCCCATTTTGTCTGCGCAGGGAAAGCGGGACCAATTGGAGAAGAAGCTGCAGTCTGTGATTTTTTTACAGGCTGGGGTCTGGGCGTCTTTCCTTCTAAAGTTGAAGAGCAGCTGTAGTATATCCCAAATTGAAAGGCAGGTGGGGAAGGCAGCAGTCAGAGCAGCTGCTTAGCTCTAAGGACACATTTGACTCAGGAACTGGGCGGGCTGGCTGGAAAACCTGGAGCGGATCTCCCATTTGGTCTTTTTTTTTTAAAAAAAATCCCATTTATATCCTGCCCTTCTCCGAAGACTCAGGGCGGCTTACAATTTAAAGCACAAATCAATGTGCCTAAGCACATAGCCTTCATTCTATGTATATGCCTGCTTATTAGGGCTTTCACACACACCCCAAGCAGCATTATTACAAAGTCAGCTTATTGCCCCCAACAATCTGGGTCCTCATTTTACCTACCTCGGAAGGAAGGAAGGCTGAGTCAACCTTGAGCCTGGTGGGATGCGAACCTGCACTAATTGCAGGCAGCTGGTGTTACTTAAGGCTCTGCGCAGGGAAAGCTTTAGAGTGAATTAGGAAAAGTTTAATCCACTTGCACTGTTTTATGTTTACATGTTTGATGACAAACAGCCTTATGTTTATAAGCCTTATGTTTTCCTACTAAGTACCTGCATGTCATAAGCATTTGAATTAAAATTACCATATTAAAATCAAATCTGATGTTTTTTAATTTTTATTTGGTGTGCGTTGGAAGAGGGGTAGTCTTATATGGTAAGTATAGCCCAAACCCTATAATTTAACAGGAAATGTAGGGGGTCGTCTTATACGCCCAGTTGTCTTATACGCCGGAAAATACGGTACTATTAATAGTTGACCCTAAAAGGATGACATTATCGATTATATCAATATCTTCATTGTGAGTACTAAGCTTGGTTGCTGTACCTATTCTCATTAGTTTGGTCTTCTTCATTTTAATCGCAGTTCCATTTTTTTCATTGTGCTCCTTGACTTTCACTACTAGAGCTTGCAGAGAATTTGCATTTTCAGCTATCAGAAGAGTGTCATCGGTGCAAGCCTATGATGTTTCTTCCTCTAATTTTAAAACTATGCTAATCTTGCAATACATTCCCCCCCGCCCAATATTTTCTCAGCCTATGGATTGAATAAAGAAGGAGAAAGGATATAGCCATGTCTCATTTCTATCCTGTGTATAGAGTTCACATAAAAGATGGTTCAAGATTCCCATATCTGTTGACATTTCACCACTTGGCATGCTCATCACAATAAAATACCTTTATATAGTCAATGAAGCATTTGACATCTACTTTCTCTGAATTTAAAGTTGTGGGAAACTAAATACTTGTATACCGGTATTTAAAGTGAAATTAAGCTTTAGTTGTTATGCAAAAAAAAAATCCCATGCTGTGAATTAATTTTCTATAAAACAATGGGAAAAAAGCTTCTCTGTTCAATTCTTTTTTTAGTCCATCTCCTGTAATCTGTTATATATGGACTAGATTTTGCACTTTTGTCTGAGAACTATCAAAATGTAGTAGGAATAATGGGATGAAGCTTGTCTAAGAAAAATAGGGACAATTACTTACTTGGATCACTGAAGACATTGTAATATATCTTAAAACAAAGCACAGCATAATATAACCCAATATAGAACAAGCTTGTAATATAATTGTTGGAATCTCAATGAAGCTTCAAACTGCTTAAACAGATATTTCATCTAGTGTTATTTTATTATTATTATTTACCAAATTTGATTTTATTTTGTGTTGATTCACTACCACTTAGGAAAATAAACATTGTTTAAACATTCAGATTTTGGGAGGAAAATGAACCTATGTTCAATATGTTCTGTCAGAATTCTTCAAACTATTCAAGTTCTAGTGGAACAAAACTTAAAATGTTTGAAGTGTTCTACCATAGGGAACAATAAAACAACATCATAATGGCCACTTTATATGTGTAATGCACACACACTTATATAACCTTTCTTAATAAACTCAGCTTTAATCCATGGTCTCATCAGTACAATGAACCAAGTATCAGGACTGAAGATCTTCCCTGACGTGTGCACAGTTTTACCACACAGGTACAAAAGGACAGAAGCTGTTATTGTGATATTGGAATGTTTATTTTGTACCTCCCCCTCCCCCAAACATTAATGCCTATCTCAATATGCTAAGCCTTAGAAATAATTTTTAAAACAGGGTATATTTTACCTGATTTCCTCCCATGCCGTGACAGTTGAATATGCCTACTTTTTCATTTTCTTTACGTCCCATATTATCTAAACATTGGTTTGTCTCAACATTTCTGATCTGTGAAGAAAAATAAAACTAAGTATATTGCATAATAATTATTACAGGAAATAGTTAAGGGGGGAAAAACAGTAGGAATTTAATAGTTTTTGAAATTATGTAAAATTTAGGATGATGCCCAATTACACAAGCATGCTTACCCTGGGTTCAGTATGAGTTAGTCTCCAGTAGGCATGTCTACTAAAAAGAAGTGCCATTCAATGCACGTTACTTCTAAATAAAATATTGTGTTAATCGTAGTTTTGTCTAAGAAACGGCACCACCATTTTCACTTGTACAGAAGAGATAATTTCTATGAAAATTATGCTTTCCAAAGTACTGCTTTTGGAAAGTGACACTCCTAGATAGCTTTCAATGAAAGATAACAAAAAAAAAAAAAAGAATGTACACTGTGCCCTATTTTAGTGCTAATGGTACTTGAACAAATAAAATTCTATTTGTTTCTCAGCATTCCTTATATTTTAGAAGACCTTTCAAACATTATCCTTGAAGAAAAGCTTCAGATCATATGAGCAGTATTATCAGTACAAAGCAGATTTTTGCAATATGTTTCAGCCTGGAAAACAACTTACAGGCAATGCTATTTCTTTTTGTGGGAAACAATAAAGACTTTTTGTACTCAATGCTGAGAATCAGGCCCATTGCAAAGCAAAAAAGTGCTTAAGACTGCTGTATTAGGGTGGGTATTTTTTTAAAACTGAGAAAATTGGTAAAAAGATAAAGGTAATGAATAGGCTTTTGGATTTTGTATAGATCGTTGCTACTGTCCATCCTCTGGAAGGCTTCATTAGTTCCGATTCTCCACACGATCGCTTCTTACTTATATATCCTATCTCCTAAAGACACTGCAAGGTAATCCTTGCAGGTAATCCTCGGTTGCCGACCGCTCGCTCAGCATCCATTCAAATTTAAATTTACAGTGTTGAAAACAGAGACTTATGATTGGTCCTCAAAGTTGAGGCTGTAACAGCATCCCACGGTCATATGATTGCCATTTGTGACCTTCACAGCCTGCTTCTGACGAACAAAGTCAATGGGGGAGCTGACAGGAAGTTGCAAGTTGAAATCATATGACTTGGCAACAGGGGCACATTTATGATGGTTGCAGCATCCCATGGTCACATGATCACTATTTGCAACCTTCAGTCAGCTTCCAACAAGCAAAGTCAATGGGGAAGCCGGCAGGAATTTGCAAGTCGCAGTCATGTGACATCACATTTAATGACCTATACTGATTTGCCTAATAACCTGCAGTCAGACCTGATGGAACTGACCCTGTAAGTCGGTGCAATCACATTATATTGTGCTTAACAATTGTGTCTCTTAGCAATGGACCTGCCAGTCCTAATTACGGTTGGTAATTGAGGACTACCTGTAAAAAGTAGGGATATGTAAGTAGGGATATGTAAGCAGATATAGGCAGAAAATTATCTTTTAATTTTCTTGTTAACAACTCTTTCAAGATAGACCCTCCCAATGTTGTCTGCCCATTTGCTTGGAAGCACACAAATTTATTCAACATTACTGGTGTTTCTGTGTGGTAATTTTATTTTTTTGTAGCTCTAAGACTAAAATCTGTTTTACATTTACAGTTGCATGAACCATAAATGGCAGATTATAATGACCATCCTTTTAGAAATATGGAGAATTGTGGAATTTTTTTTATGCAGCTAAAAATGTCTACTTGAAATAAGTCACTGGGAAGAGTAATCACATGGAAATCTCTTTTAAATGTGAGTATGTTAAATAAGGAGCGTAAACTCAGCCTTAAAGTAAGGTATCATATTTTGCTCCACTTCTTTCATTAAGAGTAATGAACGAGTTCCAAGTTCTCTCGTGAAATGTCCATTAAATAAAATGTGAATTCATATTCAGGCTACCCACAGTCTCTCCACTCCAAACATTTATTTTTTTTAAATGGATATTAAGATACCCAATGTCTGAACTGTAGGAAGTTTCTGCCTAAGTATTTGGACAATCCCTTTTATGAATCTGGAATTCAATGATTAACTTTTTATTAAGAGAGAGCTAAAAGAATATAAAATGAAATATCTATTTCTCAGGGGGAAAAACAGTACTTGATTAGGATTTGTTTATTAAGTAAAAATTGGACAAGCTTCATTAAACTATTTAAGGACTTCCTTCCAGCAGCTTTAAGATTTCATGCTTCGTAATTTTCATTTCAGAATGTCAAAAAGATATCTAACCGAGTAAAATAGTAATTATTATTTGATAATACTCCAGAAGATCTAGATGCTAACAGAACTATAAACCAGACTGATTTCAGTTCTTGCTTTTAGGAGCTGGATAAGTCTGGTAAAGTGGAAAATATTTATTACATTACACTGAAATGATAGCAACCATATGCTCTTTCATTTTATGAATAATCTCTCTAAAGAATATAATGGAAAGATTGATCAATATAATTTTGTGTGGTCAATGTGTTTAAAAATTACTGTTTCTCTTCTATGAAATCTAATATGTTTTTGTTTCATTCTTGTCTTGATTTCTCCTCATGTCTTTTCCTTTTCCCGTATTCTGAAGCAATGGAATATTACAGAAATGAAATGTTTCATTTCAGTAAAAAAAAAAATCAGTAAAGAAATGATTTTTTTTAAAAAAAGAAATCTGAAAGGGGGAAAGGGAACCATGTAGGAATAGGTGTCATGGATTGTGTAAAGCCTATGATATATGATTTCCTGTAAGTTACTCAAATTTATTTTGCCTATGTAGAGCAAAGAAATGTATATTTTTGCTAACAAATATCTATTCCACGTTCCGTATTTGTTATATTTCCATCAATGTGCAAATCTCCATATCAGAAACATATTCAAAATCACTGTTTTGTTTTTCTGTCAGGGTCATCTTTGATATAGTCTGAGGCTTTTAATTTTTCCCCACCCATGGGGCATAATCTAAATCAGAGATCCCTGAACTTTTGGGCACCAGGGACCGGTTCTGTGGAGAGTGTGCACAGACCGGAGAGCGCGTGGTTTTGTGTGCTGCCTGCATCCTGCAGATGGGGTATTGCTTGTTTGTTCAGACCAGTTGCTAGCATGCTACGGCCCGGTACTGGTCTGTGGACTGGGGACCCCTGTTCTAAATGACTGAAGTCTGCAATGCTAGATACTGATTTGGACCTTCTTCTGAGTAAATTTATTTAGCACACATTGCATGTCTCTATATAACCCTTTTATTTCTTTTGACCTGTTCCTAATAAATGATTAATGCAAATGTTAGTCTTGCTATATCCCAGGAGTCTCCAACCTTGGCAACTTTAAGACTTGTGGACTTCAACTCCCAGCCATAGATGTCTCCACATACTAACTGAGGAATTCTGGAAGTTGAAGTCCACAAGTCTTAAAGTTGCCAAGATTGGAGAACCCTGCTATATCCTATATAGTCTATTTCTAGCTAGGGGAAATTCCCTAGAAGGTTGCCTGTAATTGAGAAGCAGTCAAGGTTTCTTTCACAGTTGTTTGAACTCCACAGAAACCCAGTGCTTAAAAGTAAAGTACCAGTAAAAGTAAAGTACTCTTTCACTATTACTTCATGCCTTTATTCATCTGACTTTGCTATCCATCTATTAAATGCCCCGTCCTGCAATTATTTCTCTTACTTGAAGCTTCTGTTTTTAAAATATTCTTTAAATATTATTAGATTTTTTTCTTAAAATGTTATTTGACCAATAGCTCTGTAAGTTGGTGGATCAAATCTAGTTTTGGCATTCACATTTCTAAGAGACTGTCATTTCTCTACCCATACAAGCTTTTGGTTTTTTTTTCTTTTTAAAAAAACACAGTAGATCATAAATAAAACATTTTGGCTGCTTAAGAACAAAATGAAAGAAAGCAAAAAAAAAATTACTAGGGAAAGTTATCTAGCAATATATATTGCTTCAAAAGAAGAGCAGTTTCAGAAGAGGCTCAGTCATCACAACCTCTTCTTTCCTTGCTCCTCCAGAAAGCAAGTATGACTATCAATAAATTCAATAGTCCTACATCCTCTAGGGAAGATCTGTGGAGACATCTAATTCCAGAAAGATCTGGAAAGTATATTCATTATTTTATATAAAAATGCAGTGACACTTTCTCTTTGCAAATTTTGATGTAATGGATTTTATATATTATTGAAATCTGCTCAATTAACATCAGTTGCCTCATTTCTGTGAACATATCCTCATGGAGACGATGTAATGCCCTACTCTCCAATTGAACAGATCTTTTTCAGGAACAGAGCCCCTTCCTTTCAATTTTTCTGTTCAGGTGAGATTCTACTATAATGGCCCTATCTTGGTTTTTAATTCTAACTTATTTTAAGGGTCCTGCCTTAGACTTGGATGATCTTAGTGATTCCCAATTTTCCTGAAATTAATGGATCTGCCTCGAGATCTCTGTTGATTAAAAAGGTAAAGGTAAAGGTTCCCCCGCACATGCGTGCTAGTCGTTTCCAACTCTAGGGGCCGGTGCTCATCTCCGTTTCAAAGCCGAAGAGCCAGCGCTTGTCCGAGGACGTCTCTGTGGTCATGTGGCCGGCATGACTAGACGCCAAAGGTGCATGGAACGCTGTTACCTTCCCACTGTAGTGGTCCCTATTTTTCTACTTGCATTTTTACATGCTTTCGAACTGCTAGGTTGGCAGAAGCTGGGACGAGTAACAGGCGCTCACTCTGTTACGCGGCACTCGGGATTCGACCCGCCAAACTGCCAACCTTCTGATCAACAAGCTCAGCGTCCTAACCCACTGAGCCACCACGTCCCTCTCTGTTGATTAGGCTTGAGCAAATCATTGATGGTGCAAGTGGCGGATTGGTTCCTCTTGAATCCATGAAACTGCTTGAAGGAAAGCTGATGAAGACACAGCCATGGTTCAAGCCTTGGAACAGATGGAACTGTAGCTACTTGGACCAGAACAGAACTTCACATGCAAGCCAAGCACCTAGTCTATGCAAGCAAAGTTGCTCTAGTCTACAGGGTCAGACTGTAATTAGTCTCAGAGTATAAACTGAGTATAAATTTGGCCTGAAACTAAATCACACTTGCATATATGAGATATTTTTCATTTTGGAAACAAATTCTTATGCAAACAATGCCCCCCAATTCATACCTCTCCAAGGGAGTAATAGCGACGTGGAATCTGAGAATCTGGATACACATTTTCTAGATACCATGAAAATGGTTTACATTTCAAATTTTCTCTCAAGGCTTTTCTGACTGATACATCTCCATAATCCACTTTGACAACTCCTATATTGTTAGGGGGGGAAAAGAGTATTCAGTATCTTTAAACAAAACAAAGACACAGTTTTAGCTTTAATTATATAAATTTTACAGTAAACTATAAACATTATCTCTAGGTCAGTAAGGCATAAACAATATAAATAATGCTGTTGCTTGACTATCATGCTATTGTTCAAATATTTTGTCATATGTATATATACTATCAGGAGTTCAGTGTAATAAATCTAGCACTCCTTTTTCCAACAGCTACAATTCTGTGAGTTTAGCCTGAGTCTGAGAAAGAATGATTTGCCTCTAAGTCACTCTGTGAGCCTCTTCGTATGAGAGTTCAGGTAGTCCTCATTTAGTGACTGCAACTGGGACTGGCAACTTGATGGTTAAACAAAGTAGTTGCTAAGCGAAAAATAATGTGACCATGACAGTTCTTACAGTTTAACTTCAGCTTTCCTTTGCTTTATCAGTCAAGTGTGAGAGGAGTTAGGCTTACGTTTCCAGAATTCAACTCACAGGGAAAATGGAAAAATGGGCAAATCTTATAGCCATTTACCCCCATTCTCTCACCCTTTGGAATGTTCACCCCAGCCTTGTAATGATTAACAAAAAAGGAATTAATGTTTGTATTTACATACACTGGAGAGTAAGGGATTTCAACCACACAGTGAGGTATACGCATTGAAAGCAATGTACTAGCACCAGCTGCTTGCCTAGCAAGCTCAAGCTGCAACTCACAAGGCAAAGAAAAGCCTTCAGTGTGAAAGTGGTTAGGATTTTGTCAGGATCAGGAAGCAGCACCAGCTTATTAAGGTAAGTTGTTAGCTTGTGGTTAGCACGTTTTTTTAAGGGATGCATTGCGTTACGTCTGCATAGGCAATATCTCTGTACTATCAGGAGGAGGGGGAAAGGACCAGTCAATTAAGAAAGGGAATAGCCTGCAGTGGCATAACAGTTAGGGCAAGAGTTTCTCAACTTGTAAAGGAGACAGTAAGAGAGCTGTACTTTCAGACTGGCAAGATTCTGTTAATATAGCCTTAAAATAAAATATACTTCATTTTGTCCATTCCATGATATAACGTTCTTACAAATAATCTTTCAAATTAACCAAAATCTTCGCCACCTCAACCAAATCAGCACTGAATGGAGTCTATTTAGGACAAGTATAGGCTGAGAAGTATTATATAGTATTTGAATAATTCTTCTTTCCTTTTTTTTTCTGTTTTTTTTTCTCTTTTTATTTTGGTTTTTTTTTCTTGTTTTTAATGTATATTTAATATTATTAAGGTTTGTTTTATTCTATATAAGCTAGAAAGTGTTTCTTGTTTATTTTAGTTTTTTATATATATTTAATATTGCCAAGGGTTGGTTTATCTTATATAAGCTAGAGAGTGATGGATTTTAGAATTTATAGTTGTTAGTACATGGTTGCTTATGTTTGCCTTTTTTTTTCTTTTTTTCTTTTTATATATATACCTTGTATTCAGCTCTGGGAAGTCGGGGGGGGAGGGGGGGAGGCAGGGGGGGGAGGAGGGAGGGAGGGAGGGGGGGAGGTAGGGGGGGAGGAGGGAGGGGGAAGGGGGGTTTTTTAAAGGAAAATTGTATTTTAAAACTTTTCAATAAAAAAATAAAATAAAATATACTTATTTCATCTGGTCGTATTTCCTGGGGAACTGACAGTGAGATATAGATACCACAAAGTTCATAAATGTAACTGTTCACAAGTTACTTTTTCATCATGATTGTAACTGCAAATGGTTGCTGTCCGAGGCAGTTGCTAAATAAGGACCACCTGTTGGCTTGAACCTGGAGTTCAACACATTAGTTATTATACCAAGGTGTTTATGTATATATTTGGTATTGCTCTCTAACAGTTACTCCAGGTTTCTTATTCCAATTGAGTAATCTAGTGTAGTTTTTAACACAGGGGTCCCCACCCCCTGGTTCATGGATCAGTACTGGGCCGCGGCATGCCAGCAACCAGTCTGTGCAAACAAGGGAAGCCCATTCCACAGGATGCAGGCAGCACACAAAACCACACCCCCTCTGTTCCGTGAAAAAACCTCTCTCCACGTAACCAGTCCCTGGTACCCAAAAGGTTGGGGACCTCTGCTTTAACACATTCAACAGAAGTTCTTTTCTGGCAAACTTGTAAATTCTGATAGATTTGTAGAAGATTGCAGACTTTTTATGAATAGTGCCATTCTTCTAAAGACAGAAACCGTTTTCAAATTAGTAGAAGTTATGTTCCTTCCCAGTCCCTCTACAGCACACATAAAATCTTCTGTAGTGTCCCTCAATACTCCAAAATGGTTTTGGAGCATACCTGGGAGTTACAGAAAAGAAACAATGAGGTGTTTTATGTGAGCGGTATCTGCTTTGCGGTGTTGATTTATAACCTTGTTGAGCACTGATCATCATATCTGGCATGGTTTATGTAATCTTTAGAGTAAATGATTAAGAATTAGCTTTCTTAGAATGCAATCTGAAATAGCTCTTAAATAGCATACTACTGTCAAATTATCGGTAGCTAATTAATTCCTACAAAAACAAATGCTGTTTATTACTATGTAATATCCTGGAGAAGAAAGATGTCTCGCTCTATGGCATTCTAAAATATTTGTTTAATAGCCCAGCAAGAGAAAAAATTATAAATATGGAAATATGGATGAAACTAACTCAAATTCCATAGCTTTTCAAGAGTTAAAAGTTCCACCCACCCCTCATGACACTGCTGCAGCATCCCGATGCTCTGCCCCCCATTGTAACCCCCCACCCCCAGCTTCCTCACCTTTGGTCCTGTGGTTATAATGGCAACCAGGACTGTAGAATCTCTGTTGCTAAGAAAGACAGTCATGTGTTTCTGTGTTTTACAACTGTTTCACAGCACTTAAGATGGAAATTCCACTCCCAATTGCCTTTGTAACCTGACTAACTGCTTACTGGTATTGTCAATATATTTAGTTCCTGATTTGAAAATGTATTACAGAAGTGAATATAACAAATTTTCATTCTTTACATAAAGTGTCGCTAGCATAATTAATTATGTTATAATTCTGTTATGTTCATTCACACAGGTAGTCATTTAATAGTTGCTTAGCAACCGTTTGAAGTTAAGATAGACCTCCTAGACATAGAACTACATACAACCCATTTTTGAAGTTCTGATGGAGACAGTTCCCCCCTGCCAATCACATGATTCCATTTTGGGTACTTGCCAACTGGCTTGCATTTATGGCTGTTTGCAGTGTCCCATGGTCACATGACTGCATTTTGGTGGGTTTTGCCAGTTTTCACCATTTACTTCTGATTCCTAGCAAAAATCACCTATTGGGACAAAACAACCACTGTATTTGCTTGTTGATTGCCACAAAAAAAATTGTAAAATCACCATGCAGTTACATGGTGATCCACTTAATGACTGTCGTGTTTTACAATAATTCTGGGTCAGTTATGATTATAAGTTAAGGACTACCTGTAATATATCTCAATATAATTTTCTGACAAATAATTGTCATCCCTGTTTTTTAAAAATATGATCTAAATTGAACTAATATACACATATAGAGTTGCAGTTCTCATATTCATAACTGATTTCAGTGATATAAGGGTTTTTTAAAAATGTAAGGATTATATCAAACAGATAAGAATAATACAAAAACCTAATACATTAAAACGTGTATGTGCACATAAAAATTCAGGGGAACACCCCCCCAAAATAAAATAAATATATCTTCATTCTGTATCTCACCATCTTTCTATAAACCCATCTCTAAATCCTCAAGTCCCCTTATTCATCAGCAAAAGTTCAATAAGGATTCACAGAAGGAACAACTTAAATATTTATATCTGGATTTCCATTTAAACAAAGTTCCCCCTTTATTCTCACAGTCTAAAACAAGAAAATAATCCACACCATAGTTTTCTTTATAGATATCTGCAGATGTTTGAAGGATATCAAAAACTAGGCAATTATTTCAATGAGTTAGACATGTTATGTTCCAATGTGAACCCAAATGTTCTATGTGATCCAGAATGAATTAATGAATGAATGAATGCCCATCGGCATACTTATGTTAAAAGGATATCAAGAGAAAGATCAATGCAAAGTCTTCACGATTGTGTTTGACAAAATTTGGTAATTTCAAAGCACCTATCTTTGCCAATAAGAAATACATCTTATAATGAAAGCAACTGCAATTTATGATGATCCAAGATCAAACATACTGAAATTGAATATTAATAACGGTTCTATCTAAGCTTCAATCTCAGCAAGATGAGGTAGCAGATCAAGATCTGTCCAGACAAAAAAAAATAAAGCACTATACTAATAAAATGAAGAAAGTGGGAGTGAGAGGAGGAATGAATGATGGAGTAGAAAGATAACTAGGAGTAGAACTCTGTGCATTTAGTTTCCTACCTGGAGAATTTTTTTTAATCCTCTACCTTCTGAATCTGATTCTCAAAATCTTAAACTTATTTCACCCTAGTATAATCACATTTTAAGAAACCTGAATTATGAGCTGACTTTGGAAGGCAAACCTAAAGAATGAGCAATTTTGGGGAAAAAAGGAAAGCAAATTTTAATAGTAATCCTTTTCTGTAATTTAACTATTTTTAATCATTTCAAATGATTACAACTGTACACATAATAAAGGAAAAATAATACAAGTTGTACTTGTAAAAAGATACAAGAATGTAAACAAGAGAATATTGGAGAAAAGAATCAAAATAGCAGTAAAATATGGGTTAATAAAACTGAAATAATGTATAACTAATACATTCTAGTATATCATTACAAACTTATATAATTTAATTATTTTTAGAGAACAGCTTATGTTTACCCTTAGTATCCAGCAGATGGAACTGTTTTCCCATAAAGTCAATCTCTAGAAAGAGAAGAGGTTTTGATGATATTTGATTGAGAATAATTTAGTTCTCAACAAGAAATGAAAACCTATTTTCATATCTAAGTTTCAAACAGTGAGTGCTTTGAGTTTTTTAAGTTGAATTATATAGATCCATAAAATTAAATGTTTCTCTATTTTTCCCCAAAACGTTTGTTCCAGGATATCCACGACCATTTAAAAAATTTGGATATAAAGATTTATAAATATTATTAATATTGCTCGTCCTGGATAGTTTAGTAGTAAGAGGTGAAGCAAACATTTAATTAATTAAAGGGAGTAACAGAGGTAGAATCTTTGTAGTAGACAACTCATAATATGAGGAAATTTACCAACCAATTCCTACAGCAAGGTTTGTGCGTGACGGTAGCGGTTTCATCTTATTTGATGATTTCTTTTATTTGCCCTTTAAATTCTGTTTGCATATAATCTATCCCTCCACATTAGGAAACTAAAACTCTTTACAGCAGCCAAACAATACTACCAGCTCTTTTATGACACCCCTAACATTATAACAGTTTGGCTCCAATCTCAATATAATCACTGTTATTAAAACTATTTTAAAAAATACTGCATGTCTTCATTTCCAAAATCACAAGCAATTGTTTTGATGTATAGTATTATGAAAGCCACAACATTATCTCCTAATTATTAATGGCCTCACTTAATCCTTATGACATGGAACGCCCTGTTCTGTAATTTTCGGTATTAAATCAAAGTAGACATGTCAAAATCATTCATGAATCTGTAGGGCTGTGATAAACTGGGGTGAAGAGAAGTGTTTGAAGAATAGTTTCCAGGCCAAAAAAAAAAAAATAACTTTCATCATTGCTTCATGTAGCCATCTGAATCAACTCTGAAATATTTCAACTTTATCCTAGTCACTAGGTGTTCTCTAGTCAATAAGGAAGGAAATACACAGAACCTCAGAAGGATTGATGTAAGAATATATATTTTTACCATATTTTCAGGCACCCCAGCCCAGAAACTTACTATTTCAGTACAGTTTTACTGTAGTTTCAAGTCCAAAGATTATGAGACCCGGGAGAACATTGCCTTTGACCCAGGCGGTCTTCCTATGGTAGCAAAACTATCTACCGTATATACTTGAGTATAAGCCGACTCGAGTATAAGCCGAGACCCCCAATTTCACCCCCCAAAACTGGAAAAAGTTATTGACTCGAGTATAAGCCGATCCGCCGTTCTGCAAGCCTGAATACACAGGAATACCCTGTGTGGCCGCGGCTCGTCGGCAGGTCTCCGTTCCTCCTGCCGACCTTTGGGGAGGTTTGGGCGCCTCCCCAAACCTCCCCAAACGTCGGCAGGTCTCCGTTCCTCCTGCCGACCTTTGGGGAGGTTTGGGCGCCTCCCCAAACCTCCCCAAACCTCGGCAGGTCTCCGTTCCTCCTGCCGACCTTTGGGGAGGTTTGGGCGCCTCCCCAAACCTCCCCAAACCTCGGCAAGTCTCCGTTCCTCCTGCCGACCTTTGGGGAGGTTTGGGCGCCTCCCCAAACCTCGGCAGGTCTCCGTTCCTCCGCGCAGACCTGCCGACCTTTGGGGAGGTTTGGGCGCCTCCCCAAACGTCCCCAAACCTCGGCAGGTCTCCGTTCCTGTTTGGGGAGGTTTGGGCGCCTCCCCAAACCTCCCCAAACCTCGGCAGGTCTCCGTTCCTCCGCGCAGACCTGCCGACGTTTGGGGAGGTTTGGGCGCCTCCCCAAACGTCCCCAAACCTCGGCAGGTCTCCGTTCCTGTTTGGGGAGGTTTGGGCGCCTCCCCAAACCTCCCCAAACCTCGGCAGGTCTCCGTTCCTCCGCGCAGACCTGCCGACCTTTGGGGAGGTTTGGGCGCCTCCCCAAACGTCCCCAAACCTCGGCAGGTCTCCGTTCCTGTTTGGGGAGGTTTGGGCGCCTCCCCAAACCTCCCCAAACCTCGGCAGGTCTCCGTTCCTCCGCGCAGACCTGCCGACCTTTGGGGAGGTTTGGGCGCCTCCCCAAACGTCCCCAAACCTCGGCAGGTCTCCGTTCCTGTTTGGGGAGGTTTGGGCGCCTCCCCAAACCTCCCCAAACCTCGGCAGGTCTCCGTTCCTCCGCGCAGACCTGCCGACCTTTGGGGAGGTTTGGGCGCCTCCCCAAACCTCCCCAAACCTCGGCAGGTCTCCGTTCCTGTTTGGGGAGGTTTGGGCGCCTCCCCAAACCTCCCCAAACCTCGGCAGGTCTCCTTCCTCCGCGAGGTTTGGGGAGGTTTGGGGAGGCGCCCAAACCTCCCCAAACAGGAACGGAGACCTGCCGAGGTTTGGGGAGGTTTGGGGAGGCGCCCAAACCTCCCCAAAGGTCGGCAGGTCTGCGCGGAGGAACGGAGACCTGCCGAGGTTTGGGGACGTTTGGGGAGGCGCCCAAACCTCCCCAAACAGGAACGGAGACCTGCCGAGGTTTGGGGACGTTTGGGGAGGCGCCCAAACCTCCCCAAAGGTCGGCAGGTCTGCGCGGAGGAACGGAGACCTGCCGAGGTTTGGGGAGGTTTGGGGAGGCGCCCAAACCTCCCCAAACAGGAACGGAGACCTGCCGAGGTTTGGGGACGTTTGGGGAGGCGCCCAAACCTCCCCAAAGGTCGGCAGGTCTGCGCGGAGGAACGGAGACCTGCCGAGGTTTGGGGAGGTTTGGGGAGGCGCCCAAACCTCCCCAAACAGGAACGGAGACCTGCCGAGGTTTGGGGACGTTTGGGGAGGCGCCCAAACCTCCCCAAAGGTCGGCAGGTCTGCGCGGAGGAACGGAGACCTGCCGAGGTTTGGGGAGGCGCCCAAACCTCCCCAAACAGGAACGGAGACCTGCCGAGGTTTGGGGAGGCGCCCAAACCTCCCCAAAGGTCGGCAGGTCTGCGCGGAGGAACGGAGACCTGCCGAGGTTTGGGGAGGTTTGGGGAGGCGCCCAAACCTCCCCAAACAGGAACGGAGACCTGCCGAGGTTTGGGGACGTTTGGGGAGGCGCCCAAACCTCCCCAAAGGTCGGCAGGTCTGCGCGGAGGAACGGAGACCTGCGGAGGTTTGGGGAGGCGCCCAAACCTCCCCAAACAGGAACGGAGACCTGCCGAGGTTTGGGGAGGCGCCCAAACCTCCCCAAAGGTCGGCAGGAGGAACGGAGACCTGCCGAGGTTTGGGGAGGCGCCCAAACCTCCCCAAAGGTCGGCAGGAGGAACGGAGACCTGGGGAGGTTTGGGGAGGCGCCCAAACCTCCCCAAAGGTCGGCAGGAGGAACGGAGACCTGCCGAGGTTTGGGGAGGCGCCCAAACCTCCCCAAAGGTCGGCAGGAGGAACGGAGACCTGCCGAGGTTTGGGGAGGCGCCCAAACCTCCCCAAAGGTCGGCAGGAGGAACGGAGACCTGCCGAGGTTTGGGGAGGCGCCCAAACCTCCCCAAAGGTCGGCAGGAGGAACGGAGACCTGCCGAGGTTTGGGGAGGTTTGGGGAGGCGCCCAAACCTCCCCAAAGGTCGGCAGGAGGAACGGAGACCTGCCGACGTTTGGGGAGGTTTGGGGAGGCGCCCAAACCTCCCCAAACGTCGGCAGGTCTGCGCGGAGGAACGGAGACCTGCCGAGGTTTGGGGAGGCGCCCAAACCTCCCCAAACGTCGGCAAGTCTCCGTTCCTCCGCGCCCTGCCTGCCTGCTTCTTTCCGCTGCGGAAAGAAGCAGGCAGGCAAGGCGCGGAGTTTGGGGAGGTGCGCGCGCACCTCCCCAAACCTCCCCAAACTTCGGCAGGTCTCGGACGGCGGTGGCTTGGGAGAGGTGCGGGCGATCCCGGAAGCACCAAAGCCTCGGCCGCGCACAAGTCCTCGGTAAGTTTTTTTTGTTGACTGGAGTATAAGCCGAAGTGGAATTTTTCAGCCCAAAAAGTGGGCTGAAAAATTCGGCTTATACTCAAGTATATACGGTACATTATATATGTAAATATTATAACTAAACAGCAGGAATAAAACACAAAAGAACAATTAGAGGTATTTTTACAATCATAAGCTAAGAGTACAAAATATATCTAATACCAGCAGAAAATAAAAACCCTCAATTTTATATCCTGCAGTTGTCTAAAATTACTTCCTGTTGTCTGCTAATCTCCAATAACTACATTCTCTGCGGGAACTTATCCACAAAACAAAAAGTCTATCCAGCTATATATCAAAAGACTGCTTTCAAGACGAAGAAAAGAACTCCAGCTTAAGTATTTGGAATCTGAGATCAGAGAATCTTGTTGGGCAAAAATTGTTTTTACACAACTATACAGATATGCTACTTTGGCTCATTGAAACAAGGGAATGGTTAGCATTGATTTAATTCCAGAATAATCCGTATTATCCCATCTGGCTAACATAAATGAGATCTTATTAAAAGATGATGTGCTTTTAACATGGTAAATTATGTTTTATTCTGGACCAATGGATTCATAACTTGTTCTTTTTTTAATAAGAAGCATATGTGTGTTTGTATGCGCACACATGGGGAAGGCGGTGGGGGAATATTGTACTATCTTTGCTATGTTTATACCCCCTAAAGTCCACACTGAAATGAAAATGAGAAATAATCAGTTGCTCTACAGGTATCTTTGATTTATGACCACAACTGGAATAGAATTTCTGTCACTAAGCAAAGTGGTTAAGTGAGTCACACTTGAGCTTATGACATTTTTTTTGTCATGGTTGTTAAACATATCACTGCAGTTATTAAGCGAATTTCACAATCATTAAGCAAATCCAGTTTCGCTCATTGACTTTGATAGTTGGAAACTGGGAAGGTCACAAACAGTGATCCCATGATCTTGGGACACTGCAACTGTCCTAAAATACATGCCAGTTGCCAAGTGCTCACATTTTGATCATGTAACCGTGTGGATGCTGTGAGGGTCATTAAGTGCATACTGAAATAAAGAGATGCACGTTAACACATATAGTAAACAGAAAGGCCTTTTGCTTTAATGCATTTTGGCTATGTGGTTCCATGTATTTCTCTGTGTCTGTATATGTGCATTTTTAAAAATCTTATAGTACTACAAAGTATTTTCTGCAGTACTGTAAGATTTTTAAAAATGCACACACACACAACACGCACACATATATATGGAACCACATAGCAAAGATAAATTAAGTAAGGCTGCTAGGAAGAAACATATTTAAAGGTCCACTGGACTGCTTGAAAGATTTTCCACATCCGGTTGATATTTTATGAACTATTCTGTTGATAAATTATTATTCTGTTTCATCAAAACCTCCCTAACATAAGGAGTAAGACAAAGATAACACGTTACATTTTCAAATTCAATTTTTTTTTTCTGCTCAGATTTTTCTATTATACCAAACTTAGTTCCTTTTCCACATTTAATTGGATTGGAGGAAATAAAAAGAACACATATAAGAAATGGAAAGAGGGCAAAATACCTTTAAAATTATATAGATAGTTGAGCCTGCAGTGGGATTTAGTTTTCAATGATTTCCATATGTGCAGTTAGGAGAAAGCATTGAGGTAGATAACAAGGCGTTTAGAATTGAGCAAAAAAAATATTGAAATTGAACTACAGTATGTACAAAAAAATGAACATGTAATTGCTAAAATGTACGAACCTTTATTGAAATTTGAAACAGAACAAGCACAGGGAAAGACTGCATGATAAAATGGGCTAAGAATACAATATATTGAAATGACATATAGATTATGTTACAACCTAATTAGCATAATTATCACCTCATCACGTAATCTCTTTTTATTATTTTTTGTCTTATATAATTTCAACATTTAGTATCATTTAATATTAATATTAATTTGAATATTTTGTTTTTAACCTTGTTGTATGTTGCTCATAATCACTTGCTTTTGAGATGGGCTGGTATGTATGCATGATTTAAAAATCAATCTATAACTTCAGAAACCTGGTCTACAATGTAAAAAAGGTCTTTCACATTTATGTTGGAAATATGGATATGTGAGAATTAGAGAGTGTGGAGTTTTCTCCCTTTTTGTTCTCAGTAGCTTGTCCTACCAGTTTAGTGGGGTAGGGATTCTCCTTGGTAGCTCCTTAATGACATTGTTATTTTCTGCTTGATTTGTGTGTGTGTGTGTGTGTGTGTGATGTTAATCCTTGCTTACTTGAGTATAGGCTGCTGGAGATACTGTGTTTTGGGTGTGATCATTTTATTAAGCTTTTTTAATTGGCCGATTTGAATGGCATGTAAATGTGGTTTTTCTCTTTTGTTGATTTAATAGCAGATTTGTCTGAATCCCAAGCTTCCAAGAATTTCCTTGCATTTTTTAATTTAACTTGGTTTAGGTTGCTGTTTTTAAATTGAAAACTACGGTTTCATTTGTGAAATTGTATTGTATTGTCCATGTATTGTGAGATTATCCAAGAGGCTTCTTCAGCTCTGACTGGATGATGGGGAATGGAAGGATTTATACTCCTTGCAGACAGCTGGTCATTTGCATTCTTTTAGAGAATTGTTGAGGCCACCCAGAGAGTTATCTGTGTTGTCAGGGTCACCTGAGTTCTGCAAATGGGTGTGGAGCCTTCTTGGCATTGCAGAATGTAAACTGTTTCAAGTAAAGTTAATTATTATTAATTATTCTCTCCATCTCCACGATCCCCACATGGACAAACAAAGGCATCCCTTCCTTGTCATACTCTTACAAACTTATTTTTATTCTTCCATGTGCTAAGTTCCATTTAGTTAGTAAATTTGCTCTCTAAAACTAGTTTTCTTCTTATAAGTCTCCCTAAGCTGCTCCTAGTTCAGCCGGAAGCAATGCCCCAATCACACAAAATTGGCAAGGAGTTGCCGTAAGTAAACCATCAACAGTAACAAGTAATCGATAACAGCACTCAGGATGCAATCATCATCAACTCTTCTCCTGGGTTCTTCCTTTTTCATCCACCTCCCAACTTACCTGTTCATTTGTTTAGTGATGTCTTAAGATGACACCCCTAATCCCTGTTCACTCACTCCTTCAGCTTCTCACTATGACTCTAATGCCCTCTCCCCCCCTCTTTTTTTTTTTGAATAAATGAAACACTTCCATCTTCCATAAATAACGAAACTGCTGCAGTGTGATATTTCATCAGTAGAGGGAGGTGTGGTTCTAAAAAAAACCCCCAACAAACTTAACAACCTTTACAAATAAAAAGGATTGGATTATCCTCTTCTGTTGAAGGAGTAGAGCTATCAAGTTTTACACCCCTAATTTAGAGATGGAAAGTAAAAAGTAATCTTTTGAACTGAACTCAGAAAATGATTTAGTATTGGTGTAATATAAGAACTGAAATGTGTGTTTCCCCACAAACTACTTGGCAATTTCTCTACTGACTGAAATTTCTGCTTCTGTAAAAAGCACGCTGTAGTTCTGTCTGTCTGTCTGTCTGTCTACCCCACCCATCTTACCATAAGGTAATTCTGGGCAGCTTACAATGTTAAAAGATAAAATTGTATATATAAAATACTACAACAATATAAAAATAGAAAAGACCGTACCTAAAAGACGGGATGGGAGGAAGCAGGGTGAGCTGGGGGAGGTGAAATCTGATATTAATCTATCAACCACCTCCAACATGAAGACCCTCCTGTGGAGCCCCAAGAGTCTTTAAGCTCTTATGGAGGGTCAGGAGGGTTGAAGCCAACCTCACTCTATGGGGCAAAATGTTCCAGAAGGCAGGCACAATGGCAGAAAAGGCCCTTGTCCTGGATTCCACCAGCCAGAATACCCTGGCACCATGCCTCCTCTGCTAGCACCCAAGGGGGTGGGGTGGGGGTGGGCCTATCCCAGTGGGATGAGTTGGTCCCTTAAGTAACCTGGACCCATGCCATGAAAGATTTTAAAGGTAATTACCAAAACCTTGAATTGCACCCGGAAACTGACTGGTAGCCAATGCAGCTTGCTGAGCATGATGCTACATGGCCCGCAGGGGTAGGCAACCTTGGCTCTTTTATGACTCGTGGACTTCAACTCACAGAATTATGGGAGTTGAAGTCCACGAGTCATAAAAGAGCCAAGGTTGCCTACCCCTGTACATGGGCAACCTTTGGGGCCCGAAAAACTGCCTGCACTGCTATACCCTGCACCTCACATGGACTTGCCCCATATAATCAGTTCATATGCAAATAATTTTTCTCACTCAATGGATTGCTATCTCAAACTCAGATTGAATTAAAATCATCCCAACCCTCTGCAAGTGAGAAATTACTCCAATATTATTTGCTTGGGAATACTGACAAGGTCCTTAGTAGGACTGCTTTAAAAGAGGCCTGCCTGCCATTGCATTCAGACAAGAAGCAAAAACACCTTCCATTAAAGAGGTAGCGATAGTCTGTCAACCTGGTTCTGATTTAAAAAAAAAAAAACACCTACGCATTACATCCACGCTCTCAGGCTTTGTAAAAGGAATATTATCTATAACTGCTCAAATAGCTTGAATCCTAGCTGCATCCATTTGATTTAACTACGATCGGTTCTAACGGTGCTCTGTTAACATGCATTGGTCACAGCCAGCTCGAATACTCCTGATGTTGGTTTGCTAGGCTTCTTATGAGGAAAACTCACTATGGAGAACTTTATTGAAAATACCATTCCAATAATCAATTTTTCGGGGCACAATGATGACACAGAGATAAACTGACTCTGTAGTTTCATTATTTTCAGACACTCAGAACAGAACATAAAAAGGTAAAACGACTCAAGCTTTAAAATGGCCTCCACAGACTCATCAATTGCTGATGCTAAAATATAACCCATGAGGTATTTCCAGAGAAAATGTCTTCAGTGTACACATTGAATACATTCCTCAACCTTATCTTTGAAAGACTCCACTAGAATTAATCAGCAGGGTGGATAAGGCACTATTACTGTATACCCAACGGTATCTTGCAAACTAATGCCAGGTATATTTCAATGCACTGAATTCCAGTTGTTATTTTTTTCACAACCCACAGCCAAATTGATGCTATACATGGAAGGTACCTAAAAGGTAGTCTCCTTTAAGAAAATCTCGTCCATTGCCAACTTCTTCCAGATTTTTTTTAACTTTCCAATGTAGCTGACTGCCTAGTCTTCTAAGCACTAACATGGATTGACCCTGCTTTGTTTTCTGAGATCAAGATCTCTATCTAAGGTCACTTTCATCCAGGCATATTTTTATTACTCAAGCCAAGTTACAACTAATCTTTCCAGGATGAGTTGTGGATAGTAAGTGCTTATTAACCATTTGGTTTCCTTCTCTATCAACTCCTCTTATTTATTAATACGATACACTTTCACTTAGTGTGATCCATGCCATATCAAACCCTAAAGGATCACAATGGTCATTTTAAAACCACCCTATTTTCTTCACATGAAGCGCTGGACTTTAAGAAATTTGTGCAAATCTCACAGTCAGTGAACCTATGCAAATATATTGCATGGGGGTCAATAATTTACCCATTCATCTCTTTTCCTATTCTATTTGGTTCTTAAGCTTAATTTTAACAATTGGGATTGTGAATGACTGAGTTGGGATTTTATTTAGTTCTCCCTTCAATTTAGTATATTAAAGTCCATTCCTTCCTCATCAGTCTTTGGTAAAAAGCAAAAGGTGACTTCATGAACTATTAAATGAAAATTAAAGCTAATCCTATTCTAATTAAATAAACACTGGCTGTGTGGCTGCAGCTGAAGGACACGTTTTCATCCTTTTCCCCTTCCTCATATGCATTTGGGGAAATGAAGACCAGCAGATAGCTTCCCTCAATCCAGAAACACTGTAATGTGTTTTATGTACTTCATGTTAAACGTTTATAATTTTTCACTGATGGAAGGAAAAAAGATTACATAGATTAATCTTAGAAATATATTTTAACTAACTGTAACTCAAACTGTAAATGAAATCAACATTAAGGGGTTGTTTTTAAAATTTTTATTAAAGTTTACTACAGTAAATACAAAAAGAAAGCTAAGAGAAACAAAGAGAGGGCTGCAAAGAGAAAGAAAAAAGTAGAGAATTCCAACTTCTTTCAGTGCAATTGAATATCCCCCCCCCAAAAAAAAGAATTACAACCTCAACCTTTTGCTTCACATTTCTCAACACTTCAAGCTGTTTTGATAATAACAACATTATTCTAATTGTTAAAACCTAAAATAATCAAAGTTTCATTTTATTTCATTTTGGAGCAAAAACATTTTGATCTAGTCTCACATGCATTTGTTTTGGGGGTATGATCCATGTCACTCAAAAGTCACACAGAGAAGCAGCTCTGGTTGTTTCTACATTCTCCTTGAGAATGGGACTATATGAATTGTGCTAGCCAAGTGATATATATTGCGGATTTCATTGCAATTAGCAAAAATAAGTTATCCTTGGCATTAGAAGCAAATTACAGTAAAAACACTGCTGTCTGGATTCAATCCCCTCCTTCCCCTGGCGAAGATGCCCTTATAGTGTATTTATAGCAAGCAATCAAAAGAAAAAGAAAAAGAAAAAAAACATCCATAAGAAAACAATGGAAAAGAGCTTCTACCATATGGCTGTCAAAAAAACCCTCGCCCATGAAATCACCAAGCTGGTCTTAAAAGGAGAATTTTCCCTATATAAAAAGCTGTCTTGTACGCTATGCAGGTACTTGCAATTCTTTGAAATGCAAATTGATATTGCACAAACTGGTCTTTTAAATTTCTATATTGCTTTCCCCTCACTGGGAGGTTTATAATGTTTATAATCCATCCATTAATATTATAGAACCATAGTTAAAAATGAGGACTTTGAACTTAACATGATCTCACATCAAGAAGGAAGAGCAGACAGAAAAACAAGATCCGGACAAAACCCTGGACAATTCCACTTTGTTGACTTAAAAGTTGCACAGACATCCGAGAATAAGCCTGGAGACCTCCTCCTACCTGATAAATATGGGCACGTTCACAACTATGTATTCTTATACACAATGAAATGAATAATTGCCTGTAAAGCACAGTACCCCATTTATAAAATTAGCTAACCCCCCAACTTCAGGTATCATATTTATAACATACATTTGTAAACAACAGAAAAACTCAGTTTTGTCCATGCCCAGTGGTGGGATTCAGCCAGTTCGCACCACTTTGGCAGAACCGGTAGCTAATTTTTTTTTTGTCCAGGCCCAGAATGGACTTCCGGAAGCGGCATCCACGCAGAGAACCGGTTGTTCACATATTTGAATCCCACCACTGTCCATGCCCTTCTATCCAGCAACAAACACACAAACACAAACCCCAGGAGGAAGATGGGGCAGAAGAAGAGATAGCACCTCTGGGAAAAGAAGAAAAAAGGACAAAAAACACCTGGATGAAACAGAAGTAAAAAAAAAGAGAATCCTGCTGATGTGTTGCAAAAAGAAAAAAAAAGGTTAAGTTCACCAGAGAAACAGACTTTTCTTTTATTGTTGTAAAGGGAGAAACTGTTTTTCCTGGAGAACTTAACCTTTTTTGTAACACCTCAGCAGAGAACTCTGCAGTCTGTTGCATTTCTTGCCCACTTTTTTGATTTCAATAGCTTCCATTCTTACCACTGAGTGTCAAATGAGCTGGTAATTTTGGGACTAGTGCATGTAAAAAAACCTCTTATTCCTATCTCCTCAGTGAACAACCATTTGTTCAGTGATTCTTCAAACTCACAACAGTGTTGAATGAAGGGGACTTAAGACAGGTCCTTGCTGTTGCAGTAGTCACATAAGTATCATTCAGATGCTTGGCAACTGGCTGGCAATTATGATGTTGTGGTGTCTTGCAATAACGTGATTGCCATTTGCCACCTCCATTGCTGGCTTTCCACAAGTAACGTCAATGGGGAGGCCCCCAGGAGCTCACAAATGGCAATCATATGATGTGGGACATTTGCAACCGTGTGGGATTCAGCTAACAATGGCAACTGGGACTGCCACAATTGCTACTGTAAGTCAGCACAGATGTGACATTGTGCTTTATAATGGCAGCAGTGACCTGCACTGTCAAATGTATCCAAATGTTAAGATAGAGGCATATTCACATATGAGTGACAGTTAAGGTGCGAGGAAGAAAAATGTATTTACTGAGTAATGTATGATCCATGTAATTTATTGATGCCTGTAATTTTAAATGGTGGGTTAGGATCCTGGGGAGGGAGGACTTTGGACAACTTAGTAGTTTTATTTATTTATTTATTTTTTAATCTAATCAGGTGTGTGCAAGCAAAATGAGAGTGCTGTCAAAGCTCGCTCCCTCAGACATACAGAAATGAAGTGCAAGCAAGCCCAGCATGAATTTGAGAGTAGTGGTCACAATTGTTAAGGGAATCACCGCAGTCAGTACTACACTAAAGTCAATCTGGCTTCCCTATTGAATTTGCCTGTCAGAAGGTCTCAAAAGATGATGGCAGGACCCTGGGACACTGCAACCGTCATAAATACATGCCAGTTGCCAAGCGTCTGAATTTTTTATCACATGACCACGGGGATGCTACAAAGGTCATAAGTGTGAAAAACGGTCATAGGTCACTTTTTTCAGTACCCCTGTAACTTTGAACGATCACTAAATGAATGGTTGTAAGTCTAGAACTACCTGTATTCCATAAAATGGATCAAAATTACAGAGGGTAATAATTCAGTTGTTGGGGTCTAAAATCACGCCTTTCTTCCCCACTCAGTCTGGTCTTTCAGTGCCCCACAATGATTTACTCAAGGGTGGCTCTGGATGGGAGAGAATCCAACCAGAGACTTAGTAGCCCTGAGCAAGGTACGTTAATATGTTAATGATTAATCTTTTTAAAAATAATTTTATCGAGGATTGTGAATGAAAAGAATAAAAATAAATACCCAATACAAAAAAATACAGAGAAAAATAAAAAAAAAGTGTGATAAAGGACAAAAAAAGAAAAAGAGGAAAGAAAAGAAAGAAAAAACTTCCCTTTTCATCCCAGCAAGGACAGGCACCTTTAACAGTTTATCATCATCTGTAAATGCAACATAATCTCTCTCTTCACCCCATAGCAAATCTCTTAAGTAAAGAACATAATCCAAATGCACACAAACACTACATGAATTGTGGTGTGGATCTTTGTTTCTGTTTGTAGATACTGAATTTGAGAGAGCCATTCAGTGACTAAAGAGCATGGGCAATTTCACCCCCATTTTCCATTTTCCAGTCATACTCTGATTATTTTCTGCTTCAGGTTTTTTTTTAAAAAAAGCAACTCAAAAATATAGATAATATTCTGCAATATATGCAATTTGTATGAATGTTTTCCAAGAAATGAATTATTTGAAAACTATTTCTCTCATATAATGCAGTTTTGTGTTTCTTAAGTTATATATAGGGACTTTTCTGCCTTTGTGTATTTTTGTGTTCCAAACTGCAAAGGGAAATTAAAAGTATTTTTGCATTAAACATCACATACAATGTTTGGATTTGTAAACTGCAGTTCCAAATTAAAATTATATGGAATTAAAATTAATTATGCCCAAATTAAAATGTATACTGAATAAATTGCTCCCTACCTTTACAATTGATTTCTGCATACAATTCCGCTGTCTGGGAGTGTTTTAATGAAAGCCTTGTTTATACAGAGACAGAAAATTCTATTTTTAAGAACAGGGATAGAATTGACAGTACAATTCTATGTATTCATTTGGAAATAAACCCCAGGGTATACAGTGAGTTATAACATATGTTGAGCAAGCCCTAATATAATCAATTCCATTTTACTTGAGGGTAAGCCTATTTGATAAAATGGGATATAATTAATTATAATCATTATCCTTCCTAAAAAAAGATTCTCTACTAACCATAATTAAAAATGTAATCAAAATAGAAAATCACCACAAAGCAATTATAATGGCTATAAACCTTTGCATTATGCAACATTCAGAGTTATTAGCTGACACTACTTTTTTGATGTAAAATTAATAGTAAATTGAAAAATCAATTTATTATAAAAACCATGATTTTCTTTGAAGGTTCAAAGAAATGGGCAATGAACAAGACCAAATATATTAGGAATTAAGATCCAAAGGATCTTTACATTTTGACACTGGATGTGGAAAAGGCAGGTATTTATAAAACTATAAATTAATTACCTATTGACTTAACTATTTTTAATTGTGTTCTAAACCTGTTACTTGAAAACACATCAGGACATACTACCTAATGGTGTGACAATAACAGCAAACAGTAAATCAAGAAACAAAGGGGGGAAAAATAAGCCAAACATTAGAAAAGTCAAAGCATCAGACCTCAGATGAGAACAGCCCAAAGTATGATGATGTAAGAACTTCTAAATCTTCCCACTGCACCCATGTCAGAAAATTTAATTGAATCCGCTATCTTCCCACTTTTGTCTAGTTACCATGTTTTACTTGGTTCTTTAGTCTGTTATTGTTTACCGACTCTTCATGTGACATTGACCATTATATTATGAACTGTAACCAGTAATATGCATCATGAAGCACCCAACATATTTATTGGTAAAAACTCTGCCTTGTTATATAAGTACTAAAGATGCTGATACTACAAAACCAGATTTCAGGAAAACATCATTATTTTATTCTTGATCAAAAATACAATTTGAAGTTCTCAATTCTGTTGTCTCTGATCAAGAAAAGAAAAATGCCATTTAAGTATGAAACTAGACTCCTATGCATATTTATTAATTGTTTAACACCACCCAAAGCCCAATGACAGGGTTAGAGGACCCCATACTATGTGAATTTAGTAAAGCTATCCAAGGTGGTGCATCAAAATTATGCGCTGTAATTCTTTCACAACTAGGTGTTAAAGCAGTTGCTGAGCTAATTATTTACAGTAAAAGAAACTTTTGGTAGAGTTGGACCATATTTAATGTTTGTGAAGAGTTAAAGGCTTCAGTGGAAATTATGCAAAGTGGGCAGCACCATCCACACACAAGGGTGGAGCCAAAATATTCTATCCGTTTCTTGATTCAGAATCAGGTTGTCCCCCCCCCTTTGGTTAAGCTTATATTACAGCTTTCTGTCACTTTCTATTCAAAATGGCAGGAAATCTCACCACAGATCAACAACAATCTTAGCAGTGATTTCAACACTGCAATTACAGCAGGTCTAGGGAATGGTTATTGAAAAGGCCATGGAGCCATCTTCAGTTCACCATTTCTTCCCCGGAAAGATCATTTGTTGTATTTTTAAATAAAGGTGATCAGTTATTAGAATTGTTTATATTTGTGATGAAGGGGAAAGTCATTTTTTAATATATTTCTTTTCTTATTTTTTTCTTTTTCTTTTTTGTACCTTTTATTTTTTTATTGGTTTGTGTTAGTTTTTATCATTATAGTTGTAATTTTTAATAAAATCCCTATGATTTTAAAAAAGAAGGCAGCTATAGAGGACCCTAAAAGAGACAAATTATCCAGACCCTATGCAGCCAGAGTTCAAGTCCCATAATGAGAAGGAACCACTCACATGGATGACCTTCATCAGCCCTTGGATGAAGCATCCCCTTCCTCATCCTGTTGGACCCCTCATTGACATTGACATCATCAACCATGGTATCCTGCTACAACAGGTAGGAATGGGATCAACCATTTTACAGTGGTTACAATCATACTTGAGTGGGCAAGTGGGCAATTCCAGTTAGTAATCATAGGGTGTGAGTAGTCAAGCCCTTGGTTGCTCCATTTTTCAGTGCCATTGGACTTGGCCCTATAGAATTTACCATTCTATAAAACCACTGGGAGAGGTTGGTTCAGTATCTCGATGCCACTCAAGTGCGTATCAAAATACTGGCCTGAACTGGAGATGCTGCAAAGAATCTTCAATTTAGTTTAGCGAGATTTCTATCTGTAGATGAGGAACAATAAAGGTAACTGCTCAGAAGTAATGGTACATGTCTTTCTTCGTTCTTGGGGCCTGATAACAATTTTGGCAAACTCAAGCAACTATTAGCATCATTATAGATATACTCTGTTAATTGTGAAGGAGAATGCTTTTCAACTCTCTTTCTCCTGACCAAATTATCTAAGTTCCACTGTCCTCTGGAATCCGGCCTCTCTGTCCTTGGAATCCAGACCATATTTCACTACAGCTTAAGAAATGGAGAGTTGGATCTAGTGTCAAGATCTGGCCGCCCAGTCACTTGGTTCACAAGCTCAGGGGTGTCAAACTGCCGGCCCACGGGCTGGATGCGTCATGTCAAAACCGCACCCACCTCAGTTCCAGCAATGGGAAAAAAGTCACGATACATCACAACATGTCATGTGATACTGCAAGTTTGTCACTTCTGCACTAGCTGATTGCAAAACCTCCATTTTACAATCTTCTTGCAAGAAACAACTGCCTGGAGCCCAAATATATTATTTTTCCTTCAATCTGGAGAATTCTTCAGGCTGCAAATGTCTTGCCTGAGCCCCAGGTAGTTGTGGTGCCGATTCCCATTGCAAGCCACTCAATCCACCACATCTCCACCCAAATCAAAAGAACCCTAAATGGAAAAAAAAATATCTCAAGACATAGAGGAGCAGAATAATTTTAAAAGTGTTCTGTTTCCATTTTCCACTCATATTCTAAAAGATTCAAAGGACCCATCTTAATTTATTACAACAATAGACTTCTTAGATGCCTTAGGTTTATGTGCTGGATTAAAATAAAAAGTTATTCTTGCAAAAATAAATAAATAAAGTACTAAGTACTAAGACTCCCCCCCCCAAAAAAAGTACACATTCTAACCTTTAAGCCGACTTTATCCTTAAGAAGGTTAATACATGCTTTTTTTTTAAATGACCCTGATGGACAACTTACAAAACAGAACTGGATAGAAATGCCCCCATTTTCTATGGCTGTTTCCCTATTGCTTAAGGTTATTTGAAGAAAAGGTGTTTTTTTTTTAATCTTTGGTGTTGTTATTACTACTACTGCAACTTTAAAACCAAAGCATCATAATTTTATCACATTCTGTGGATGGGGTCTTTGGAATGAGAAGGTAGCTTTTGCACAATCGATGATCACTTCTTTATTACAACTGATCCTTAGATACACCTGCATAGGAGAGCAACCTTCATTGTTTACAGGGCATTCCTATATGTGTTTTCTCAGAGCTAAATGTCAGTGTATTCAAGGATGTTTATTGAGATATTCATGCATATGATCGCTGCCTAAGGGGATGCAATAGAATCCAAATCAAGTGTGTCAGTCCTGGAAACAAATGATTTAACCTGCTGAAGTTCCTGATAAATTGTTTCTATCACCAGTGTGTGTGTGGGGGGGCCTTGCTTGCTGGGGCTGGTGGGAGCTGATGTTAATAACATATGGAGGATCACAAATCTCTCATCTCTGCCTGGCAGTCATGAACCATTTCATATGAAGCTAGAGATTTTTGTAATAAGCCATCGTTCCTGTAGTGCCCTCTCTCTCTCTCTCTCTCTCTCTCTCTCTCTGTGGTTTTATTTGAAACTTGATCTGAATAAGTCCTAAACATTATGTACCTGGAAAATACATGAATATATATGAGACCCAATCACAGAGGCCAAGAGAAAGCAGGGAGAATGGTGTACTTTCCATCAACTCTTCTACTCTTAAATTTTAAGCCCTACTGCTTTGTCTTTCTTTTTGTTTCGTTTTCTGAAAGCTCAAGAGCTAAATTATATATATGGATAATATGAAGTATGTTGATCAGCATGGCGTCTTTCTTTCAGTTTTTACTTATTATAATTTAAATGCTGTAGCAATACCATAGAAGATATCATACCACATAATCATTTAGATTGATTGTAACTGACAAAGAAATAAAAATTAAGTATCAGTACCAATATTGCTGAAACCAGGTGTATGGGGTAGGTAGACACACACACACACACACACACACACACGTGTGTGTGTGTGTGTGTAAAGTCTATATATAAAGTCTCAAGAAAAGAAGAAATAGGGGAGACAGGATAGCAGTATTCCAGTATTTGAGAGGCTGCCACAAAGAAGAGGGGGTCAAATTATTCTTGAAAGCACCAGAAGGCAGGACAAGAAACAATGGTTGGAAACTGACCAAAGAGAGAAGCAACCTGGAGTTAAGGAGAAACTTCCTAATAATGAGGACAATTAACCAGTGGAACAGCTTGCCCTCAGAAATTGTGGGTGCTCCATCACTGGAGGTTTTTAAGAAGAGACTAGACAGTCTGAAATGGTATAGGTTCTCCTGGTTGAGTAGGGGGCTGGACTAGAAGACCTCCAAGGTCCCTTCCAGCTCTAGTGTCTGTCTTTCTGTGTGTGTGTGTGTGTACATGTATATGCATATATACATTGTATGTAGATTTGTATGTGCTTGTGTGTATTTCTTACAAAATCATAATGAAATACTACCTTACCTGGAGATATTATATAGAAGAAATCTTTAAATTCATCCATCCACACTTCTGCAAGTCTTCTATTATTTTTGTTAATTACATGGCCAGTACCACCAGGAAATGTATAAGGAGTAGCTTTTCGAAAAACATGACCAACATGTGAACACGTTACAATCTCCAGGGAGCCTCCACACTGCCATATCTGAAATTTAAAAAGTAAATCAAAATCAGCTCCATTTTCAAGCATCTAATTAAATGTTAGCTGCCACTTTATACTGGAAGGGCCACAATTAGTAAACTAATGTTAGTAATTAGCAAAGCTATCCAGAGCTATCCATCTGAGTCAGGTATTCTGCAATGCACAGTGGTTCAAAGCATCTCTTGTTGATTCATAACCATAACTGTTATCTTTTGCAAGCTGTTCAAAATGAAAGCATGTGCATTCACAGAACTTTTTAAATAGTCCCCCTAATCTTGCAAAAGATGCTGCTGCTTTAATATCTCAAATTCCCCCCGCCCCATTTTTAGAACATTGAGGTGCCTGCACCAGCTCCAGAGTTGCCCTCAGGAATCAATGGGGACAGCCGTCATGTTATCCATGGAATCATCAAGGGAGGAACAACAGAAAACGGTATAAGACAGCTCTATGGATGTGAAAATTGGACTCTTAAGAAGCATGATATGAAGAGTATTGATACTTGAGAACCATGTTGTTGGAGAAAATGCCTAAGAATACCACTGATGAACTGATGGATCATTGAACAAATCAATCCAATGTTCTCAATCGAGGCACAAATGACCAGGCTCATATTATCCTATTTCAGACACATTATGTCAAGGCCCAACTCTCTGGAGAAAGCTCTAATGTTAGGAAAAGGAAGAGAATGACCAGCAGCAGGATAAATGAACTCAATTACAGCAGCTATAGGTACACTGTTGGAAGACTTAAAGAACCAGGTTGGGAACAAATCCTCCACGAGAAAACCTATGTGGTTGCTAAGAGTCAGTGATAGCTGATGAACACAATAATTAAAAAAAGTAACAATCTCGAAACCTGGCTGCACTTTCCCTTCCCTCCTCCTTATCCCGTCTTGAGTTTCTTCCTAATATTCTTTGTTTACCAAGTTCAAAACTTGTTTACATGTACGTTGTTGAAACCTATCTGCATAGTTTCTCCAAGGTGATCTCTGCGGCTACAGAACGATGCAGTTCACATTTCCAGTGCTGAATCTCTAAAATTTCATCAGCAATTTAATGAGTTCTGCATTAAAGGAGAACAAGGAAAGATTTCCACTTATTTACCTAAGCTATCAGGCAACTCTGCTCTCCTTACCTCTTCCTGCCCATTCTTTCTGCAGGAAGGTAAACAAGGATTATCCCTGAAGTCTACTGTAGTCTTCCCCCCTCAGCACTGCCACCAATAGCCTTGGAGGATGAAAACAGTGGAAGGAAGACAGCCAGAATCCCATTCAGCTGGACTCTCCCTCCCTCCCTAGCCATTGTTCTGTTCCAGCCTACTACTGGCCCTGCAGAAAAGGCAGGGACAACCCCTTTACAAAAGGCAAAAGGCTGGAAGTAAGCCTGCCAAATTTATTGACACAAAACGGAGCAAACAGAGCAAAACAAAAACACGAACCATGAAAACAGGAGCTATTCAAACAGTTGCCTTCAGCAAACCAGCCCTCCCACACATTCCCCTTTTAAACAGTTCAAGGCGTGGCTTCTCTCTCCCTTCTTCCGAGGTGCCCCATTGCCTTCCTCTGTTTACTCCTGATTGACTGCCTCCTGCGTCGGGCGTCCTCGAACAGGGCCAGCTGTGGGTCATCTTCATCCACGTTGTCAGGCTCACACAGCTGGGTCTGTTTAGTAACCAGATGGGAGGGGCCTGGCTGAGAGCTCTGCGAAGCCTCAGAACTGTCCTCTGCAGGCTCTCCAAACCCCTCCTCCTCCTCCTCTGAATCGTCCGACCCAACTGCCGAACCCACAGGCTGACCCTGAATCACAACAGCCATGGCCAACAAACACTATGCGAGAAGGAGCCAGAAATTTGTTTCCCCAAAATATTTCTTGCAGTTTTACTTACAATTCTTTTTATATTCATTGCACCCTGCTTTGGGATAGTTGTTATGCAGAATTTGAATAACCGGAATAAACAAATAGCCATTTAATATTGATTCGATTTTGCCTCACGTAACTTCATGTTAATAAATACATTTTCACATTTACCTCCCATTAATACCAGAAAAATCATAAAATTAAATGCCACTGCACATAATACTGATCTTATATTCTCAGCTCATAGAAAACATAATCTTGAACATTACTGATCAAGTATTGTGGGCATTTTTTTTAAAAAAATGTAGCAGACATGGCGAGTGATTTGGGCCATTGTATAAAGGTATCATTGCGATCAAAAGAGAAGTGGATTGTCTTTGCTTGGAATATAGTAAGAACAAGAAATAAGAAACATAAGAATAAGAATAAGAAACTCTCTTTCCTCCTTGCTGTTTTTCTCTTGCTATCAATTATCAAAAAGACATCTCATCCAATCTCCACACACACAATTCATGCAGCGATGATGATGATGCCTTTTTTCTTTCTGGATGATGACATAAACCTTTACTTCCATCACTAACATGTCCCAGCTTCTTTCATCCAATATCAAGAGGTTTTGGCTTCAATTTCAAAATAACCCAGTGCCAATTAAAATGAATGAAGCTGGCTTGTAGCAGCTAAAGAAAATGATGCCTATAAACTTCAGAAATAGGTGAGATGATTATATACGCCTTCAGTAATGGAGCTTGATGGATGTGGCACTCAAGAAAGGAAGGATGGTACAAGGCAACTAGTGGATATTTTTTCATATTAGCAATTGCTTCTGAAGCAGAGAAGGTGCTTTCAAGGGGATGTAGGCCTGGCCATAGCCGTGTGATTCCCCTGGAGAATTATACTTGAAATAAGGAGCCGCTCCTGCTCAAAGCACCTTGTTGCACCATTAGCATCTCCTTCAAACACACCTTTTCCTATAATTGCACTGCTACTGTAAGGGCTGAAGAAGAGAAAAAAATCCTTTTTAAAAGAAAGTGACAACAAAACAGACATACAAGCCCATACTCTCCAAAGCGCTTTTCTGCTTCAGACCCAAAGCGTGGCATATATCTAATGATAATAATATATAAGAAGGCATGAATAAATCCAACCAAAGAACTGATTTCAAAATACATGTTTTAGCTTAACTGGGTCAAAACTGGGAGGCAGACAAGTCGATCACGTTGTTAAGATGCTCAGTTCAACTATTTGTACTGAACGACTGCATATGGTTAAGGATCTATTTTAAACAAAATGTTTATCTATGAAAGCATTTGACATTCCAATGGAACACTGCTACAGTTTTAAGAAAAGAGTTGAACATCAAAAGATGATTGGTATTAATGGAAATGTTGCTATAGCAACTGATTGCAGACTTTACTTAATTAGAGTGAAAGCAATTAAACAAAAGTTAATTAGTATACTAAGAGAAGTAGTTGGGTTTGGCCATAATAGTATCAAAACACATTTCCCATTTCACAGATAAAGTACAAGCAATCATGTCAATGTGAACATGATTAGCTTTTCGGGTACCACAGGAAATTGGGGGCATAGCTTTTTTGGATGGGTGTTTTTGATCATAGTCTGCCCTATCAGAAGGGCTGCATATAATTCTAAAGCTGTAATAAAAATTCACAGCATATTGTAAATAGACTTCAATAGTGCTACTCATATATTCTTACGATTAAAGAATAAATGCACTTTTGATATATACTGCCTACAGTGACATCATTGCAAGACCTTCTTTAGTTTCCTCTCCTGAATATTAAAGGGAGAGAGAATTTTCTGTGGATTAGTTTCAACATGGAACTTCATCAGACTATGCCTCGTAACTTACACTCTCAGTTACTGGAGATTCATCTATTTATTTGGGACAATTGATTTATTGCACTCTTTGGTTCTCCGCTGTAATATGCTTGGCTTGGTTTACAGGGCTGCTTGCTAAATTATTTCATCTTACTTATATTTCTTACTTATATTTCATTTGCCAGGCAAAGCTGCGCTTTGTTATTTTGTCTGATGTCTTATATTTTGCTGTGATTGCTTTGACATTTTCATGACTTGTCTGAGAGAATAAGAAATGTTGGAGGCAATGCTGGTTTGGGGCCTATGGCTTGCAAAACTGCAGCATAATATCAATATATCTATATAACAGGAATGATTTTGTTATAATTTATTTGTTAATGAAAACTATATGGCTGCCCATCTAGCCAAAAAAAATAAAAAATAAAATAAAAACAAAGAATTCCTTTAAAGCAAATAATCAACTAAAACTTCTTTGGGGCTCAGTACAACCACAAAACCAGTGAAGTAACACACACCCGTGCCAGAGCTCCTCTGCTAACATCCGAACCACAAGGCCTGGGGAAAATTCATGGCCTTGTGAAAGACCAATATAGTGCAGACTGCCTGTGTTACAGGTTGTCCTCGGCCATTCGTTTAGTGACCATTTGAAGTTACAACGGCACTGAAAAAGGTGACTTATGACTTTTTAACACTTACGAGCCTTGCAGCATCCTCAGGGTCATGTGATCAAAATTCAGATGCTTGGCAACTAGTTCCTATTTATGATGGCTGCAGTATCCTGGGGGGGGGGGGCAGCACGCGATCATCTTTTGTGAACTTCTGATAAGCAAAGTCAATGAGGGAAGCCAGATTCACTCCACAACCGTGTTATTAACTTAACAACTACAGTGATTCACTTAACAAAAGTGTGCCAAGAAAGATCGCGAAATGGGACAAAATTCATTTAGCAACCGTCTTGCTTAGCAAACAGAAATTTTGAGCTTAATTTTACTGATTGGCGATCCTAATTTTCTATAGGTTTAGAACAGGGGTGTCAAACTCGCAACGTCACGTATCGCGACTTTTTTCCATTGCCAGCAATGGGGTGGGCGCGGTTTCGGCATGATGCATCTGGCCCGTGGGCCGGCAGTTTGACACCCCTGGTCTAGAACATGTATGAGCACCTGATTGCTGTCCTGATGCAAGGCAATCCCTGGTGGTGGGATGTAATCAGTCAATCAGGCTGGCCATTTTCGGGATTAGAATACGGCTGCCGACTAAGTGCAGTTTGTCATCGTTAAAATTAGCTTGAGCTGGAAACTGAAAATAGAAAGAATATTGGAATATTGGCCAAGAATGCTGTCCTGGATATGAACTGCTCTGGACAGTCTAGGGACACTTAGTTAGGTGAAATTTGTGTCATATCTGTAATTTCATGCTCTTGCCTCTGACGACTCAATATCCTTCAACATAAAGACTCAAAAATCTCTTTTGATGTAGAAATGTTGCATCTCAGCCTTTAATTATTGATTGTGAAGAAGATAATCATTCGCATGATGTTGCTGTCGATGCTGCTAACATCGGATGTTTTTGCACTGACAATAGATGGAAATGTAGCCATTTTTTACCTTTCGCTTTTAGAGTTAGATGATGCTGGGGGGGGATGTGAATGAGAGTCCAGCTAGATATAACACTAAAACTTAGCGTGAGAATCAAGGTTATTGAACTCAGAGCTGATAAAGAATTGGCCGTCTGGAGAGCTGAGAGGAAGCCCACGCTTCAAGCTAATTGGGGAATGTGATTTATGACTGTTAATTGGAGGAGGGAATTGTGCTTGATACTATGTGCCCAGGGGAGGGGAATTTAGTTTTTGGTTTCGATTATGTAAGTGCTGATATTATGCTACTCGGATAAAAGATTCTTTAAGGAAAACAATGCCTCAAAGTTCTTTTGAAGAGTTTCATCTGTCGGAACCATGACAGTTGTTTCTTTTCATTTGGGAAAGTAAGTATGGTTGCAGTATGAAAATACTGTATGAAACCATTATAATACAACATTTACAGCTCATAATCATCAAGCAATAAGGAATTATTCCTTTTTCACCCCAGCTGTTGTTTTCTTAAAAGAATTCTCACATTTATTCATAGTAATTATATATCTTCTCTGACAGCAGAGATCCTAATTTCATAAGCAAATCAGAAAAACATTTCCCAGAATGATTTATAGTGCAATTTTATTTAAGATTCTTCCTGTGCTTTTCTTTTCCAAAATGTTAAGTCTTCAAAAGTAGCTGACATGGCAAAATATGAAAATATATTAAAATGCCAAATGAAGAAGCAGAAACAAATAAAAAAAATAATCCAAAATGACCACACATTTTAAGCAACATCAGAGCCAAATGGTTAGTAAAATACATTTGCAAAGTTTCCATTCCAGCTCCCTCAAGGCTTTATACTTCCACCTCTGATGCAAAGTCAATCAATCTGTATTACAGGGATTCATGATCAATGTAGCATGCTGCTCATGATTATGTGTAAGAGATAGCTCAGTGTCAACTAGCAGAAGAAAAAGCTGATTTTTTTTTGAAGGCCAGCTCTCACATTCATCCCAAAAGATTTCCAGAGAGATGCATTTACAGAAATGGACATAAAAGCATTAGTTCACATTTCAGCTAAATATCCGTGTTTTCTTTCATGCTCAAATATGCTTAAATCCAGGGAACCTTTTTTAAAAAAACAAAACCACACAAAACAATTGGATTTCCAAAGAGACTCAATGCTTCCCTATTTCCAAAATAAAATAAATGTGACCATTTCTGTCTTGTTTTTAATGTTTTTAAAGATGTTTTAAAAAAAATCACTTCATGCCTGCAGTAAATTCTTTATATTTTGCAGTTCATTCTTTATTCTCTTTGCATTTACAGGTTGTCCTCATTTAGTGACTACCTTGTTTAGTGATCATTCATAGTTACAATGGCAACAAACAGTAACTCTGTAACCAATCCTCACATTTACAACTTTCACAGGTCTATAAAGCACAGGAAAAGTGAAATAAGATCATGGTTTCACTTAGGAAACACTTTACTTAACAACAAAGTCGCCAAACGAGAACTCCTTGTAATGTTCTATGTAATATATGTGATATTATGATAGGTTCAGCTTCTATAACTTCTATAACTTCCCCACTACTCACCATTTCCAAAAGATAATAATGTTGTGATTGAAATACACTGAGAACAATCCAACCCTGAAGGAGCAGAAAAGGCTTCCAGCTTGAAAGTCAGTTTTTAGTGGTTTGATCTCACTGCATTCCCGTTGCCAAGAAAAAAAAACTTTCAAATGTTGGCATATAAATCGCTACAACACTGAAATGCATCTTGTCAGTCACAGTTTGGGCTGATGGAATGTATAATAAAAGAGTTTTTGCTTCATTTTTTGCAGATGTCTTAAGATCCATAATGCTCTGGAAGATAAACTCAATTTCTTTTTATTCCTAGTTTCTAATACCAAGCTTCTAAAATCAGTACCTTGCTTCCCGGGGTCTGCATCAATGCTGCTTATTCTCAGTATCCTTTCTTTTTTTCATAGAGCTGTCTGTCTACATAATGTGTGCTTCTCTGATTTGAGCAGATCATCCCATTATTATTTTTCTTAAAGAGCAGATATGCAGAGAAAGGCGGGAGTGAAGCAGGCTCCCTCTCTGGGCAATTTATTACTTAAGATTTCTTAGGCAATAAGAGCCCAGCAAGGTTGCAGATCTTCCAGAGTATTAATGGCTCACATGGTAACAGTTTCTTGAAGCAAAAAGCAAAAGCGATAAGCTTGGTATGTAGTTGGTATCATTTATCCCACAAACCATGTACTAATAACGCCAGTGGCGTTTGTTTTCAGGTTGCTCGCCTTATTTTTTTTTCAAATTAAGACTATAAATATCTATAGAGTTCCAACTTCTAGAAATAGTTATATTTGCTCCTGCAAATTATACTCAAATTACAATACTCATCTCTAATGCTTAAAATGGTACTTGGAGTATATCTACACCTCCCTCTTTCCTAAACTCTCCTTAATATAAGCCAAAAGCAGTATGCCCTGATTTTTTTTAAAAAAAAGTTAGGCGCTCATTGGGTTAGCACACTGAGCTTGTCGATCAGAAGGTCGGCAGTTTGGTGGGTTGAATCCCGAGTGCCGCGTAACAGAGTGAGCACCTGTTATTCGTCCCAGCTTCTGCCAACCTAACAGTTCGAAAGCATGTAAAAATGCAAGTAGAAAAATAGGGACCACTACGGTGGGAAGGTAACAGCGTTCCGTGCACCTTTGGCGTCTAGTCATGCTGGCCACATGACCACGGAGACATCCTCGGACAAGCGCTGGCTCTTCAGCTTTGAAACGGAGATGAGCACCGGCCCCTAGAGTTGGAAACGACTAGCATGCGTGTGCGGGGGAACCTTTACCTTTACCTTTACTTAGAAGCTCTAATGTGGCTAACCAAGCATAGGACATTTCCAGATGAAGATGACTAAAATTAAAAATGTAAACAAGACAATAACCCTAACCCTCTTCCTGTCATCCCTACAATCTTCTCTCTTTACACTGAGTTTTGGGAATGGGTGAGGGTTCAAATTCATTCTCAACCCACTGGATGACTTTGTACTAGTTCCTCTCTCTCAGCTCAATCTATTTTTAGGTTTTTAAACCTAAAAAATTGAAAGGATTTTTGTTATGGATCAAAATTGGAGGAAGGAATAGTACACATGCCTCCTTGAGTTTCTGGAGCAGGGGTAAGGTATACATCAAACATATACATATTAACAATGAACGTTGCAGTGAGCTCAGATGTTATGGAAAATATACCAACCAAAGAGGGCTTTTGACTTCCATGTGAATGACAGAGTAGAGGGTTTCTACAATCTTCTGTACAATTTTTTTTTTAAAAAAGGAAAGACCCTATACTGTCTGATACGAATATTAGATTAGTAAAGATATCACAAAACAAACTTAGATTCAAGCCACTTTAACTACTGGAAATGGAAAGCTCAATTGTCTGCTTTTGTGTGATTTGGGCAGTCATTAAGCAATTTACTTTACATGCCTTCATGCAGAAATACGATTGCGGTTTGATTCAAAGCTGTGCCATGCTAAATTACCTCTGGAGTCTTTTGATGCTATTCTTGCCTGTTCTATCATGTAATAGGTGAATTTTAGTAAAAAGACAGACTTTTTTGTCCTCAGATCATCATTAAAGGGAAGAAGGGATAGTCAAACGCGGGAGGGGGAGGAGAAATACAAGTGTGTTCCATTTTTAAAAAAATTGAATAATGGTGTAGCTAAAAGCAGTCCAAAATAAATCTTTAAATACAGAGCAATAGCTTGTTATCTCACAATAATATTCTGCAGGATCATACTTTCAAGCACTTAAATCACAGAAGTGATAATTTTTTTACATCAAGATTATATGCATGTTAAATGTATAAGACATGTAAGATCGTAAGAAGATTCCTCAGTCAAAATGCTATCTACTATAGCTTCCAGTAGCAACCAGAAATCTCTGAGAAGCCCAAAAGTAGGATTATGTGCATATATCACCCAAATATAAAACAACTGCTAATCAGAAGCAAGTTAAGCACCTATAACCAGGATGAGTGAAAAGTATCCTTAGGCTTTATCAGTCATAGCTTATAGAATTTGGTGTGGTCCTGGGCAATGAAGAAACTCTCTAACTGTTGCTTGAGTGGCCACCCATTATGCAGAGTGGGATAATGCTGGGAGTGTAAAAGAGAAGCAGTCTGTTTTACAGTAGATATTAAGATAGGCTAGTTGTCTAATTAGCATGTAGGGTATGCTTACCACCACAAAAATAACTATTTCCTTGAATGTCTGTTTCAAAGATCCTTATGGAAGATAGAGGAAACCTCTGATGAACAGGACAAATATGGCCGATATAACTGTTTCACCTGGCCAGGCAACTCCTCCTTCTCAAGCTGTGCCTCTAGTGAAATTTCAATACCCAAGTCCCCAGAAACAGTAATTAAAGACTTTTATCTCCAATTACAGATGAGAAACTCAGGATTCAAAAATGCCTCCTAGCCAAACTGCTCACAACAGAAAGGGTTTCAGAGAACTTCTGTAGGACGATCTGAGCAATTGCTCTACGCCCCTTTCCTGTGCAAAGAAAAAGACATTTCTTCCTTGGGAAGAAAAAGGTTACGGGTGATTGCGATAGCTCATTTTCTCAGGTCTGCCTTTCTTTATTTCCCCCTGCTTATATGCCCGTTCAGGTAGAAACTCTTGAGTAGCTAAAAATTTCCCAAAATGGTAATTAGCTTTAAAACAGCTCAAATTAAGTTAAACCCAACCCACTTGGCACCCTCTAATCGAGGGACAGCTAGATTCGTACTCCTATTTTATTCCCAAAGGATACGTGGAAGAGTCAAGCCTTGATTATCTTCTGAAGTACTTTAATTCCAGAGGTAGAGGGCCATGATAGTAAAAGCTCATCTCTGGCTCCCCTCTCATTGACACTCCTGAGAAGTAGGCATTCTCTAACCACAGGGCAGAGGCACACTGAGCAGGCAACCTGAGAGATACCTTGATCCAAAGCCGTAAAGGGCATTATAGATCATAATCAGCACCTTGAATTGTATCCAGAAGCTTATCAGTAACCAACGCAACTCCTACAATAATAGTCTCACATGGATAGGTAAGACACTATTATTCATCAGCATGCAGGCAGCTGCATTCTGCAGCTTTCAAATGATCCTCAAGAGAAGCTCGGTGTACACTAAATTTCATTCATCTACACTGAAGTGATAAAGGCGTGAGTGACGACTTCCAATGTAGACTCTTGTTCCAAAACAAGCCAAAACCAGCAAACAACTAAAGCTGTGAAAAGGATCTCCTGTGACAGTCTCTAGCTGCTCTTTCAGTAAGAGCTATGATCCAGGAGAGCCCAGACTGTTAGGCTGCTCTACAGACATTTTGTCTAGCATCAAAGATAAATTTCTTCTGGAATATGAAAGCTTCTGAATCAACAGTCTCTCCATCGAGTTAGGGTTGAATCTAAGTGTGTTCCTCCTATCCAGATCAATACAGAGGTCACACAGAGAATCCTATAACATGGAGAAAAGATGGCTGCAAAAATAGGTGGATAGACTTTCAAATATTTTCTTATAAAAATTATCTTTATTTTTTTTGGCCTGGGTATTACAATCTCTTACTTGAATCAATCTGGCTCAGCATTCCAGTTAACAAAGTGATACTACTAAAAAAGGAGTAAAATGCACAACATTCACAAACAATAGCACAATTATGCTCCAATCTGCATAGTAGTCTGGAGTGAATAGATCACATCATTTTAAATTACAATGCACCAAATAGAATTCCTTAAGAATCCCCAATCAGTTGATTGCACCTAAGAGACAAAATAGCTCCTTGATATATGCAATGAGTTTCACATACTCATCCATTTTATGACTTCTAGTCTAAAACTAATAGAACTGGCCTGTGCATTCCTCACTTTATATTCACCAGAAATATAAATGGGTGGATTCTGCCTATATATGTAGTTGTCTATATACTTTTTTGATAAAATAAAGGCATGAAAATATCATAAGAATAAGTAGCAAACCATGGGCAGCATGCTTGAGAGCTGATTGTTCCATCAGATGAGTCATTATGAAAATGAGTCTTTTAAATACTGTAGCACAAATATCTATATCTATATTATTCCCTCTTAACACTCATTTTAAGATCAGTTTTCTGATTTATTTAAGATTACTTATAAACTCAAGAAGTTTCCATCATTTCATTTCTGTCATAGGTTTTACAGAAGACTGAAATGTTAGTTCCAAACTCAATCATTTGGAAATATAATTCCTACCCCTAAAACACAATTTAAGGATGTTACTATAAGTACATGACAAATCATTAGGAAGATTTGCCTTCTAGTACCCTTTAAGCTACATGAATAAATTATAAAAAAATAAATGAACAGTTAAATAAATGCATGTATGGATGTGTATTTGTTTTGTTATTTATTGTTTCTTTTATTTGTTAAATGTATAGAGTGCCTATTGTCCAAGGAGTTCAAGACATGTGTTAGCATTTCTTTGTCCTGTTTTTCACATAATTAGGTTGAGATAGATCAGACTGAGAAAGTGTCTAATCTGTATAAATTTAATTAATTAATTAATCCATCAATCCCAAATAGAGATCTTCCATGACTGACAGAAGACTTAAATCGAGGTTTCCCCAACAACCTGAGTCTCATCCTTGTGTTGGGAAAGCAATCCATGAAGAATTTCCTTTATTTCAGCATGCACAACAGTAGTAAGTAAAATCTTCTTAGCAAAGAAATTGTATCAGCTCAATATATACAATTAGTGTATATTTAGGAAAACGTTCTAAGATAAATCAGCAGATATTTAGGAAATTGACATGAGAAATGATATATATGTTTGGGAAAATTTTAGAGAAAAAGGTACACATCAATAGAAGAAAATATTTGTAGCTCGGTGTTGAACTGTGTGTCCTTGGTACTCTCTAAGTTTGGTAGTTTTCTTGCAGACATTTCTTGCAGATAGCATATTGATGATGTTACCTAGTTTGGTAATGAAACATCTGCAAGAAAACAACCCTCAGAGAACACCAAGGACCCCAAGTATATACCAATGGAGGAAAGCAAAATGGAACTGTTTCATAGGCAGCATAAAAGAAATACACATACTATAGGACACCCACGTTATGTGCATTTAACCCATAATCTGATGATGGTTATGGATGTTCCATGCCAATCCTCATTTGCTCCCGCTTACTGAGAAGTCATGAAGTTAAGTAACAAATGGGCATATGCAACACTGAGCAGATAAGATTAATAATGACTGATGAGCCTCTAGTCTACATCATACAATTTTTAGATACCCAAAGCTTCAAAAGCAATGTGATGTGTTGCGTAGTGTGAAAGAAAAAAAAAACCCCATGGAACTAAAACTGAAGGATGAAATTGAGCTCAAGACAATCCATGAACAGAAGGCTTCACTCAGCAGAACAGAAAGTTAAGAGGATTCCTTATTTAGTGGGAATCCAGCAAGAGCAGAGAAGGAAAATGAACAATAAGTACATTTGCCCTGATTCAGTTTTGCTGAATGAAGCCCTCCATGGAAGATGCTCTTCATTTGGATCATCTTCCTAATGTCAAGTCAAAGTAGAGATTTCATTTAAGATGAACAAAATTAAAACATCCCTATCTTAAACGTTAACATTTTTTTACAGAAAATCTGCCAGTTATTACAAAAGGAAATAAAATGGAAAATTACCCTAAAAGACATTTCAAGATTCTCTCCACCCCAGATATCCATTCCTGCATCGTATGTTCCTATCTCTTCAAAGTAGTTTCTGTCAATAGAAAATAAGCCACCAGCCATAGTAGGGGTCCTAGTTGAAAACAAAAGAAAAAGGAAAAAATGGAAAAGGAAAATATTTTTTGAAAGATATTTTGTGGAATTTAAATAAGTGATACTGTAGCACATATCTTCCAAATATATATAGACAGAATTATATTTCATTTATCAGAAGTTGAAGGTGTAGTTAGTATAAAGTTTAATAACGTTGAACATTTTCATTTTCTGCTGTGGAACATCAGCCTGTATTCTAAAAGTAGCCAATTCATGCACAGATTTACATTTCCTAAAAAAAAAATCATTTAAATTATAGTAATATAATGTAAGAAATGGAATACTGCATTTTAAAATAAAATCTAAACTTTTAAAAGTGATGGATTACCAAGAACACAATTTTTATAAGCTTATAAATGTCTGAATATTTTTTTTAAAAAAACCAGGTAATAATCATGTATATACCAATAATCCAATGCCTGAAAATGTTCATTATTCTTTTTAAAACATTTATATTTAATTTCTATAAAATCCTTTTAGAAATGTATACATTCTGCCAAGCACACAGATTTTACGTTAGGACTGCATTACTGAGGCATTAGAATAAGGAACCTGCTGTATTCCATTTGACTGGTTTGATTACTTCATTCTTTTGAACAGTAAAATATGCATTCTAAAATCAAAACTGCACAGCAGAGGATGCAACTATGTCCAACTGTAGTCAGCTGATTTTTATTGAATTCTATTGATTTATCAAACTATATCATGCAGACATTTTGATGAAGCAGCATGTTAGAATTATTTGCTATGATATAGAGAGAATTTGCCAAATAGAAATTGCTTAAAAGAAGCAGGGTGAATAATCCCTATGGTCATAAAGGGAGGAAATGGGTTATATTTCCTTACTTTTGATCGTACCAAGAGAAAACTTTCATTTATAAAGATACAAAAACTCATGCACAGTGACAAATGTCCCACGCTTGTGTAAAAAGATAAAAAAATAATTTATATGAATTATTCAAGGGATTTCAGTGAAACAGATTCTCTTGAACTACTACATTCCATGTCACCCAAACAGATTTCTTGCAACTCAATTCTGCTTTGAATGTTCTTCATGGCCTCCAGAACAGACTGGACTGAGGGAGAAAGTAGGGGAACCTGTTCTGTCAGCAGGCAGATTGCGCTGGAGACATTTCTTACGTATATAGTCAAATCATTGTTTCTTTACCCAGTTTTGTTCTAATAGTTTCAGTGGGTTCTACTTCAAGAACTATGATTCCATCCATAGGCCCTACTTCATAACTGGAACTACAGATAAGCCACGCACGATGTGCTCTTGATAAACACAGTCCCACAATTTTATTCACTAGACTACAGGAAGCATTTATGTAATTATGCGTTCAAATGTATTATCTTGACCACTGAGACTTACGTTTTCCTGTTCAAATGCAGCTGTGGATCTCTACTTCACTAAATGCATAAATGGAAAACCTTAAAGCTAAAATTAGTAAAGGTAAAGGTTCCCCCGCACATGCGTGCTAGTCGTTTCCAACTCTAGGGGCCGGTGCTCATCTCCGTTTCCAAGCCGAAGAGCCAGTGCTTGTCCGAGGACGTCTCTGTGGTCATGTGGCCGGCATGACTAGATGCCAAAGGCGCACGGAACGCTGTTACCTTCCCACCGTAGTGGTCCCTATTTTTCTACTTGCATTTTTTACGTGCTTTCAAACTGCTGGGTTGGCAGAAGCTGGGACGAATAACAGGCGCTCACTCTGTTACGTGGCACTCGGGATTCGACCTGCCAAACTGCCGATCTTCTGATTGAAAAGGTCAGCGTCCTAACCCACTGAGCCACCACGTCCCTAAGCTAAAATTGTGCTCTTAGTGAAGTTGAGATCCACGGCTGCATTTGAACAGGAAAACATAAGGGTTAGTGGTCAAGTTAATAAATTAATCATGCTCGGCCTAGTGGTGAAGGGCTCAGGCTAGAATCCAGAAGGCTGTGAGTTCTAGTTCAAGCTTAGATACAAAGAGCTGGATGACTTTGGGCCAGTTACTCCATCTCAGCTCTAGTAAGAAAGCAAAGGCAAGACACTTTTGAAAATCTCACCAAGAAAAATGAGGGGGCTTGTCTTAAGCAGTCACCAGGAATCAATACTGACTCAAAAGTCACCAAACAAAAAGCTGTAAGAAACACTTAAGCAAAATATCCAGATCTAAACATGGCAAAGTCCCTCACAGATAGAGAGAGAGGGATCTGACTCACGAACAACAGGAAACAAATGCGCTGCAGATAATAACTCTTCCCAGACCCTTAAGCATTTAAGCAGCTGAAAACACAGGCAGTCTCTTTGAAGCAAAGGTGGGCAACAATGGCCGCTTTATGACCCACGGACTTCAACTCCCAGAATTCCTGCGTCAGCATTAGGTTGGCCCACCCCTGCTTTGGAATGTCCGCAGCCCAATCCAAGAACTCAAAAATAAAATATCAAGATAAAATATCAAGACCAAAGGAAAACAACTGGGACAGGCGACAGCAGTATTCTCCTTTGCACCGTGAGTCCTGGCCTCAGCTGTCTGTTTTTACAGGCCTCGATCTGTATAAACTGGGCAATTTCCAGTGCTTCCTCTGCAGACTTCTCTTTGTCATCATCCTCTGGTGTCTGCCATCTGCCTTCACCCTTTTCTCTAACCCCCAGCCCTGCTCTTTCCACAGAGCAGTCTTTAAGCCTAGCCAGCCATTAGTCCACAGGCACTTCCAGTCAGGAGCTGTGACATCCTTTTGAGGAGGCCGGGGGTTCTCCCTTCCCTGGATTAAAATGTATAGAAGATGCCTACCTTATTACATGAAACAGAAGTAAAGTATCTAGAAAGGATTGTTAAACAAGGGCAAGAGAAAAGTCTTTGCATACAATATAATTTCAAATTTTGTTGACAACATTTGATAATGGTTAACAACAACAAAAAAGGAAACAACCGTATGGAAGGAAAGAAAAAAGGAAGGGAGGGATGATTCTAGGTCAGGGGTCTTCAAACTTTGCCCTTTTATGACTAGTGGACTTCATCTCCCAGAATTCCTCAGCCAGCCACACTGACTGAGGAATTCTGGGAGTTGAAGTCCACAAGTCATAAAAGGGCCAGGTTTGAAGACCCCTGTTCTAGGTACTTGCAACAATCCATAAAACATAACTAAAAACAAAGGTACCTTTTCCCCCAAGCACAGACCAAATATCCTCCTAGCTCCACCTCTATCCTGCCCAATGCTTGGGGCAAGAGGTAGATCTTCAGAGTCCTTTAGAGGCCTAAAAAGGTAGGGACCCCTCAGATCTCAGGTGGGAGGCTGTTTCAAAGGGCTGGGGATTTCACTTAACATAATCGTGGTGGTGGTGGTGGTGGTGGTGGTGGTGGAGGAGGAGGAGGAGGAGGAGGAGGAGGAGGAGGAGGAGGAGGAATCAAAACAAACTGATCACTGAAATGAAAGAACCTAAGCTTTGGGGATAACAATACTTGGCAATGATTCCAGTGACAGATTTTAATTCAGAGAACCTGGACTAAGTGATGGGACTGAATAGGACAAGAGCATTAATTTCCTAGAGAAGAAGTCTAGAACACCTTGAGTCCATTAGCTCCTGTTCTATATAATTTCATTTAAGACCATTTATGGCCCCAAGGATCAGCAGCGGAATAACAGGAAAAGGATTTGACGACTGGGGAAAAATCATATTTGGGGTTTGTTTTTTTTTTGCATCACTGGTAACTCATCCGTTTTAATGAATATTAAACTTATACTATGCAAGCTTGAGACCTTTGGGCAGTAGGAAGATATAAATATTCTGAATAAATTATATTTCATTTCATTTAAACAATTATTGGTATAGCACAATGGGCCTCAAGAGTTTTAAAATAAAATTGAACTTGACAACCAAACTGTTATTCATTAAGGAAATAAAATTGGATGCATAAACCAGTTCTAAAATGTCACTGTTACTGTCATTACTACAAACGGGTAAATGGCTCAATTTTTTTTTCTCTTTTATGTTTTCAAGGCTCAACAGATCAGTAAACATTATGACAAAATTCACACTGGCAGCAGCTTGTGTCATACGAAGAGAGAGAAAGAATTGTCACTTAAATCAAGTAAAATAATACTTTTAATAACTGTGAGGAGACATTTTAAATATTTCAAATGTGAAGGACTGAATATATCTGAAGGCTTTTTGTACCAGCAATTCAATGCAAGATGCGATATATCTCTTTTGCCCCTTGAGTGCCATAAGATTTTATTCTGCCCATTGTGGGTTGTTTTTTTTTTTACCAAAAGATGAAATTATTTAAGTTCAAGTTTCATGTTATAAATATGCACATAACGTATTGTTTTCATCTATGAATGTAATGAAGGCCGTGGGAGGGATGAAATAGCTTCATATGAAATAACCATCTTTTTCTTCCATAGATCCTTGTTTCTTTGCTTCAATTTCTTCTAAAATACTTCTGACTTTATTTGGTTCTCTTGACCCGAGATCTCTCTTTTGCGGGAGGTTTCAACTTTTACATGGCACAGGTCATTAAAGCTTCAGAATGCAAGAATCAATTGCCATAACCCAATCAAGTGCAAGGGGTCCTCAACTTAGGACAACAGTTGGGAGCAGAATTTCTTTTGCTAAGCAAGGTGATTGTTATGGGAGATGCGCCCGATCTTACGGCCTTTTTCACCACAGTCGCTAAGCAAATTAATGCAATTGTTCAGGGAATCGCAGGGTAGTTAAGCAAAAGCCTGTGGCTTCTCCCATTGACTTTGCTTTGTTGGAGGCTGGCCAGGAAGGTTGCAAAAGGTGATTGCATGATCCCAGGGATGCTGCAAAAGGTGTGACTACACCCCAGTTGCCAAACTTGTCTGAAGTTTGATCACATGACCATGGGGATGCTGCGACGCTTATAAGTGCAAGGACTGCTCATAAGTCACTTTTTTTTTAGTGCTGCTGTAACTTAGAATGGTTATGAAGTCGAGGACTACCTGTAGATTAAATAATTGTTTTGCCACAAGCAACACTGGCTGAATTTGTCTAGAGTAGGAGATGGCTGAAGCTGCTGGTGGTGTCCCAGTTTAATAAGATATTGGAGAGAGAGAGGGGCCAAGTTCCGAAAGCTCTACTTTTCTATCATGGGGCTGAAATGCCTTGAAAGATCATCTCCTTAATTAGTGTCCTCCCCCTCTCCTTGAAAATAGTCTTCCAAAATTGGTATAGAGCAGAGGTCTTCAAACGTGGCCCTTTTATGACTTGTGGACTTCAACTCCCAGAATTCCTCAGCCAGACACACTGAGGAAGTCATAAAAGGGCCAAGTTTGAAGACCCTTGGTATAGACCAAGCTTTCACAAATGAGAGCCCTAGGGGACAAATTGTTCAGTATCAGTAGAAATAGCATAGCTTGAAGGTTTGAAAGAATTTAAATTTTCCTAAACTATTAGGAAATATTGTGTACTGTGGTTATTATTTTGGGTTTTAATGTTTTTTCCCCAATGAGAACAGGGATTGCATGTTGCTATTTGGGGTTGTGGGCTAGTTTCATACCAGGGAAATACTATTGCAATTTAAATTGTAATTATATTTACAACAAATGTAATAAATGATACAAACAAATGCACCATAATACACTGATAATACTTTTATTGCAACCATTTTTTTTAAGGCCAAAGAAGACAAAGTGAATCCATGCAATTATCTTACTTTTCAAGCACGTTTTGAACTCCTCCCGTCAAAGTATGTATGTCAAGACAAAAGTAAATTGATAAGCACAGCTCTATGTTTTGGAGTGGAAATATTTGTGCCAATAGGTATTTTGATTTTGGACAATGCTACTGACAGAATAGCCTCAAATTGCCTAAACTGACCAAAATATATACCTGGAAATCAACATTGGTACCCTTGAACTGACACAGTGTGAACCCTCCAAAATCTGCCTTTTCCATGCACATAAAAGATGCATGATGTGGATTTTATTTATTTATTTAATGTACACCCCGCTTTTATTATTTTTACAAATAACTCAAGTTGGCAAATATATCCAACACTTTTCTCCTCCTATTTTCCCCACAGCAACAAGCCTGTGAGATGAGTTGGGCTGAGAGAGTGTGACTGACTCCAAGGTCATCCAGCTGGCTTTCATAGATAAAATGGGATTAGAATTCACAATCTCCTGCTTTTCTAGCCTGGTTCAGACGTTAGCTATCATCTGAAGTAGCAGAGCCTGAAAGACTTTTGGAAGAAGTCAGACTGGCCTAAGCTACCATTTCATGGATACTCTTCTTAAGGTGAGTACTGCAATCAAATGGGTAAGAATTACTATCTAACAGATGGGCCAAAGAGATTAACTAAGGTTTATTATTAGAGCTATCAAGAAAAATGACACAGATATGTTGGCTCTCTGGCATGAATAAAGCCTAAAATTCACTATGCAGTGAAATACAGAATCCTGTTAGGGATGGACATTTTTAACCACGGGGCTTGTTGGACTTACATACAGGTTGGGAAGGAATTGCTTATGGAGCTGTGGTTAGAGGAGGAGGCTTTCTTGCTGGCTGGGGAACTCTAGGAGTTGAAGTCCACACATCTTAAAGTTGCCCAAGGTTGGGAAACACTGTCTTAAGCGTAAAGATTCTCCACAGTGTCAAGTTTCTTCTATTACAGTTAATTCCAGCTATACCCCTAAACCTAATCACAGATGTCTCTTCTGTTTATTTCAAAGATAGTTGCAAATCTGTCTGGCATTCATTTGCCATCAACATAGATTATTTTGCTTGCCTGGAAAAGTATTACTTACACACTCTGCAGCTCTGCTTTTCATTACAGCCATTGTGATCTCAAAAGACCAAACAGCATTAAAAAAAACCATAAAATGGCATCACCATTTTGAAAACAAAAATACATCAATATTTGTCAAAATATAATATTTTAGTAACTTTAAATGTAGTAAATCTTAGTATTCTAACACTTAAGTTTCCTACACACTCCCTAAAAAGCATGTTCAAGAATCTTCTCTCTAAACAAAGGTCTTTGTATGCAGCCATTATCCTAGTTTACTCAGTATACAGGCAGGCCTCGACTTACGACCACAATTGAGCGCAAAATTTCTGTTGCTAAGCGAGACATTTGTTAAGAGCCTTGGTGGAGCAGTGGGCTAATGCCTCCTTAAGTAACACCAGCTGCCTGCAATTAGTGCAGGTTCGCATCCCACCAGGCTCAAGGTTGACTCAGCCTTCCATCCTTCCGAGGTAGGTAAAATGAGGACCCAGATTGTTGGGGGCAATTAAGCTGACTTTGTAATAATGCTGCTGGGGGGGGGCGAAAGCCCTAATAAGCAGCCATATACATGAATGAAGGCTATTGCTAAGCACATTTGATTTGTGCTTAGATTGTAAGCCGCCCTGAGTCTTCGGAGAAGGGCGGGATATAAATGGGATTAAAAGAAAAAGTGAGTTTTGCCCCATTTTACGACCTTTCTTGCCACATTTGTTAAGTGAATCACTGCAGTTAAGGTAGTAACATGGTTGTTAAGCGAATCTGGCTTCCCCATTCACTTTACTTATCAGAAGGTTGCAAAAGGAGATCACATGACCACGGGGACACTGCAACCCATCATAAATATGTGTCAATTGCCAAGCATCTGAATTTTGATCACGTGACCATGGGGATGCTGCAAGAGTCATGTGAAAAACAGTCATAAGTCACTTTTTCCAGGGCCGTTGTAACTTTGAATGGTCGCTAAATCAACTGTTGTAAGTCAAGGACTACCTGCACACTCTATGCCCATCGTTTTGCTCTATGCTCTGTCAGGAAAAAAAAAAAAAAGACAGATCATAATGTACAAGACCTTACTCCAGAAAAGGTTTGTTGCTTTATTAAGAGCATTCTTATTATCTGAGGGTATCTGAAGAGCCATCACGCCCCAATGGGACTAGCCTGTTCCACTTGCTTCGGCAGAAGGGGCCTACTGTGAACCCCATCTACTAAGGAACTCTGGCGGGTGAGGTCAAGGAGAAGAGCCTCCTGTAGAACACTCTACCAAGGAAAATGAGAACTGCATTCCGGGAGGCTATTAAAACCTGGTTTTGCGGGTTGGCTTTGGTCTCCAAGGGAGGTACTCATCGCTGACAAGTAAGATCTGGTTCTCATGCTGTCTATCTCCTTGGTTCTAGCCTTTATCTAGTGGTGTAATTATAACTGTTTTTGTATTTATCTTTTTTCATGGTTTGTAAGCCACCCAGAGTTGCCTTATTGGGGAGAAGGGTGCCATATAAATTTAATATATAAATAAAATACACACTCGAAATGAATTGAGTTGACTATTGAAGATTGTAAGGTAACTAAAACTAGTAAAAATGATGTTTAATCGTGATAAAAGATAAAATTCCAAAACTGATTTGAAACAAAATGACCGAATTTGCTCTACAGTGTTTCTGAATATTTGTTTTTAACACTAAGGTATTACTGTTTTAAAATAGCCTAAAAGTTCTTTTCATTGCAGTAATGGTAATGGAAGATCTAAGAGTAAATTATTTTCATTTTCTGCTCTAATTGCCTTAAATAACAATTACCTGCAGGTTTTAATAACTAGTCACTAAATTAATTAACCTCTGCCATAAATCCTAGCAACTTCAGTAAAGCTGATATCTCTCCTCCACTCAGTTCCCTGATAATTTTAAAACAGTGTTTGTTTGTTATTCCTCAAAAAAAGTACTTAATTTTTTGTTATTCAGAAGGTGAATTCCACTGACTCTATAAACAGCCATGCAGAATGAAACATGGGCTAATTAGAAGTGATCATTTCTATATATTTTTTAGTTCTAACTTAGTACTACATAAAATGTATTTATGAATATGCAAAGGATAGACAAATAATGCAAATATTCCACAAAATTGGCTCAGCAGCGCAAACAACCATATGATTGGTATGTTCAAATATATAACAGGAGTGGGAAGAAAATTATACAAAACTGCCTCCTGAGATGTGTGTGTGTGTGTGTGTATTCTCAATGACAGAGGTAACAGCCTAAAATTTAGTAACCTGTCTGTTTGGAACAAGCCAATGTTTTAAATACCTGAGTAGATGTTACAAACATAAATCAACTGTAGTATGTCAACACTGTCCCTGACTTCTGGAAGCATCAAAACTATTAAAAATATTTCTAGAAACCTACAATTCAATAACTCCCCCTACAAATATTGGGAGAGGGATAGTAACAGAAAGTTGCATGAAATAAAATGGTGCATAAGCAAGAATAGCATTGTACCACTTGGCTGTGATTAATTCTATCAACATTTACTTGTGTTTAAAGGAATGTATATATTGATAAAATCATTTGCTACTGAGTATAAGCTTCAGAATTTGTTTAAATTTGATCCTCATAACACAGTAGGAAGATCTGGGATTATTACAAGATTTAAATTAATGCAAGGCAGTTAGCAAAGCCTTGTTATCTTTAAGTACACATGCCTCAAAATACTAGAGAAATCCATTAGTCCATCAGCCGCATATTTTCTGAAAGGATGTAAAGGGAAACATGTGAAGATAGAGAGACATAATTTATTTAAGAGAGAAAAAGAAAACTTGTGCAAATAAAGAAAGGTGATGGTATCCCTCAAGAGCTCTTGTTGAACCCTTAGCTTTAGTCTTTGTGACCTCCTCTCTTCTGTCTTGTTTTGATGTCTTATTCAGTCACTCTGAATAATTCTTCAGCAATTTTTTTAAAGATTAAAAAAAATGTGATTTCTGGGGAAGCTATGGGAAACTGAAGTCAGCTCTGCAGTGAGCAAAGATGACAACTGCACCAGAATGACAAATTGGCAAATGGAGCAACTTCTTGGAATTCCTCTCTGGACAAGGAGAGGACTCAGGACTGCCCATGCTCACTCCAGACAGTAGTTCCTTGTGAACAGACCATAAGACAAAATGGTTTCCAGTGGGTTACAGCTCACTGAGTCAGGGAATTGCTATCCATGCCTAAGTCACAGTTCCAAGCCTTCAAAATGACACTGGACTTGTATACTTCCTTTCCTAATCTTAATCACTTAATTGCTTGTTAAATACTTTTTTGATATTAAGAACCCACAAGTTACATTACATCATGTGAATCTCTTTCAATACTTAGTGAAAAAAAAAGTTCTATGCAAGTTTAAAGACTTTAAAATTTCTTTTGGAATAAATACCAAAGAGTGATGAAAATGTTGATTTTGGAAAGTTACAAATCGATTAAGGGGACAAGATTAGAAATAAGATTTTGAAAATTATTTTAAGGATGCTTCCTGTGGGAAAATGTAATTGTAATTGGGGAGAAAATTAAGTTTAAGAAATCTTCCCATAAGAAAATACAGTTTATCACGAAAATAAGAGTTTTTGATGGTTGAATATTAGAGGTAATTAGAAAGAATTAAGCTTTATAATTAAAGAAGAGCCATTAATGCCAAATGGAGTAAATTATACTAACTTGGGACAAATTTAAGGATATTCAGGACCAAAGTACTCAGATGTTACTTTTAAGATTGTCTGTTTTTAACAAGACTGAGGCTGATTCAAATGGGTATTCAAAAATTACAGAAAATGAGGACCCAGATTGTTGGGGGCAATTAAGCTGACTTTGTAATAATGCCACTTGGGGTGTGTGTGAAAGCCCTAATAAGCAGGCATATACATAGAATGAAGGCTACTGCTAAGCTTGTAAGCCGCCCTGAGTCTTCGGAGAAGGGCAGGATATAAATGGAATTAAAATAAATAAATAAAATAAATAAGAATGATATAAATAAATAGTTTATACTAGATATACAAATGAAACTGGGTGATGTCTTAACAATTAAGAGTGATGTATAAATAACACATCAGAAGAGTTGACTAGAATATCTTTTTCATTTTGGATTTGCAAAAGAAATGTGTTAACACTATAGGACTTTCTGAGAAAAGACAAAAAGAAAATAGAAAGAAATTAAGTCTTGGGACTCTATATTTGCAAAGTGTTAAGAAGATATTTTAATTGCTGGGAAAGGAAGACATTCTATGATCTACTTTGATCATTTCTGCCAAATAGATGAAAGGTTAACCTTTCCAACACAATATTTTATGTTCTGTAATTAAGAAACGTGATCAACTATTTGAATAGATCCACAGACACATTTACAATCAAATACATCTCATTAATTCATTATAACTCCTATGAAACACAAGAATAATTATTTTCAAGTGTGCATTCCAGCCATTTTGTAGCTTCTTGAATCCTAGTATATATAACTTAAAACGTACCAATATATTTTTTTAAAAGATAGAAATATGTTCAAACGTTCATATTAACTGAAGCATTCTTAGGTTCTTCAGCTATCTGGCTTTTTTTGATATATTTTTATTTTATTGCCGTGTGAACTGCAAGTTTGCCTTTTAAGTATATGCAAAAGATTCAAGCTATTAAATGGGAAGTTGGTTACCTTGATAATTATATAATGCCAAGAGCTAAGCAACTCTGATCCAGGCACGATTGCAGTGTTTCTTACTGAACTCTCCCTGTTTTACCCAAAAGCAATGCCTGGCAATGCAATACGGTTATTCCTTTTCTCTTTCCTTACGACTTGGGAACCCACCGAAGTTGAATCTGGATTCAGATTCCTACAAATATCGTCTACCTATTTCAATTATACATTGAAATAGTTCTCTATTTGGGGTGCCTGTTCCTTTTTAACATTTCCATAAATACTCTTAATATTCAGTAAATGGTCTAGGATTTAATAAATTCAGCTTCTTCCATCTAATTTCTAGAGGCTCACATCTGGAAAATATGTGATCCAGGGTCTTTCATAATCAAAGCTCATCTGTTTCTCATACACAATTACCACCTTTTTCTAAAATAATTTTTGGAGGATTTCAAATGCAAAAAAAGGGTCAAAAGGGAAAAAAAAGGCAGCAAAAGAACATCAAGAAGCCCTTTACTTCCTTGATACAATTAGCAACAGTCATGGTTGCTTTGAAATAAAGAAAATGTCAAGGAAGGCATCTGGTTAATCATTTTACATACTAGAGTGTTTATTTTATTTATTTATTTTAATTCCATTTATATCCCGCCCTTCTCCGAAGACTCAGGGCGGCTTACAAGCTTAGCAGTAGCCTTCATTCTATGTATATGCCTGCTTATTAGGGCTTTCACACACACCCCATCGGCATTATTACAAAGTCAGCTTAATTGCCCCCAACAATCTGGGTCCTCATTTTACCTACCTCGGAAGGATGGAAGGCTGAGTCAACCTTGAGCCTGGTGGGATGCGAACCTGCACTAATTGCAGGCAGCTGGTGTTACTTAAGGAGGCATTAGCCCACTGCTCCACCAAGGCTCTTAAAGAGTAAGTCTGTCACTGGGGAAAAGATGCATTTTGATGATGTATTTCTAGGACTGCACAAGGTATTTCAAAGAGGTGAATCATAAAAAATGTGTATGTGTGAACGTGGCACCATTTTAAAGCAGTAAGGCAGCTTCTTCCTTTGTAAGGCATGCAAACGTTGTTCCCCATTATCTGTGCATTCACAGCCATACACAAGAGACACTTCTACTGGAATGGCCAGTGAAACAGATGCAATGGCAGCAATGAGGTGTGGTTTCTGCACCCTCACCAATGTCACAGTATACTGTAATGTGGTCTTTTAGAAAGACACGGTGCTGTGTTTATTAAAGTGTCTCTCTAACTCTTGTTGAAATCATTCCGTGCTAAACAATTCAGAAGTCCATTTAGCTATTCCGTATGAGAGCCTTGCATCACCTGCACAGGGCCAAGTGTATCAGACATTTCTACGCCACAGTCTTGTCAGGGTTTTGACTGAATCACTTATCATGGTGTCAATAAATTTCCCAAATGCTATCAAAGCACAGTTGAGCTTCATTAATCTATGGGCTGCTATTTTATTACCTTCCTTCTGCTACTACAGTGTGTAAGAGTCCGCTAAGCTTAATGTTTACTCGGTGATGGTATACCAACTGCAACAGAATTATAAATGTTCTTCCACATGTTCTTCCACCCATCACAGTTAATCAAATCAACAGCAAGTACAATAAACAAGAGGGGCTAAACATTCACACTAAGTTAAGCTTTCTTATGATTCCTACAGGTGCTTTATACTAAATCACTCCAATGTTTTGTTAAAAAAATTACAATCGTAAATATAAGGTTCCTATATATTTTTCCCCAGGCAGTATAACCAACCAGCACAAAAGTAAATATTACTGTGAGTTGGAAAGATTAAACAAGGCTAAAATTTCATTAAATGGGATTTTATTTTAATTTTTTAAAAAACTGATATAGTCGTATGATACATCCTACTTTAGAAACATACTGCACAATGTTGCTCATTTTGGAGGAGTGGTCTTGCTATTATGCTTTTTGTTCATTTTTTGCTTTGGAGTGAAGATATGAATCTCATGAACTCTGAAAATCTAATAAACTGTGATGGAAGCTTTTGTCTATCATAGCCAATAGGAGCACAGAAAAAAGTATATTATTGATAAAGCCTAAAGTGTGAAATTTTAAATTGCATCCAAAAAAAAAAGTATGCTTTCCAACTCAAATGAAGTAGTGGTTCTACTTTATGATGATCAGATTCCCTACCTGCACTGTCCCTGTTAAAATTCACTGTTATTTTTGGAGACTTCTTGGTGAGGAATAGTGAGTCAGCAGATCTCCAAACAAGCGGAGATGACATTGTGGCCACAACAAAAAACTGGCAAGAAGGACTAGTACCACAGATCTTTCCTGGATATGGAGAGGAGAGGTGATCGTCCACTAGTATTCTAAACAGCTGCTCTTTGCAGGGGACTGCAGGATAGCCATTTCCATGGGTTTGAACACTGGGAGATGAAGGAAAGCTATCATTATTCCAACTAGTAGGAGTTGTTTTAAGGACACTGGGTTCGCTAATTTCTAATTACTTTGGGAAATTACCTAATTAATTGTCTTAAGGCTAAAAGAGATCTTCAAAAGAACAAGTTTGCCGAGCTAGCTGGTCAGTTTACTTTGATTCCAGAATAAAAGAAAAATTAACTTTAAGCTTTAGAATGTAAAGAACCTCTTTTTAAAAAAATGGCAAAAGGCTATATAAGACTTTAATTTGAAAAAAGTTACACATGAATTAAGGGGCCAAACAATTTGGAATGGTAGGATTTCTGCTATAAGAGTTATATAAATAAATAGCACCTTCATGAGAACTAAACTTATTTAGTCTACCTTAAGTCATAACAGAAATTTGAGACTTTATGATTTAAGACCATAGGCATAAAAAGAAAAAAGATTTTTTTTTAAAAAAAAAAAAGGTTGGCTTTTTTAGCATTGGGACAAAATGACGGAAAGTGGCTTCAAATTTTATCTACTCTAGGAGATTTCTGAAGATGGAGCAGAAACTAGCAGCTACGATATCAACACCATCTACTTCTATGGATAGATTATTTCCCAAAGTTGTTAAAGAAGAAATGCCAGATATAAAAGTAAATGGCTTGGAAGATCTACAGGAAAAGCACTGAAACACATCTCATCTAACGCAGAAATATCAGAATATAAAGAATTTGCTGAAATGCTGAATTTTTTTTTAAAAAAATGTGGCTTATAAAAGAGAGATGATAGCTAGAATGGAAATACAAATAACAAACCAAGAGAATGGCACGGATAATGACTCCTGACTGGATTTACAAAACAGTTTGTCAAAGCCCTGAAGAAGCCTTTGAGATGGGTATGAGGGAATGAAGTTGAAACTGCTATATGCTTGTTTAAAAAGCTGCTGCAATCATGCAGACAAGTCCCCTCCATCACATTTCTCTTAGACCTGTGCTAACAAGCATGTAAAATTTGGTGTTCCAGCTGCTGGGCTAATTGAGCCACAGTCTAGTATTTTTCAAGGACGTGCTGACATAAAGAGGCAGCTTCACCCTCTCCCGTCTTTGAGTTTAGAAAAAGCAAATGCTAAGACAGAATGGGACACGGTGCCTCAGTGGGTTAGGACGCTGAGCTTGTCGATCAGAAGGTTGGCAGTTTGGCGGGTTGAATCCCGAGTGCCGCGTAACAGAGTGAGCGCCTGTTACTCGTCCCAGCTTCTGCCAACCTAGCAGTTCGAAAGCACCTAAAAATGCAAGTAGAAAAATAGGGACCACTACGGTGGGAAGGTAACAGCGTTCCATGCGCCTTTGGCGTCTAGTCATACCGGCCACATGACCATGGAGATGTCCTCAGACAAGTGCTGGCTCTTCGGCTTTGAAATGGAGATGAGCACCGGCCCCTAGAGTCGGAAACGACTAGCACGCATGTGCAGGGGAACCTTTACCTTTACCTTTTAAGACAGAATGGGAAAGAAGTGGAGGATACCAGGAAAGGTACAGGCAAATGCCCTACAGAAGAGGATGCAATGTCTACAGATTGGCAGTTAGTACAAGCAGCAAGAGGAATTTCATTCAACTGTCAGGACCACAAGCTACAGTAAGTAGGATATCTTGGTGGGACTCCTGCCTGGAGCCTGGACCTTTGCCTGAAAGCTTAGCAGCAACTGGAAAAGGAGCAACCATACTGAAGCAGCACTTCATCCAACTATTGCAAGAATATTTGGAGAAAGACAAAAATTGTGTGAGGGGTCCTGGGTGTTCTCTGAACTTGGTTGTTTTCTTGCAGACATTTCATTGCCCAAACTAGGTAACTGATGGCTAGCACTGAAGATGTTACACAGTTTGGGTAAGTGAAATGTCTGCAAGAGAACAACCAAGCTCAGAGAGCACCAAGGACTCTTCATTTCAAGCTACAAATATTCTCCTTTATTGGTAGTCTTGGGGGGTCTTGCCTGGAGCCTGGACCTTTGCCTGAAGCTTAGCAGCAACTGGAAAATGAGTAACCACACTGAAGCAGTGTTACTATAAAGACTTTGAGATTTTAATTTGAACTAAGTAGTAAAAGAATAAGTATTAAAGGATGGAATGTTAAAGACATGTTCACATGGCAAAGCTTATCACTTGCAAAGCTTAGAAGGATGGTGTTGAGAATGGTGGAATCCTTTAACTTTTTTTTTCTTGCAAACCACGTTCGACATGTCTAAACCCATTTTCCTGTGTGACGTAAGACGACCTGTATGTAAGAGGGGCATTCCTGCTTGAATCTAGTTAAACGTGCATTACAAAACTAAAAGGTCAGTTTTTGTCATCACTGCATTCTCTCTGATTTTGGTCTCCCATATTTGTATTGTTGGCAAGGCTTCATCTTTTCAATGTTAAGCCAAATGGGTTATTTGTTGCATTTCTATCCTACTAAAGGAATAACTGTCAGTGGACTTTAATACATCTGAGGAGCCCCTCTTTCATAACTCGGCACTCTTAGCAGCTAACGCCCTTCACAAGCTGATAGGTCAGGTTAACATAGATTTGCTTCAAATTCTTATCGTTTCAGTTTCTCTTTGTCTACTTGTAGGATACAGCAGTATTCTCTCTGCCGTTCAGGACCCACCATCTTCCTACTTCTCAATTTTTCCTTTTAATTTTCCTAAGGCTTATAGCCTCCTTCCAGGAGGTCCTGAAAGCTGAATCTGAGTCTCAGCACTGCATAATATCTTCACTGTCTCTTACTTCTTGTATTCAGCCCAACCCATTGGCATGGCTCATTTGTTTGAGTTTCTTCCTTAGGGAAAGCTACTTTCTCTGTCTATTGTAGCACCTTCTTTGATCTGATCAATGTTCACTCTCTCTTCTCTGTGAAATATGGCACCGGATGCTCTAATCCTCTGATTTTGATTTTGAAAATCCACACATTTGAACTTGCTACAAATACATGCCAGGTTGTTTTCAGGGAGCATTAAACATAGCCAAAGCATTGCAAGTCAGGACTCTAAAGTCCTGTCTGTTCAGCCTCATTATTTTTAAAGTGATCGACAGTAATAAATTTTGATTTCGTTTGGTTTCTTGCTGAGGCTCTCAGCTTATGAGTACAGCATTGATTTAGAGGGGCATTTTGTTAAGGTTTTCCCCTACAATTCCATTGCCAAACTCCTGCTTGTTTCCCCTATTCATTCACTCATTATGGTCAACCACAATGAAGGCCACATCTATTTTCCTGATCTGTGTGGTACATGATCCCGTGTCTTAAGTCTTATAAATACTGTATATACATATGCATATATGTATATGTGTGTGTGTGCGCACGTGCACGCACGCACACTCACTCACCCACAAAATAATTAATGCTCATAAATCATCTTCTGTCTCTGCTTACCTCACAGGCAAAGTTCTGTCTCCTTTCCTTCTGTCCATTTCTCTTTGGGGAACTGGGTACCAACGAAAATTGAGTTTCCAATTGAATCCTCCATAAGTCATGTCTGATCCAGCCATGTATTCAAATGTGTCATCACTGATTACATCGATAATTGGGCATACAACGATTTTTCTATAAAACAAAAATAAATATGCAAACATATTTTCCCGTCAAGGAAATCAGTCTGGTCCAAATGCACATATCTACAGAGGTAAGGCTGTATGTAAAGGGCTGGATCCCTTTTGAAACCCATTAACACCTTGATTAAATAAATACAATCAAAACCTACTCAGGAGAAGAAAGCATGAAGGCAGGACATGAAGGCTTCCCTCTCCTCCCTTTCCTAAACATTGTTAACAATATATCTGAAGATTTATCCATGCAGCCTTGGCAACTGAAACTAGGGAAAGCTCCAGAGATTGCTGCATCCGTTTGGAGATATGAACTGTGACCAAGTTAGGTGGGGGGGGGGGAGAAATACCTGCTTCCACAAGCATTTGAGTGGATTACTGTTTTTAAAATCCAGATGCATTATTCATGGCACATTAAGCACATCCACACCTTGCGAAATCCATAACATATAAGTATGCACAATTCTTTTTAGGTCTTGCTTTTTTTTTCTTTTTATTTTACCCCAAAGCACACAAGCTTTCCTCAAGCAAAACCCAAATGGATAAACTCAATATACAAACGATTAACAAGAAGTCACAGATAGGAAATGGAGCAACATTCATTGTGTTTCCACTCGTCCACTGTATAAAAAGCTTTTGCTTATTTTGAATTCAAAATCTAGCTATTCCGATGAAGACAAAAATAGAAATAGTTTTTTTTTCACCATGTGAGGTCTATCAGCTAGCAAACAATCAGAAACATATATTTCCAAGAAACCTAATGAGAAAGGGGAGGGGGGGGGGAAACCATAATGGAAATTGAGTATGCAGAATTCAAACTACAAATGTGGAAACAGAGATGACAGATTCAGTTCACAATGAAATTAATGACTGGAACCACAGAAAAAATACACAACAAAAGGCTAGACTTCCATCTGTCAACATGATTTCATTTCACTGACTCCATTGAAGAGTCAGATTATTGCATTCAATAATCTCAATAGCCACTTCCAATTCTACGGCTCTATGAAATTATCAATATTTGAGTGGTCTATCCAATGTTTACAGAAAGCTCTTTTCAAGCACATCACGTATTGTCTTTTCACTGCAGTTCTTGCGTGGTTCTGATGCCGAGAGAACCAGGGGCAGGTTAAGCTATGATTTCTATGGGGCTGCCCTTAAGGAATGTCAGTAAGCCTCATTTGGTCCAGAATGCAGCAGTGCCAGTAGTTATAGGTTTGTCTCTCAGTGCCCATGTTTTGCTCCGAGAACTACACTGGCATTATTTATTTATTTTTTATTTATTTATTTATTTATTTATTTATTTATTTATTTATTTATTTATTTATTTATTTATTTGGATTTATATACCGCCCTTTCCCGAAGGACTCAGGGCGGTTTACAGGGTATTTAAAACAGGAAATACAAAAGTTAAAAACAATTAAAAATAATTACAACAGTCACTGAAAAAGTAAAAAAACCCCAATTAAAATTAAAATTAAAATTCTCAGCCTGGGCCAGAGAGCTTGAAGAGCCAGGTCTTCAGGTCCCGGCGGAATGAACGGAGGTCGGGGGCAGTCCTAAGCTCCACGGGCAGCTGGTTCCAGAGGGCAGGCGCACCCACTGAGAAGGCCCTCCCCCTGGGTGTTACCCGCCGGCAATCTTTTACCGGCGGCACCCTGAGAAGTCCCTCCCTGTGGGAGCGCACTGGACGAAGGGAGCTTGATGCCGGCAGCAGGTGTTCCCTCAGATATCCCGGACCCAAGCCATTTAGGGCTTTATAGGTCATTACCAGCACCTTGAATCTCACCCGGAGGGCAACCGGAAGCCAATGCAGCTGCAATTCAAGTGTTACGTGCTATCGGTCCACCTTACTCCCATTATTTCCATCCATTCCATTGGGCAGGAGTAACATGTTGCAGACTCCATCTACTAAAGATTTTCATTTAGCGGGTTTCAGGAATCATGCCTTTTCCTTGATTGCTCCTACACCCGGGAACATCATACCACTACGATTGCTACTAAGATGCCCAGAGTTGTTCTGAGGAGAAATGGCAGCAAATCAGATAAATAACTAAATAAAGTAAATAAGAACTAATCCTGACTCTGCTCATGTTTTGGAAAACTTTGAAAACCTAGCTGGGAACCAGGCAACAGAGAGCATTGCTTGAAGGTAAGTGGTATGTGGCAGATTCCGGGGAATGCTGGGGCCACAGAGGCAATCACGGCATTCCCCAAGGCTCATGCCCTCTAAGGGAATGGCACGAAGCACTGTCACATAGTGCCACTAGACCAAGATGGGCTGGAGATAGAGAATTGTTTCTCTATTGTTCAGGGGTGCACATGTGTGAAAGACACACCAACAGAATCAAAGTAGGCATTTTCCAAATTTTTGACGCGCCAAGCCCCAAGGTTTCATTGCTGTAGGAATTCAACAAGCAGGACCTGAGTACAACAGCACCCTCCCAGTTGCATTTCCAAGCAACTGCTTCTGATAACAGCAAGTCATATGTACTGTAGATATGCTGCTATAGTAACTGCTAGAAGCAATTGATAATCTTATTCTTTTTTAAATTCCCTTTGAAAACCATCCATATTTGTAGCCCCTATCCTATATGTCACATATAAACTATGTGAAGATATTCCTGCTTTTATGTATTCTTGGATAACTGCAGGCTCTATTATTTTGGAACTATTAGGTAAAGGTTCCCCCGCACATGCGTGCTAGTCGTTTCCAACTCTAGGGGCCGGTGCTCATCTCTGTTTCAAAGCCGAAGAGCCAGCGCTTGTCCGAGGACGTCTCCGTGGTCGTGTGGCCGGCATGACTAGACGCCAAAGGCGCACGGAACGCTGTTACCTTCCCACTGTAGTGGTCCCTATTTTTCTACTTGCATTTTTACGTGCTTTCGAACTGCTAGGTTGGCAGAAGCTGGGATGAGTAACAGTCGCTCACTCTGTTACGTAGCACTCGGGATTTGACCCGCCAAACTGCCGACCTTCTGATCGACAAGCTCAGCATCCTAACCCACTGAGCCACCGCGTCCCCTTGGAACTATTAGCTCTTAGCAAAATCTTAATTAATGGAATGGCACAGACTTTACTCAAGTAAATCTACATATCTTTGTGTGTGAATAAAGCAGCAGACAACTGTGAAAGGGAAGCGCCACCTTTTCTTTCGAATGTCTGAACAGGTCAGAAAGCATTTCCCACGTGAGATAATAGAAAAACTTCTGAGACTGTGTTTGCTCTCTGCATTTTCTACAAATTAGTATTTATGTCATCTGGGATGTTTTTCGATTGTAACGGATGACTGGGCTACAGAAAACAAATGTTTAGATACTATTATACTATCTTACCTCACCTTCCCTATGTAAACCGAAAGCAACACTCACATAAACAATTCTTAGAGAAAGCCTAACTACTGCAGAATACTTTAGTGAATGAATCTAGATGTTCCTGGTGCAAATCCATATTCTTAGAAACGATGTCATACTCGCTGTCAGAGGTCTTTCAACTGACAATCAGAAGAAAAATGGACCCATTAAGCAGGAAGGCACTGTTTTAAATCCATCAGCAAAGTTCAGTATGTGTGCTTCAAGATTAGAGTAGCAGACTAGAACCAAACAGAATATAGTATTCTTCTGTTCTTTTATTGAAGCAGGACATTTCTGGTAGTTGAGATACAAACAGCAGGAAAAGAGTGGTTACTAACAAAGAGAGAGAGAGAGAGAGAGAGAGAGAGAGAGAGAGAGAGAGAGAGAGAGAGAGAGAGAGAGAGAGAGAGAGAGGGGGGAGGGAGGGGCGGGCTGTCATAGTAACAGAACCTGTTCTTAATTCTCACCTGTCTTCCTTTATTCTTGCCAGCAGGGGCTCCAGCCAACCTGTAGTGCATTCACAGTGTGCATCCAAGAAAGTGATGACCTGGCCTTTAGAAGCAGCAGCACCTCTAAGCCGAGCTCGGATCAGTCCCGACCGTTGTTCCATTCTAATAATTTTTACTGGCACTTGCAAATTTCTTACATAATTCTCTAATGGGAGCTTCAGAAAATCTGCCAAATGCCATTAAGAAAGAAAATACAACACAGTTTATTCAAGGTAAACTCCGAGATACAAAAAAACAACCCACCAACATTCGTAAAATAGAATGGAATGGAATGGAATGGAATGGAATGGAATGGAATGGAATGGAATAGAATAGAATAGAATAGAATAGAATAGAATAGAATAGAATAGAATAGAATAGAATAGAATAGAATAGAATAGAATAGAATAGAATAAGAATCTACGAGCTGCTTTTTCCTTTCCATAAAAAAATAATCAAAAAGGTCAAAGGTTTCTGAATACAGAGGAAAAAAACCAACAAAAAGAGAGAGAATTTGTTGCAAAAAGGAAAGAACAAGGGGAGGGTGGGGTGGAGGGAAAAATAGGAATCCAAGACCACTGAACTAAATACAACATTCTTTATTTTACAGGATCTTAAGAACACAGTAATCTATATATTATTGCATGAAAATAAAGCACCATTTGGACAAACAGAACACCGTCTATGTATATTTTAAAAAGATATCTTGCAGCCACAAATCCCAACACCTTCTCATTCTCATGGGGTTCAATGTGAGTCCACAGAGCATGGAAGATCATTCGATTGCCTACAGAATGTTCTCACTTCAGATGGTGGCACAGAGGGAAGGCATTCTATTTCTGGATTAGGATCACTCATGAGCCCTCTAGAGTGTATTTTGCAACCCACCTGAAACAAGCAGTCACTACTACTCAGCTTGATTCTAACTTCTTTAGCAATTTAGAAAGAAAATATTCTAGGATACAATAGCATAATGATATAGCAGGAGAAATGAAATAAACGGATTACTGTAAAATGAATTAAAAGATTCTGACTGCTACGCTATTTCTACACTATTTAAAAAAAACAACAACCCACCACATCATTATCTCATGAACAGGACAATCCTAAAACATATTTCAGGGAACAAGCCTCATTGAACTTAATGAGATTGCTGAATAAAGTGGTACAGGATTATGCTATAAAATACTCCTCTTGTTTTAAAAGTCAAATAAACATGTTATTTAAGCACATAATAAAAAGCAGCCCAGCCTTAAGAGACAAAAAAAGTAACAGCAATGTCATCATCATATTTTCAAATATTTTCTTAATAATATTTTCAATGCGCACCAAAAGGATCCAACTCCATATGGAAAAACAGAGTTTCTGGGAAGGGAATTCTGAAATTTAGGAGCAATTCCTCAAAATCAGGGGTCTTCAAACTTGGCCCTTTTATGACTTGTGGACTTCAACTTCCAGAATTCCTCAGCCAGCATGCTGGCTGAGTAATTCTGGGAGTTAAAGTCCACAAGTCATAAAAGGGCCAAGTTTGAAGACCCCTGCTCAAAATGACTGCAAGCATGGACAATTTCTATTGGCTTGAGGGATATAGCAGGCTTTGGATAGGATCAGAACACATTTTTTTGGAAGGTCACGGAAGCAATACAATGGACTCCTTAAGTCTTTGCAAGATTGAAGGCATCCATTTTGTTTTTAGCCCTCACACCATTCCCTACTAAAATGATTGACCTCTGTCACTTTTTGTGGCTCTGGAGACAGGATTTGAATGGACCACATGTGGAACCATGAACACACTTTCCATAGCCCTCGCTTAACATGATATGTGAACCCAGCTTCTGCCTCTTATTCAGTAGCAGAGAACTGTATCTCAGTTCCATTGTGAAAAGCAGAATCTGACTGAAGATTTATTCATGCTGTTAGAACGCCACAGGCTTAAAGACTGGAAGGAAGCACCCATTGTTCTTCCTGAGATAATAATCAGTTAGCTGCATTCAGATGCCATGATAAAAAGCAGTTTCTCTTTCAGCAGGGAACTTTTTTTTATTGTTATGAAGAGAATGAGCCAACGTATGCATTGCACTCACATTTTCTCATCTTGGAAGTACAGCTTCAGTGCACTTTACTTCTGCTATAAACCCTGCTAATTATGGCTTAATCAACACCCCATGATTAAGCAAGCCATGGCTAGGCTGCCACTACATGCTCTGAAGTTCTGAAAAAGAACAGAATTCTTGAGATAAGGTCTTAACAAAGATTGTATAATATTCAATTCATCACAGCTTCTTTCAAAGCAAAGGCAATTCCACTTTCACATGAATAAATGATCAGTAAGGGATCTGTTAAAGTGCCCTCAACAGGCACATCAAATAAAATTAATCTAAAGTCCACTAGATGTCTTCTATTTCTATCCCAATGCTCTCCAACTAGGAGAGTAAATTTGGTGGGCTGGGAAAGTTGAACAAGCCAAAGGCATCTCTACATTCTGACCAAATTCTCCAGCTGAACAAGATAAAAAGTGTTTTAGCAATAGCAATTAGACTTAATATCTCTTCATAGTGCTTTACAGCCCTCTTTAAGCGGTTTAGAGCCAACATATTGCCTCCCCAACAATCTGAGTCCTCATTTTACTGATCTTGGAAGGATGGAAGGCTGAGTCAACCTTGAGCCAGTAAGGCTCGAACTCCTGGCTGTGAGGAAAGTTTGCCTGCAGTGCTACATTCTAACCACTGTGCCACCATGGCTCCTGTTTTGTGACTTGTTCTCAGGGAATCCCATGTAATTTCTCACTTGAGAAAACCTGCCCTGCTCCATCAATACACATTCTCTTTGCTTTTTATAATCATTTGTCCACAACGGTAAATTGAGCTCTTGTTAAGTAGTATTAAAGAAATGATACAAAGAAAGAAAAGCTATCCCTTGTCCACAATAATGTTCAAATGTTAGTGAGTTTTATTTTTGGACATTCTTACCTCTTTCACTGGCATCATCTACCAAGATGATCTCAGAAAGTAAGTAGTGCGGAGACCGATTGATAACACTGTAAATAGTACGAAGCAAAGTACTCCACGCTTCATTATGAAACACTATGACCACACTTGTGGTGGGTAACTCATCAGGGTAGACTTTTGTCTTACATCTGTCAAATGAAAAAAAAAGAAAGAAAAAAAGAAGCAACAGAAAATGTATTCAGAAATTGTGGCACTAAATAACAATCTACAAGTTAATCAGGTTTCATAGGCTAGGCCTCAACGTTCCATACAGAAAGAGTGAACGTAGGATATTCATCTTTCAAATCTGTAAAAAGATACACCTGCTAACAAACAAAAAGGGATAAAGGAGCTAAAAGTGATATTAATTTTAAGGTTTGTGAAAACTGCCTCATTAATATGCTTCATTATTGGTAAATGCTGAATATAAGGATTCACTGTTTCTAAATTAATGACATGATATGAAATGAAAAACCTTCAGCACTAAATATCTGAGGTAACACCTGCTGCCAGCATCAAGCTCCCTTCGTCCAGTGTGCTCCCACAGGGAGGGTCTTCTCAGGGTGCCACCGGTAAGAGATTGCCGGCGGACGACACCCAGGGGGAGGGCCTTCTCAGTGGGTGCGCCTGCCCTCTGGAACCAGCTGCCAGTGGAGCTTAGGACCGCCCCCGACCTCCGTTCATTCCGCCGGGACCTGAAGACCTGGCTCTTCGAGCTCTCTGGCCCAGGCTGAGAATTTTTTAATTTTAATTTTAATTTTAACTGGGGTTTTATTTGTTCAGGGACGGATATAATTTCTTTTTAATTGTTTTTAACTTTTGTATTTTTGTTTTTAATCACCCTGTAAACCGCCCTGAGTCCTTCGGGAAAGGGCGGTATATAAATGTAATTAAATAAATAAATAAATAATAAATAAATAAATAAATAAATAAATAAATAAATAAATAAATAAATAAATAAATATCTGCCACAGTCTAATATAAGCAAGACAATAAATGGAAATATGTGCTTCCTCTACATAATTATTATTTCTTGAAGGAAATGGACAAACAAAAATATCTGTATGTATAAACATACAGGGAGTGCAGAATTATTAGGCAAATGAGTATTTTGACCACATCATCCTCTTTATGCATGTTGTCTTACTCCAAGCTGTATAGGCTCGAAAGCCTACTACCAATTAAGCATATTAGGTGATGTGCATCTCTGTAATGAGAAGGGGTGTGGTCTAATGACATCAACACCCTGTATCAGGTGTGCATAATTATTAGGCAACTTCCTTTCCTTTGGCAAAATGGGTCAAAAGAAGGACTTGACAGGCTCAGAAAAGTCAAAAATAGTGAGATATCTTGCAGAGGGATGCAGCACTCTTAAAATTGCAAAGCTTCTGAAGCGTGATCATCGAACAATCAAGCGTTTCATTCAAAATAGTCAACAGGGTCGCAAGAAGCGTGTGGAGAAACCAAGGCGCAAAATAACTGCCCATGAACTGAGAAAAGTCAAGCGTGCAGCTGCCAAGATGCCACTTACCACCAGTTTGGCCATATTTCAGAGCTGCAACATCACTGGAGTGCCCAAAAGCACAAGGTGTGCAATACTCAGAGACATGGCCAAGGTAAGAAAGGCTGAAAGACAACCACCACTGAACAAGACACACAAGCTGAAACGTCAAGACTGGGCCAAGAAATATCTCAAGACTGATTTTTCTAAGGTTTTATGGACTGATGAAATGAGAGTGAGTCTTGATGGGCCAGATGGATGGGCCCGTGGCTGGATTGGTAAAGGGCAGAGAGCTCCAGTCCGACTCAGACGCCAGCAAGGTGGAGGTGGAGTACTGGTTTGGGCTGGTATCATCAAAGATGAGCTTGTGGGGCCTTTTCGGGTTGAGGATGGAGTCAAGCTCAACTCCCAGTCCTACTGCCAGTTTCTGGAAGACACCTTCTTCAAGCAGTGGTACAGGAAGAAGTCTGCATCCTTCAAGAAAAACATGATTTTCATGCAGGACAATGCTCCATCACACGCGTCCAAGTACTCCACAGCGTGGCTGGCAAGAAAGGGTATAAAAGAAGGAAATCTAATGACATGGCCTCCTTGTTCACCTGATCTGAACCCCATTGAGAACCTGTGGTCCATCATCAAATGTGAGATTTACAAGGAGGGAAAACAGTACACCTCTCTGAACAGTGTCTGGGAGGCTGTGGTTGCTGCTGCACGCAATGTTGATGGTGAACAGATCAAAACACTGACAGAATCCATGGATGGCAGGCTTTTGAGTGTCCTTGCAAAGAAAGGTGGCTATATTGGTCACTGATTTGTTTTTGTTATGTTTTTGAATGTCAGAAATGTATATTTGTGAATGTTGAGATGTTATATTGGTTTCACTGGTAAAAATAAATAATTGAAATGGGTATATATTTGTTTTTTGTTAAGTTGCCTAATAATTATGCACAGTAATAGTCACCTGCACACACAGATATCCCCCTAAAATAGCTATAACTAAAAACAAACTAAAAACTACTTCCAAAAATATTCAGCTTTGATATTAATGAGTTTTTTGGGTTCATTGAGAACATGGTTGTTGTTCAATAATAAAATTAATCCTCAAAAATACAACTTGCCTAATAATTCTGCACTCCCTGTATATCTGTCCAAGACAGTATGCTTCAGAATTGCTCTCCTGCCCCTCACCTTCTAAAAATCAATCTTCTCAAAATTTGTCCAATGTGTCTTTGGTTGCTCACAACTGAAGACAATGAGAGGGGCGTTGAACACACACAAAAATCAGTGATGAATCAACAATTACTCAAAATAAATCCCATGATGGAAAGAGCATATTCATATGCTATATGTACGAAATTAGGTCCTGTATAAATACATACTACGTAGTCAGCCATGGTGTATGTTGAAATAACACTGCATGAGACTTGGATCCTGTCCTTCTCCAGCCTTATTTGATGGAAAGAAATAATGGAATCAAAAGACCTGAAATGGATAATTTATGCCATGAAGTCCAACACCCTGCTCAGTGAGAAACAAAGATTAAAGCATTCCAAACTCTGGAACTGTAATTTTGATTCTCTACCTTGTGGAAAAACTGCTTCTTCCATCAGGGTCAGAAGTCTTTTGTTTCTTTTTCATACTGAGTGGTTTTTGTGCCATGTCCAAAACATAGCAGTTTTCCACAAGATGTAGGCTATCCTGAGTTTGTTGCCTTTATTTCCAAGTTGGTGGCATTCTGGCAACATTATAACTTACAAGGTTAGTTCTTAGATTAGACATCTTAGCATTGAATAATATTGCCAACCAACTCAGTTAGTCTTTAGAGAAACGTATGGCAAACTGGCCAAAGACAGGTAGATCCTCACCATTAGCCACTAATGTCCATCAGTAAGACTGATAACCTTTTTTTAATCTTCCTTTTTTTTTTACCTTCCTTCCTAACAATTGAGATGTGAAAGCCACAGCTGGCCAAAGCCATGATGGGCAGTGGAAGCAAATATCTATGATTCAAATGTGATAGCAACTCTACCATAGGAAATTGAAGAGAATATGCAATAACAAGCATTAATTCATAACGTGAAATAAAAATAGATATTTTTATTTTTTTAAAAAAACTAAGAGGGAGATAATATAATAGATCAAAATGAAGGTGGACAGATCTTGTAGAGTAGAATTGATGAACATATGCAAGAAATGAATAAGAGAGTTAAATGTACTTTAGAAACGATTAATTGGTGTCATCTAGATTATTGTGGGTGTCTTTAAAAATAGGAACCCAAAGGCTGGTGATAATTTCCTGCGACACTCCAGTGAATGATGATAATGGAAGAATCAGAAAGGACCTCTTGGGAAAGCTCTGCACTTTCTAAATGAATGAAACCCAGGGGAAAAAGTTATTTTGCTAAGTGGCATGAATGGATGGATGGGAATGAGACAAGTGAATACAGAAAAAGAGTCTGACACATTAGGAGATCAAATAATGAAAATGTTAAAGTGAAAATATATTTTTAAAGTCTGTTTTAAGCATAAGCCAACTCATATGTTGGCACAGAAGAGAAACAAATACAGGCGGTCCTTGACCTATGACCAGAGTTGAGCCCAAAATTTCCGCTGCTAAGCCAAACAGTTAAGTGAGTTTTGCTCTGTTTTATGACCTTTCTTGCCACAGTTGTTAAGTGAGCCACTGAGGCTGTGAAATTAGTAACATGGTAGTTAAGTGAATCTGGCTTCCCAATTGATCTTGCTTCTCAGGTCACTAAAGGTGATCTTATGACCCCGGGATACTGCAACCGTCATAAATATGAGTCAATTGCCAAGCATATGAATTTTGATCATGTGACTACAGGGATGCTGCAACAGCTGTAACTGTGAAAAATGATCATGTCACTTTTTTTAGTGCTGTTGTAGCTTCAAACAGTCAGTAAGTGAATTGTTGCAAGCCAAATTCACTTAACAACCAAGAATTACCTGTAACCGATGGATTTTACTGTTCATGATGAACAACCGAAATAATTAGTGAAGGATAAAATGTTGATAGATTCTAAATGTGGGACTCTGGGCTAAGGGGAAGGCTGATCAGAGGAGGTCCACTCTTATAGCTTCTCTGGTACCAATGCAACATCTTTCAACCTTCTGTCTACTGTTCCATTGTTTAGTGTTCCAGCAAGGAGGATAGCAAAAATATTTACTCTGTGGTGGAGAGGGGGTCGCTTTGGCTTAGCCTTAAATCTTAAAAAGTTTCCTGAAATGGGGAAGAAATGTGCCTAGCCAATGTGGAGAGAAAATACAAGTTGGCAGCAAGAGAATAGAGAAAACAGAAAATCTGACAGAATAAAGACTAAGACGAGTGTGGTTCCATACCAAACACTGCCTGGAAAGTAAGACATACTGTATGATCTTGACACCTGAGATATTTGTAAAAGATAGAAAGCTTCAATAGAAATTACAGTTCCCCAAATTCAGCAACTCTCTTCTCTGCTATACAGTACCACGATCTTGAATCTGAATGTTATGTCAGACATGTCAAACTCACGATGTCACGTGACGTTGTGCAACGTATCAGAGCTTTTTTGCCATTGCCGGCAATGGGGTGGGCGTGGTTTCCTGATGACACGTCCGGCCCGCGGACCAGCAGTTTGACACCCCTGCCTTAGATCCTGAAATATTTATTCTGATTTATAACTAGAGGAGCTACAGTATATACAAATACTTCCGCAGTTTATATTAATTAAAACAGCAGGGGGAAAAACCGTTTTCTGTGATTTAAAGAAGTGCTCATTAAAAGAAAGATGATTGCTATTATTGAAGAAATAATATCAGTAAAAACAGAGAAAGATTTTCCTTTTTCTTGGGACATTATACAGTAATCCCTCTTTATTCTAAACAATACAATAATTGAAATGCTTTCCTATAGAAATATATTTGTTAGACATATATTAATACATATGAAATAATTATTGCTCTTTAAATGCAAGAAAACACATTTTCCAAGATCAATAATGTAAAATAAAGAGAAGACTATGTATCTATTTACTATTGTTGCCTTTGGCAATATATATATTGTATGACCATAAACACTTTCACTGTGATCTTACTCCTTTCAGAATTGAATGGATGTTTTTAACCAATGCAAGAACACCACATCAATAGAAGCCAGTGATTGGAACAAAGAGACACCAATGACTATAGGTAATTGCAGCAGCAGTATTTATCTGTTTCTGTTCAGAAACAGGACAAGCATTGTTGAAAAGTAATAGGATAATTCATTGGTTAATGCTGATCACACTGCATTTGGAAAGTCAGCCACAGTAATCAAAATCATGGCCCTAAATAAAAGGTTTGTGTACTTAAGGGATTCCTTTCATAGCGTCTAATCTGCTACCATGCCAGCAATGGATTTTTAGAACCTTAATTTTTTTTTACCATAATGCTGTCGACTATTTAAGTCTCTTGCCAATATATAATATAGCTAATTTATTCTGAGCAAAAGACCCACTCCACGACAATACCTGCTCTGTGGAATAACCTCCCTCTTGAGATTTGACTCACCACAACCCTGTTAGCCTTCAGAAAGGCCCTGAGGACTCTAATGAACCTTTGGATGTGGGACTAAGATATTAGAGAAGCAAGATGTATTACCAAGATGTTGGCATACCCCAACTGTGTGTTTGACTATTATGTTTTATTTTAATTCTGATTTTTTGTTGTAGTTGTATGCCACCTAGAGTCACTCTTTTGTGAGCTGGGAGGCCATGCCATTCATATAAATAAATCCTATCTATTATTTTCAGGGGTATGCAGGGGTGTTGATGGGGGAGACCGTATGATAAAGCCTCATCCCTTTGTATGTGTGACAATGTTTCACACAGATACAAATGAATGGGACTTCAATCACCTCCATCATATTCTCTTTTTGCCCCCTCTTATTATGGATGCCTCTCCTTTTCTTCCCTGCAATGGCTTGCTTAATTTTGATATCTTTAAGAGTCTCGTCTACTCAAAAATCAAGGGTTCATGAATGAACTGATATAAATTAGAGTTAAGCTAGATTTAGCCATTGTTAATGATGTTACAACAAATGTAAATAAAAAAAGATTGCTAAAGGCAGTGGAGAATTTATCCACACAGCATTCTTTCCATTTGCTGTTTTCTGAGGACAACAACCTTGCATCTCATAAGCAGGCTGCTCAGGCTGAAATTGGTCCAAAGTGTTCCAGCTTGAAAGAAAGCAGAGGATCTCCCACAAATATATTTCTAATGCAAAGGAGGAGGATCCTTTGGAGATGGGCAATCTCCTCTAATTGGCCAACTGGAGTACCACTTTCTTCTATATAACTAAAGCTTCTATACCTCCATGTCCATGAGAAAGACTGCACCTCTCTCATGCAGCTATGAGTGTGTGTGTGTGTGTGTGTGTGTGTGTGTGTGTGTGTGTGTGTGTTGGTCAAGATTATCAATTGTGGAAAAGAGCAAATGTGGGCCTCCACATGAACAGCATTCCCATTGATGTATCTCTTTGAACAAGCTGGCCTGGCCTGATGGGATGGGGTTGGGTTTTTATTATTTTTAATGTGTTTTAATCTATTGTAAGAGTTGTGGGCATTTGTTTAATCTCTTTTAATTTTTGTATTTTGTCTTTTAATATGTATTGCCCTGTTCACCGCCCTGAGTCCTTCGGGAGAAGGGCGGTATACAAATAATGTTAATAAAATTAATAAAATTAATAAAATTAATAATAATAATAATAATAATAATAATAATAATAATAATAATAATAATAATAATAATAATAATAATTGATAAACAGGAAAAAGAACATTTTTTTTCTTAAGAGTGAAAAGAAAGGGGCAAAAACGTGCTGTAGACCAGAGGTCTCCAACCTTCTGGGCACCAGGGACCGGTTCCGTGGAGAAAGGTTTTTCCGTGGACTGGAGAGTGCGTGGTTTTGTGTGCTACCTGCAACCCGTGGATGGGGCTTTGCTTGTTTGTGGGGACCAGTTGCTAGCATGCCATGGCCCGGTACTGGTCCACAGACCGGGGGTTGGGGACCCCTGCCGTAGAGGCTTCACCTTTGTACTATGACATCTGGTACATGAGATATGCATGTGTTCAGTTAAATGGGAAAGGAGAATGGAATTGGACCTGTACAGGAAACAGCATACATATATGTAATTGCAGTCACGGCCTGTTCAAAATTTGCTTAATCCAGAAATGCAGGCGCATCTTGAGCTCTGGAACCACAGGCATGCAAAGTTTTGCTGTATTGAGTGAAGCTGAATTTAAAAGAACCTAAGGTCAGGTCTTAAGCTAAATCTCATCTGGGAAATCTCAAATTTGATCACATATCTCTGAGCTGATCTGATCTGCAGTATATATGGACATTGGCTGTGGGAAGAGATACATTTGGAAAGGCTGAAGATACATGAATGCAATCACAATTAGGTTGGCGGAAGGAAGAAGGATTCTTCAGATAAGCCCCCTCCAACCTTCTTTCAGTGAAAGAAGAGGATGGTGGGAACAGGAGAGACATCGTACTTGTGGTACAAACCAGTTTTCTCAATGATAAAGTGGGGAGGGAGGGAGGGAGGGAGGAAGGAGCACCTTCTTCACTTCCCTCCTGCCTCTTGCTAATGTCTTGCTTCAAGAACAACTTTGCCAACTGGGATGCAGCTACCTAAAAGGAGATAGAAAAGAGTTCCAAGGTGTATCTGACTTGTCACCTACCACAGACTGAACTGTGTGTGGGCAGCAACACTATCACCCTTACCGCTGAAGCATGGCAAAAGGTAGGCTGGGGAGCAGTGGGCTAATGCCTCCTTAAGTAACACCAGCTGCCTGCAATTAGTGCAGGTTCGCATCCCACCAGGCTCAAGGTTGACTCAGCCTTCCATCCTTCCCAGGTAGGTAAAATGAGGACCCAGATTGTTGGGGGCAATTAAGCTGACTTTGTAATAATACCGCTTGGGGTGTGTGTGAAAGCCCTAATAAACAGGCATATACATAGAATGAAGGCTACTGCTAAGCTTGTAAGCCGTCCTGAGTCTTCGGAGAAGGGCGGGATATAAATGGAATTAAAATAAATAAAAAAATAAAAATAAAACAGCTGTTTAAATACCACTATACTTTTGACCTGTCTCTCAGATGGGTGGGAAACACATCACAACTGCTACATGGATGAGCTAAAACAACAAAACAAGGAAGCACCCACTGTAAGAGGTGGGAGGAACATAATAACTACAAACATTCCAATTGATTAACTATGATTCAGAAAGACACTGTGTTGCATGTCCATCAAAAATTCGTACGACAGGACATTGATCACGCCCTTCTTTAGCCCAAGCTCAGTTGTGAATTCCTTTCCAGAGCTTGTCTGTCAAAATCACGGCCCCCTCCTTCACCTGCAGTTGGGCTTGGCAACTCACCAAAATCAATGGATAAACCTGGCAGGGAAAAGTCAGACAGAGCTAGAAAGAGCTCTCTTTCTTCTCATAGAATTGCAGAGTAAAATGGATGGAGGCCAAGAGCCGCCTTCATCCTAGGACTCCTTGCTTATGAATCGCATGAGTGAGTCATGGAGACAGGGCTTAGCTGTATCACGGCACACTGGAAATTCATTATTTTGCTTTCCCCGGGGGTTTGATCATTCCTTTCCTATGCCCAATATAATGGTATGTGGGAATGACCTTGGGAGACCAGGCAAAAGGATGCTGCCTAGGGAACAATCAATAAGAGGGATGCACAGCTAACAGCTGTACAGTGGATGGAGCAAGAGGCTCAAGTTCTCAGGCAGCAAAAGAGACAGCGGGAGAACTGTACTTTCAGGTTTACAAGATTCTGTCAATGCATCTTTACAATAAAGTAAACACTGATTGGGTTTCTTGTCTGGACTGCTGGTAAGGCCGACACCTTCCTTCACAAATGGAAATAAGATTTTATAGAGAAAAATGACCGAAATATTTGGAATCCCACAGAAGAATGAGAGTGGTACGAATATCTCTTTTTTTAAAAAAAAAGCTGCATGTTTCAAAGGCATGGCTTATGCATTGGTCTATTCATATTTATGCATGGCAAAATTATGAATGTAAATCTCAAAGTGATTAATTTCACTGTTTATGACTGAATTAATACTAAGAGAATTACCGACAGATACAAGGGTGAAGAGACACCATGAACATGGAACAAATCACAAGAGTGGAGCTTCAGGGTAAAAAAAATGGACATGAAAAACAAAAGGAAAGGAGTGAAAGAAATGAGGGCAGAATTGCAGAATGGAATGAATGTAAATTGGATGTACGTATATAGCATGTGGAAGCTGATGGATGTAGAGGGAAAACAGTTAGGTGCTTATAATCATGGAGAATATTATGCTCATCACTGAATTGTTGGGATCCTGGTGCTTAGTTTTCTTCTTGCTGACCTTTCATTGTCAGGTAACATTATGAATGCACGGGGGAGTGACGTTTGCTGCATATTTCTATGTGGCAGTTGTCTTTCCAGTCTCGATTGGTTATTGTTCCTTGTGTTTGGTTTTGGATACTGCTTATCTGGATGTTGATTAAAAAAGATGTGACGAGGAAGAATATGCTTAGGGGGTGAATCCGGCTGAATGGTTTAAAGATGAAGCTTTTCTCAATATGTCTGTTAATGGCTGATTTGACAGAGTGCCAAGCTTCTGAGAATTCTCTTGCATTTTGCCTTGATCTGCCTTGATCAAAAATGTTTACTGTTTCTCAACTGAAATTGTGTTTGAACTAATCAGTGCATTGTGAAATTAGGTTTCCATCATTGATTTAATTGACGTTTATGTTCATGGATATAGTCTGTCAATCTTCCACTATACGTGTATGCTCAGCCCAATGGTTTTTAATCTATGGTTTTATGTTATGAACGACTCCCTGTTTTGTTTTATTTGGCTACTAGATCTGGGGTTGTTTAAGATGCTTTGGATAGATTTTGTGGGTTTGTGGGCTCAATAAAGAAGAATATTTATAGCTCAGGATTGAAATGAAGGGTCCTTTGGTGCTCTCTGAGGTTGGCTGGTTTTTTGCAGATGTTTCATTACCCAAACTAGGTACCATCATCAAGAAAACAATCAAGCTCAGAGAGGATCAAGTCCCCCCCCCCATTTATGCGCTACTATGATGCTAAAGTGCTGTAATAAAGAGTTAATAGTTTCTGAGGTGTTTTGAGGTATGATAGACTAATCTTTTCATGGGTTGTGCTGGCTGTGATGTGATTGATTGGGTGGACACTCTTTAATGAAGTTGCATAGTACCTGTTATATAGATAGCATATTCCTACTGTTTGGAATTTGAGGCTATTGCTGTATGTTTTAGGTTGTGTGTAGAGGATTTTTTTTCAGGTTCTTCTCTCCTTTTGGGTTGTTGCTGTGATAGTTAAGTGTTTGATTACTACAGCATAGTCACAATCTTGATCTCATCAAAATGTGTTTATGCAACCAGTCACAACCAGCACAACTCCATAGGATAAAATTATTGCCAAAAATGTGAGAAAAATATATTATATTATTAGATAGATAGATAGATAGATAGATAGATAGATAGATAGATAGATAGATAGATAGATAGATGAGAGAGAGAGAGAGAGAGAGAGAGGGAGGGAGGGAGGGAGGGAGGGAGGGAGGGAGGGAGATAGGTAGCCAGGCAGGCAGGCAGGCAGGCAGGCAGACAGACAGACAGACAGACAGACAGGACAGGAAGATAATTTCATAGAAATGTGTAGTATAAGAGCAGAAGCATTAGCAATGATTATATGAGATAGGAAAATTCAGTGTGGTTTTGATTGAAATAAAATGCTTCAGAAGTGGGTGAAAAGGTATATAAAGGTGCTCCAGCATCTGAATGGAATTCAAAACAAAAAAAATGATTGCATGAAACTGATTTGAAAGACTGCTGGAAGGAATATTTTATAGATCATGGTAAGTTGAAGAGCAGAACTGAAACAAAATGCTACAGGTATTAATATATCCAATGCCAAATTATTACAATGAAATCATAAACACTATGCGAATTGGAAAAGCTGCAGATGGTAGATGGTACAACTGCAGAAACATTTAAGAGCGGTGTGTTTTCCATAAAATATGTCTATGCTTTTCTTATGTTGTGATTGTTACGGGTGCCTGAACTACGTCTATGCCTAATGACTGAAAGAATGTCATTGATCTATCCTAAAGGAATAAGAGTGAGTGCAATTATAGGAGATGAATCTGTTAAGTTTGGCCAGATTCTGACTGAAAAGGTACAAAAAAATGGCATGAGCAGAATTGAGGGGAAGAAGCACAGGGCAGCTGTACTGCAGGGCAGACAGTGAGAAAGCCGGAGATTTGCTCTCCAGTAGGACATTGAGGCCTTTGAGCTATGGTGCTGGAGAAGACTCCTGTGAGTCCCTTGGACTGCAAGGCGATCAAACCGGTCAGTCCTAGAGGAGATCAACCCTGACTGCTCTTTAGAAGGCCAGATCCTGAAGCTAAAACTCAAATACTTTGGCCACCTAATGAGGAGGAAGGACTCACTGGAGAAGAGCCTAATGCTGGGAGAGGTTGAGGGCAAGAGAAGAAGGGGACGACAGAGAATGAGGTGGCTGGATGGAGTCACTGAAGCAGTAGGCGTGAGCTTAAATGGACTCCAGAAGATGGTAGAGGACAGGAAGGCCTGGAGGAACATTGTCCATAGGGTTGCGATGGGTTGGACATGACTTCGCAGCTAACAACAACAGGACATTGAGAAATAGCTGAAAGTGAAATTAAGGTCTGAATTTGCAATGTTTTAAGTGAATATGGAGCTGCAGGTAGGTTGCTGAAAAGAATATGATGGTATATGATGGAAGTAAAGCATGTGTCAATCTTTTTTAAACCAGACACCCAAAGCAAGACTTAAAAAAAAATCCTTTACAATAGAAGACTCTGCAGTGTTTTAACAATCGCATTTTAAAATACATAATATTGGATATTCCTTAAGTTGTTTAAATTGCAAATATTAATATTTATTAGTCTTATATTACTTCAGCAATAGTAATTTTGCAGGCAGTCATTGCTTAATGACCACAACTGGGACCAACAATGCCATCACTAAGCAATACAGATATTGTGTGACGGTGACAGGCTTATGACCTCATTTCCCCAATGGTAATTACGGCAATCACCTGCAATTGTTAAGCAACACACCACATTGCAACTTGCAATTTTACTGCTGTCATTTCCATTGACTCTGCCTATCAGAAGCCAGTTGTGAAGCACACAAATCTAAATCACATGCCTGTGAGGATGCTGCTAGAGTCACAAGTGAGAACTGGTCAGGAAGTTACTTTTTCAGCACCGTTCTTACTTTGAATAGTCACTAAACAGGAGGGTGACTTTGAGCCAGTCACTCTCTCTCAGGCCTAGGAAGGAGGCAAGGGCGCTACCAAAAGACGTAACTAAGAAAACTGCAGAGATTTATCCAGGCAGTCACCAAGAGTCAACACTGCTTCCTTTGATATAAACCAAAATTTTCTGCACCCAATCAATTTTTATATTTTGGAGATGATAGATGGGGAAAGGTGTCAAGGAAATGGCTCTCTAGTGTTCTATTATGCAGTTTAAATAGATTTGCAGTTTCCAAGAACAAAGAGATTTCACTCACACCTTCAGCTGTCACTGTTCATAACGATGATATGCTGCAAATGTGGCTTTGAATATCAAGCTTTCTTTGGGAATTCCGAACTCTAAATACAGCATTATTTTTTTAGAAGTTGTTGTATGTAAGAATTTAATTTACTTAAAAGCTCAAAAGCTATTGCGCCAGGGTTCAAATGAAGTAAGAGATGAAGGATTATTTCAGATTAAAACTGTATGTTTTAAGAAGCTAATCATTCTTTCCATTTGAAATAAGAGAAAAGGATAATTTGCAAATTCTTGGCACATTATCCCAACTATACCTCTTCATAAAATAGAATGATTGCTTAATCTCATAGAGATGCATTCTTAAAAAAGAAAAAAACACAATTACTTAATAGAATTTGTATTTAATAGCGAGGGAGCACTTTCCTTACCCCTGTCTAGTATTCATCCTGGAAAATTGCTGGGAAAATCAACCTGTTTTGAATGTATTCTGTAATTTGAATGTATTCTGTAATTCCACAATGTTAAGCCAAAAATCATGATGAATGTCCCATCACACTCTTCCCACGCACGTGTGTGCTAGTCGTTTCCAACTCTAGGGGCCGGTGCTCATCTCCGTTTCAAAGCCGAAGAGCCAGCGCTTGTCCGAGGACGTCTCCGTGGTCATGTGGCCGGCATGACTAGACACGAAAGGCGCACGGAACGCTGTTACCTTCCCACTGTAGTGGTCCCTATTATTCTACTTGCATTTTTACGTGCTTTCGAACTGCTAGGTTGGCAGAAGCTGGGACGAGTAACAGGCGCTCACTCTGTTATGCGGCACTTGGGATTCGACCCGCCACACTGCCAACCATCTGATCGACAAGCTCAGCGTCCTAACCCACTGAGCCACCGCGTCACACTCTTAGAGGGCAATAAATAATACATCCAATAGAGGTCATGATTTGTACAGGGGAAAAAATGCTTCCTATAAGAAGAGATTGTGTTGAAGAAGTAAAAAATGCCTTCCATTAGAGTCACTCATGGCTTCCTGAATGGAAAGATGATGTCATCATGGTTCTGTCTTTTTTACTTTGAGCAACACAGTAGAATGGATATTGCTCAGAACCAAAGCCAAGATGCTATTATCTATCTAATCTCTTCCTCATGATAGCTCTACAGAAGGTGAGTGAATGATTAGTGGCAAGGAGTGGGGGGGAGAGTCTATTGCAGGGGTCTTCAAACTTGGTCCTTTTATGACTTGTGGACTTCAACTCCCAGAATTCCTCAGCCAGGCAAGTTTGAAGACCCCTGGTCTATTGCCTGGTAGGGTGGGAAACAAGCCCAAGGCCTACAGAGACTCCAAGGAGCAGGAAGCAGAGCATGGGGTGACTCGGGGTGGAAGAGGCCTTGGGACTTTACAACCACATCAGGAGACCAGGAGTAAAGTTAATTAAGCAAGGGAAACACATGGTCACCTCGCTTAACAACTGTCACGACTCGTGATTGTAATGGCAGGCTCCATTACAGTCATGAGTTAAGGAGTACCTATATGTTTTAATGAAATTAGGAGAAAGCCTACCTAATGAGATGATTCAGTGATCCAATAATACATTAGTTCTTTTTATGGGCTATAGGTATAATCATGGGCTGTTCATGATCTTTTGTATCTTTCCTACTTTTATTTTTAAGCTGACTCGTTGGGAGCTAGGTGACCTAGGAATAATATAAAGAAATGTATTTTAAGATTCAGAAATTTAAGTTAGCAGGAATTAGTAAAGCAGCAAATTTCTGCATCATTCTCAGCTTTCCCTCCCTGTCTCAGAGTTTGCTAATAGGTGTGACATAATTTTCAAGGTTGTATACTGCTCAAAAAAATAAAGGGAACACTTAAACAACACAATGTACTGTATTTAATAGTAGGATGTCTTATTTTCTGTTCCCTTTATTTTTCTGAGCAGTATATTTCACAAAGCAGGTAACAGGTGTGCTGAGTTCATTTTCCTCCAAAAATTGGATTTCTGTCAAGAATACCAAAGCAAGAATTAAAACAATAATTCTGTAACAAGTCAGATTTTTAAGCTACGAAAAGTGATTGCTTATATATCTGTATGTTTTTATTTCAATATGTTGCTATTTACTGTCTACTATCTATCTATCTATCTATCTATCTATCTATCTATCTATCTATCTATCTATCTATCTATCTATTTAAATTTATATGCCGCCCTTCTCCCTGAGGACTCATTCCTACTTTTGCAACAACCAATTCTTTGGCATTCATTTTGTTTTGATCTTTACTTCCTCCATGCATTCCACAGTATCAGACCTCATTTCCAGATCTATTATACACAGATGGGCCAGTAAATATTGACCTCTGATGCCCATTAAAGCTTGGGTTAATCAAGACTTTGACATAATGCTTTTAAGTAATATAGAGAAGATATAAACTAAGTTGCTGATCTTACCTACACCCATACCACTCGCAACATTTCTTGCTAATGGTAAGGACAGCACATTTTGGTCAATAAACCACAAGAGTTCCAATGACCAGTTTTATGGTCATGTTCTATGCAGCTAGGATCCATAATCTAGATCAGGGGTCCCCAATCTGTGCGCAGCAGCCCGCTCCCAGGCCACAGCCTATTTGCAACCAGGCCATGTGAGTGGCAGCCAACGTGCACGCACGCACACCCAGCACAACTAGTGTGAGTGGCAGGCCAATATGCATATGCATGTGTACGCAGCTCAACCTGCAGAAGTTGAGCTGCTTGTGCATGCATGTGCGTGCCAGCCCAATGCTCACATGGCCTGGTTCCCCTCTTCCCCCCTCCCCGGCTGGGTCACCAAGCATGGGGACTACTAATCTAGATGGTATCTTGAGTGTAGTATTGCCTGCATCTCGTAGTTCCATCACTTAGGAGAGCTATGTAATATACTGATACATATCCAAGATACATATCTTGCACCTCATATAATTATTCTAGTTGAAGGCAAATTCATATTCACCACTTTTGTTCTGACACCAATTCCAAGGTAGTGAAAATCATACCTTTCTACAGTTTTGAAATATAATAGGTAGGCTAGAGAGAAGAGCTTGTTATAAAATCACATTTTTTTCTAACATGCCCCAACAACTCTTCCTTCTGCAACTGAATAGATCAAACTTCTGCTAGAATTATTTGATATAGAAATGTTTTTTGTTCTTAATATTCTACCTATGGCATGTACAAGTGGATGACATAATTTCCCATTCTTTCTTGTACAATTCACAAAGAGATGTCAAGCGCCAGAAAAATCAGGAGATTCATTCAGGCAGTTCAAATGAGTATAAAGATTTATTGCATGCTTAAGCTCTCTACAAAAATCTGAGCTACTAACAGACAAGGGAAATGAGCGGGAATTAAGGCATTCGAGGTGGGCTGGACTTAGGTCTCTTGCGGGCACACAGGAAGTGGTGACTTATGACACATTTGATCCCTCCCTCAGGCTCAGCCTGGTTACCTCCTAGAAGAGAGTTCTAAATGTGCTCATCTACTTCTCTAAATATTAATTTTTGTCCCACCCCAATTACAGGATCAATGTACAAATGTTGTGATGAAGGAAGATAGTTAAAATTATTTTCTTTTGAATGTAATGGTGAGGTGGAAAGAAGTTAGTCAATTCAGAAAAGGTAACCATGATGAAAAGTAAGAGAAATCAAGGCTATTGAAGGATATCATCATTAGATTTTTATCCTTCCTGGATTACTTTATAAGTAACTTAAGGGGCGAACATACATAACCCTGCTTCCTCCTCCTATTTCCCCCCATAATAACAGCATTGTGAGGTGAATTGGGCTGAGAGATAAGTGTCCTGGCTTTTATACCTACGGCAGGACTAGAAGTCACCATTTCTTGGTTTCTAGCCAGGTGTCTTAACCACTAGACCAAACTGGCTTTTTATGGAGCATCTTGTGTATGTTCCAGAAAGAATCAATTATGCACAGAACAACTACACATAGGAATGTTATGATAGCATATTATATTTTTCAATTATTTGAATTATTTAAGTATTAACACTGTAAATTGTTGTCATATGACTATTTCTGCAGTTTACCAGAGGCAGTTGAGCAATGCCGAAAAACAAACAGCCTTGCTTTTTATATATGACTGACTGATTAGGCTAATGAGTTATTCTGGTGCCCCAATTTTCCCTAATGTCAACTGGCTCTTGAAGTTGCTGCCTTCACTCTTGCTCTTAAGTTTTCTTAGCTGAAGCTGTCCATGCAAACAGAAGCTAAACTACATGAAGAAAGCAATTTCATGGTTGGACAGCCTTGCACCATTAAGTCAGAAAAAAAGTAACACTCATTTCACAAGGTACACTCTGCTGCCAATGAGGTTCAATAACAACTTTTTCCCAACACACAGGGAGGATTTAAAAGTGTGGGGGGCAGGGGGAGGGAAATAATGGAAGTCTCTCCTTTTCAAATGCAGGTCTTTAAAAGCCCTATAATAAGGATTGCATGACTTTTATTACAGCCATTAACTTTTTTTTTAAAGTCCAATTTTAGAGGGGGGGGAAACCTAAATGAATCCTATATTATGCAACATCTTCAAACACTTCGTTGGTATAGCCTATGGATTGGTTCCCGATTGTCACAATCCTAGGCTGGAAATAATAATTATAATTTTAAATGGTGCTTCTGAAATGTATACAAGATAGTTAATTATTCCTATCTTGCAAATGAAGAAGAGAAAATGAAAGTTCCGTTGGCAATATTCAGGGCTGTTTGGTTCATAATTTGCCCTTAGAGGAATTAGAGATATAAGAATTTCCTTTAATGACGAATGCCATTGCAAAGAATAGGGATTGAAATCAATACTTTGCAAGATACCATATTTCTGGAAAGAAAGAAAGAAAGAAAAAACAGTGGCATGGAACTGCGAACTTGATAGCAGATGGCTTTATTTGTTGTTTGCTTTGTTTTATCCAGAACTGACACACACTTGATGTTGAGTTGCCCTTTGGAAATACAACAGCTCTTTTGATATACTTTACAATTAAGTGAATGTTTATTTACACAACATCAGATATCTTTCTTATAGAAGACAAAGCCTGTATTTCTGCCCTTGAACCTGTCACTATGTAAGAACATTAAACTGACACCAGATATTAAGCAAGGAACCCATTCTATTGTTTTGTGACTTCTTGGCTCATTTCTCATAGTCTTCTGACCATTTGAGTAAAGAGAATCTCATTTGATCTACTCAATTTATGGTGATAGAATATAGATCCACCCAACATTTGCATGATATAATGTAGTAATAACATGCATATTGTAGAGTTTTATATTCAGAGCCTCAAAAAGTTTGGATAAGAGCCTTCTTAAAGTTTGGATAATTTTATTCTGTTACACATTCAGTTAGTCTGTTTCTCAACAGTCCCTGCCCACATTCTCATTTAATCTCATTTTGTATTTATTTCATATATACTGCATTGTGTGTTTTCTACAGCACCTAAGGGAAATTTCTATTGAAAGAAAGGGATTATTTATTTATTTATTTATTTTATTTTATTTTATTTATTTTCATTAGATACCCACTCATATCAAACTCTGGGTGGATTAAGTGGAAATCTCTCCTTTCCAAACACAGGTCTTTAAAAACCTTATATTAAGGATTGTGTAACTTTTATTACCGCTTTTAATCTGCATTTAAAAGACTAATTTTTGGAGAGAGAAAAACCTAAACATCTGAAAGATGGGATAAAGTTTCAAATAAATAAACAGATGGTGCTAATATATTTAATGCTACACAGCTTACTATTTATCTATAGTAATCCTCAAGTTACAACAGATCACTTAGCGACTCTTTGAAGTTACAACACACACACACACACACACACACACACACACACACACACACACACACACCAAGTACGTAGGACACAGTCCCAAAGTTATGAATGTTGCAGCACGGCAGTTATTCATCCTTATGAACGACCACAGAGAATTTGCAACATTCGCCCGATCTATTTCCGCCCTCCCCCAGGTCTCCAGACGTACTGGGCCTGTGAAGACTCACTTACCTTGCGAAGATCTAGTGAGCTGTTTCCTCTCTGCTGAAATTTCTTTAACTACTTTGTTGCTTCAGGCCTTTGGCGCATGTACCGCAAGATCACGAGTGCAAGATCTTGTGCTACTGATCTCGTATGATCTCACACTACTTTAGGCCTCTGTTCTCTGCGAATTGAGGCCTGGACCAGATCTGCTGCAAGAGGCTTTGCAAATGGAAGGAAGGCTTCGATCCTTCAGCTCTTACCTCCGTTAGCCATTTTCTTGCCAAAGCCTGCAGAAAGACTGCATCCCTGTAGGCTCTGGTCATCTTTAAAAAAAGCCCTTACCGCTAAAAATGGAGCCCAGGAAGGGCCACCACGTCCCTTCCGGGTGCCATTCTTGTCAGCAAAGGCTTTTTGCAAAGACGATCAGAGCCCAGAGAGACACAATCTCCCTGTAGGCTTCAGCAAGCCTTTGCAAAAAGCCTTTCCTGGCAACAATGGAGCCCGATAAGGAACGGTGCATTCTTCCCAGGCCCTGTCTTTGGTAGGAAGGCTTTTTGCAAAGACCATTGGAGCCTAGAGGGAGACTGCAAGCAGAGAACAGAGTGCTCGTTCTGTTCGCCTTTTGGAGCGCCAGGAGCAGGCAAACCATGACAGAGAGGAGACAGCTCACTAGATCTTCACAAGTAAGTGAGACCTGTCACAGCAGGATGGAGGGGGAAGCAATTGTGGGGAGGATAAGGTATTTCAGTGGGTTGGGAGAGTCCTTGGGTGATCTGTTCCATCACTAGGCCCCTCCATGGCCTTCTCCACCCTGAGGACTTAAGAACTCATGCATTCAATTAGTGAATGCGTGGGCAAAAGCAGGGAGTTTTCACGTTTATATGATTCACTCCCACAAATCCTCAGGTTATGAATGTAATTGGCAGGCTCATTACATTCGTAACTCGAGGACTACCTGTATTTGCAGTAGTTGGTTTCACTTTTCATTTTATTTTATTTTAATCATAATTTGGTTGTCAAATCACAAATTATGATGCTGGCCTGCTTCCTAGATAATATTATGCCGTAGATCAAGATTTGCAATTGTATTGCCTAAATTCATATATCACACTAAGATAATACCAAACAAATTACATTAATATTAGAGGCTGTCTGTCCTCAGAACCACTCTAGTGGCGTAATTTAAAAAAACAGTGAAACTGAAAAAGAAAAAAAAATCTGGGGACTTTAGGAGAAAGAAATGGTGAACTGAGGAAGGCTCAGATTTTAATGGAATCGATGACTGCAGCAGAATGAAGAGCTGGACAAGGAGAGGAATTGAGATTGTCCATAAGTGCTCCAGGGAATTGCTCCTTATAAAGACACCACAAGACAGCAGTCTCTAGCAAGATTAGACATTTAGAGCTCTGGAAGACAATCTTTCTGCTCAACCTTGGTTGACACCCTCAAAAGGACACAACTCTTTTGTAACTGCTTTCAGAAATTGCTTGTTAACTGCTTTGCAGCTATTAGGAACCTTTGAATAGAAGTTTTTCAAGACCACAGCAGTTTCCTTTAATCCTAAGTGAAAGAAGTTTGAAATACAAGTTTAATGACTTATAAAGTTCTTTTGGAATAAACAGCGAAAAGGGTATTTAGAACTTGGATTTTGGAAAGTTACAAATGGACTAATCCTTCCCATGGAAAAATGCTTTTCTTTCAAGTATCATTAAATGAATAACAAATTTGAAATTACACTTCAAAAACAGAATTAAAACAGAATGACAATTAAAACAATTACAAATAAAACAGAATTACAATTCGAGGAGAACACTTATATTGAACTTACTAATACAGAACGGAGCATAATACTTTAACACTGGACATATCAAAGGATATTTTTGAACAATGGACACAGAAGTTAATTTTAAGAGTGTCTGATTCTATAGAAGACTGCATTTAAAAGGTGTTATTAAAGAGGAACAGGTTTTACTAGATAAAAGTGAGAATGTTCTGAAAGTTGATTTTAAAATGACAGGCTACAATGATATAGAAAAACACCACAATGGACACATAAATGAAATTGGCTGACGTCCAATAATTAAAAGGAAGATAGAAAATAACAAACCAAAACAGCAACTTGAATAACTTTCCTATATTGGATTTACAAAAGAGACCTGTCAAAGCTTTAAAGGGTTTAGTGAGAAGGGACAAGAAAAAAAATGAAAAGAACTCAAATTCTAGGATATTATTTGTTTACAGATAAGGGGACATGGGAAGAAGAGATCATTTGTTATATTTTAAGAGAAGGTGGCAAGTTTCTAAAATGGTTTAGAGTAGACATGTAATGAAGGGGAACGTGATCTCTTATATATATATATATATATATACATGTTTTTATTATGTTCTTATTTTTTTCCTTCTATTTTTGTTTCCATTTTTTCTTTTCTGCATTTTCTTTTTTTTCTTTTTAGTTTGCATTACTTTCTCTTTTTTATTGTAATTTTAAATAAAATTACTAATTAAAAAAAGAAACTTGAAGCATCCAAAACAATCCTTTCCCATATACAAAAATGCCACCACTGCCGAAAGAGTTTCACAAGCACACTACTCAGAGCTACTTCAACCACTTTTTGGGTGAAGGCTGCAAAGTGATGCATTTCAGATCTAGAAAAGCTTCCATCTGGCAAATCCATCTCTACCTACTGAATAGTACCCTTTGTCCCAATACCTGGTTTTGGAAACATCAAAACATGGATTTTTTTTAAAAAAGGAAATAAAATATGAATAGAATATCACCTTGCTGCCACAAAGCATCCAGGATGAAATGGAAGGTAACCGCTACATATATTTACCTTTCACTCTTAAAATCCTGTGTTATTAGGTTAAAACTAAAATGTAAAAAAATAAAGGCTACAAGACAGAAGCAAAATACCATCAATTAGTCACCCAGGGTGAAGCTGTTTAGAAATGGAATAACTGTAACCGAGGACTCTGTATTTTTCTTTATTTGTCTGTTAGTTGTTTATACAACTCAAGAGCTATGGATGGGATCAAGTACTTTGATCTTATATAAGAATAGCCTGTGGCAAAGAGGGCTATTGCTTTGCTTGACAATACTGATACTACACTTCAGATTGTACAATGGACCCATCACGTTACACTGGCCTTGGATTTCACATTTATAGAAATATTTTTAGAGTCTCTGCTGTTCAGCATAGCCAATCCCTTATTCTATAAACATTTATCTTCAGTAATAATGTTTCAGTATTTAGAACAATTTAAGTGCAAATGCAGAGCTCCCACCATTGTAAGAGCAGTAGCAGGAGAAGCAGTATTTCTTAATATCAAAAGCATGGAAACGTGCAGTTGTTATAGCAGAGGCCTCTTCTAGGTGAAAAGCATCAGCAAAGGCAAGGCCATTATAGCAACCACAGAGACGGAGTAGGAAAAGACTTCAAAACCGAAGGCATTTAAACCACTTTCCAGAAAACATCTTTCAAATATAAAGCAGAACTTTGACAGGTTAGTTAATTTTAGAGGTACTGTTCGCCCATATCTATTTTCTCTTCCAAATATTCAACAGAGTCTAGGTACTCATCTGCATTCTATCATTGTGCCAGCGGAAGCACAAAGTACAAAACACACCAACAGGAACCTGTCTCCCCCTGTCCCCCTATCAGTTTAGATAATCAACACACATTCTCATTACCATTTCCAGCTTCGTATACCTGCGCTGCACTCCGAATCCATATGAAATATTTACATTCATTTCCATCAATAATTTCCCTGCAGGTTTCCTTATCTCCTAAAAGACAGCCTATCTGTCACAATTCTATAAACAACATATTTTCCCTAGTTTATCTAGCTTTTATACCTGCAGATATGCATTTTCTGAGCAACTCTATTCATATGCCTAATGCTTGTTTTTTTTCCAGACATATAGTACTAGCAATTTCTATCTGGCAATCTTGTGCTTGAATTCAATATTATTCATTCATTCGTTTCTTGTTGCACAAGATTCAGACCAGGCTTTGATACCCAGCTCATGTTCCCCACCCACCCCCGCCCCATGGATATATCATGCTTCATACATGGTAAATATGCCAATACCACAGTTATGAAATTCAAAACATTTATGTAACATTTCACAGCATGATTGCCCAGAATTCCCATGAGCTCAAATGGATTGATTTTGATATAACCAAATATGGAAATATATTAAAAAGCATTTAAATGCCAAGATTTATACATCAACTCACCCTTCTAATCTTACATCAGGCAAACTTCGATTGAATGCAATCATGTCGCTGGCCATAAGATTAAATTGGTTGATTTTAAAAAGCTCTTTCATTTTTTCCTGATCATCCTTGGGAATGAGAACTGCTTTTCCCATCTCTCCTGGTCCTTCTTGGCTTCTTGACATAACAGCTGCAAAAGGAGATAATAAAAAAAATGTATGTTTTTAAATCATCCTGATGGTTCTCATCACTTCTGTTATATTTTTTGGAATCCAGAATCCATAAGCTACGGGGCATTTTTATTTTGCTTGTGGATTCTGACTTTCAAATTTACATTTCGTGAAAACATGGGAATTAATAGTTCATCTGAAAATCAAAATCTGAGAAATACCCACCTTTGGGGAAATCATGCTAAATAATTTATAACAGTTCATTCTCACTGTATATTCTATGATCTCAATATTATCCTTGCCATAATCACGCAGACATGTATCAGCAGTGCTTTTTTTGTATAAGAAAAAGGTGCCGGAACTCACACATGTCATACAACCCGCCTTGCCTACCCTACAAGGTTCCATCCAAAAAAGGTGCCGGAACTCCGTTCTGAGCATTCTATGAGAAAAAAAGCCCTGTGTATCAGTCCTAAGTAAGATTAAAGGTGACGCTTCTATCCTACACACAAACCTAACAGCTCTCGTCTAACATTTGTCTGAAAGAGAACGCTTTCAGGCAGGATTCTTCAGGAATCTGCTCTAAAGGTCCTAATCAAACAGGGGAGATTAAAGTACATAATGTAAGAGCAGCAGAAGGAATCACACCTATACATAGCTGAAATGGAATGCCCTAAAAGAAATGGAGAATTCCTTCTTTTAGTAATGATTGGCACATGCCAATTATTTAGTTCTTCATACTGTATTCCTAATGATAACAATCAAAAATTCTGGAGATCTTGAAGAGTCAAGATTTCTTGGTGTTTGTTGATTTTAGTTTATTAAAGCAGCCAAGGAGAATGTGCTGGTTGAGAAAGCTTAAATTATCGGTCGCTCTACCTCAGGGCCTACTAAACTGATCAGAGCGATAATTGGAGATCGTGAGAAAATTAACTATATCTTTGTTGTTGTTGTTGTTAGCTGTGAAGTCGTGTCCGACCCATCGCGACTCCATGGACAATGTTCCTCCAGGCCTTCCTGTCCTCTACCATCTTCTGGACTCCCTTTAAGCTCACGCCTACTGCTTCAGTGACTCCATCCAGCCACCTCATTCTCTGTCGTCCCCTTCTTCTCTTGCCCTCAGTCTTTCCCAGCATTAGGCTCTTCTCCAGTGAGTCCTTCCTTCTCATTAGGTGGCCAAAGTATTTGAGTTTCAACTTCAGGATCTGGCCTTCTAAAGAGCAGTCAGGGTTGATCTCCTCTAGGACTGACCGGTTTGATCGCCTTGCAGTCCAAGGGACTCGCAATAAAAGAGAAGCTGTTCGGAATGAACCTGTTATCTTAGCTTAACTACTACCATTATACCATTGTAAACACATTGTTGAAGTTGTCCATTTTGAATTCCACTTTTAACTGGTTCAAACTTTCCACTACTCATGCTGGTAGTGTGACCAACGTGTATTCTGTATTACACTATACAGGCTATCTCACATTTCTATCCAGCTTCCATTTTTTTAGAGAAAGAAGAATGAAACTTCCTTTCCAGATTATCCTAAGGCTGGGCACTATCAATATGATTGTGATATACAGTTTATAAAAAGGAGGGGGGGAGGGAATTAGACCTTTAAGCAAAAAAATGGGCAGCAAGAATCAGAAACCAACAGATCAGTAAAATGGATTGTGCTGTCAAGCCTTTAGCAACTTCTTGCAGCTAAAAAGGTTAGATTCTCACAGAGATTTATAAGCCAGTTTTAATTGAAAGAAAAAACAGGACTAGGTCACAGAATTTTAGAAACTATTTATGCATACTTTAGCAACCCATTTATCAGTTAACTTTATGTGGGCTGGGATTCGTCAATCCTCTTGCAAACTGCAGCAGTGGAGAAGCTGCTGCTGCTTTCTCTGATGTCCTGATCCTTAATATCTTGCAAACTGCCATCCCCTTTCCTGGATCTTGAGAAGTCCATTACATATGCACTGTGGGCACAGAATCTATTATTTGAGAGAGAGATGGAATATACTGTGGGCTTGCTGGAACTTCAAACAGAAGGAATAATTGCAATAATCTGATGTTGCTCCTACTTGACCAACGTACATGTTCAATATCAGAGATGTAGACAAAGCATATAATACATTAGTACTGCCGCAAGTATTTCTTGCCCTGATAAGCTATTCTGATACAACTGTGGAACTGAATGTGCACATTTTTAAACTCTACTCAAAACAGTAGAAAAAGAATATATGAAGGGAAGCCAATATGAAAAGCCATATAAAATCATTGTAGAGTGTGTGTGTTTTTGTGTGTGTGTGTGTGTGTGTGTGTGTGTGTGTGTGTGTGTTTTTGAGTGTGTGTATGTGCCTACCTTTGTTAACTGCTGGCAACTGCCTGGACTGGAACCAGTAGTTTTCTTAACAAGATTTTTCAGAAATGATTTGTCACTGTGTGCTTCTTGGAGCTAAGTGTGAGTGACTGGCCCAAGGTCATACAGCCGGCTTCATGCCTTTGGTGGAACTAGAACTTGTGATTTCCTGGTTTTTAGCTCAGTGTCTTAACTACCACACCAACATGAAATCCCCTTAAAAGATTACTACAGCAGTTACAGAGTTTGTGGGATTTTACTTCCAAGCTTTACCAAACAACTGTTCAATTCTTCATCTATTGATAGCAAATTTCTCAGAACTTGGATGAAACAAAGTGCTTGCAGCTAAAAATAACAATCAAGGGAAATCTTTGATTGCTATGAAGAAGAAAAGCTTCAGCCATTCTGTTTTCTTCAGAAAGGAAAACCTGTCTAGATAATAGTTACACTGATTTGCCAGAACGACTGAACAAGCTTTGGTTTCAATACGTCCGGAGGAAACTCAAAGCAACGCTAGATGTTATCAACATTTACTTTTCTACCTTGATTGCATGAATACCCTCATGGGTGTCCTTATAAGAAGAAATTCATTCATAATGGAAATCCTGGTGTGGACATGCCAGTATCCCAAAAGAAATTACTTATACCCAGGGCTTTTTTTCTCATAGAACACTCAGAACGGAGTTCCGGCACCTTTTTTGGATGGAACCTTGTAGGGTAGGCAAGGCAGGTTGTGTGACGTGTGTGAGTTCCGGCACCTTTTTTACAAAAAAAGACCTGCTTATACCTAATTCCCAAGTTGAATTAAGGAGAATATTTCTGTTTTAGCCTATCATCCTGTTGTACTTTGAGATCTTCTGTGACAGAAACAATCGCATACTCAAAAATTAGAATTAAATTATCATTAACAGTAGGATTTTGTTTTCCCTTATCAGCTAATACCCAAGTTCACATCTCCATATATTTAGTTGACCGATCATGTCAGGTACATCCACATTGACTGCTCAAATTATCAAGAAAGGTCTAATGAGATTGCAACCAAAACTGTCACTATAGTCTTTTTTTCAAACCATTTTTTCATATGCCTGCCACAGATTAACCATTTGAACTCTGTGCCTCCCTTCAGATACTCACATAACTCCAGAGCAGAAATTTATATGATCGTACAGAAAAGTTACAGCACTCTACTGGAAAAACCATAATTTGTTTTACTGCTGCTGTATTCCTCTTTTAGAAAGAAGAAAAGAAAACCTTAACAGAACAGCTAAACAAACAAACAAACAAACAAATCTTTGCATCATCCAGCAATGTTATTCCTTGGCTGCCTAGAAAATACTGGAATCAGACAGTCACATGAAAAGTAAACTTAGGCAAATTAAGTGAGGTGCTTGGATGCAGTAAATTCTCCCATACTTTTTTAATCCTTCAAGACTAAGGAGTCTCTGCTCAAATAACTTTTTTTCATAATCTGTTAATCCAGCATCTCCATTTTTCAGTATTCTAGTATAGAACTGTAATACAGAGCATATCATTCTTCTGACATGGAATCTGAAACAGCAACTAGGACCTTGAGAAAGTGGCAACACACACACACACGCAGAAACACATATGTACACACACACACACAATAAACAACGTGTTGTCTGGGTCCATTGGTAATTCACTGGTACATATTAACTTTTCAGTCTAGTTCCAATACTACACCATCCAGTGCTTCCTTGATCCTCTCTTCTTCCGGTGGTATACATTTTCCCACATTGGGCAAATACAATTCTTGCTACTGTTAATGCATATACAATTAAATACAGACATTTTCGTCACATTTTTCTGGTATGATACATAAGATCGATAGTGTCAGTTTATAATCTTTTCTAGCCAGAACACATCTCAATTGTATTTGCACTTAAAATCGATTTGTTCAATCAATATCCTGTTTTTCCTGCTTTTTTTTTAAAAAAATATTTCCCATTAATGTTCAAAATATCTCCATCGCTTATAATTTTCTCATAATAAATTATATTTGGGTAACCAAAAGCTTCCCTTATTCAAACCCTTTTAGAATTTTCATATTTCCCATCTTATAACAAAGTATAATATTCTACTTACAAATCCTATCCTTCTAATTATAATACTTTTATTTCTAACAGTTATCTATTTTTTAACCATATTCAAACATCTGTTTAATAGTATAATATCCCATCTAATAGGTCAAAACCTCCATTTTCTTCAGTCTTACTCTAGCTTTCTTCCTTTGCCAAATAACTTTCCAAGTCAGTGCATTTGAATCCTCAAGTAATTCTTCCTCTGTTTTTGTATATATTGTTTGGAATGAGGAAGAAAATTTGATTGAAGTATTTTTGGAAGAATGCTCAACCCATTTATATTCATTAAAGAGCCTCCATCCTTCTCCTTCAGGTTTTTTTTTTTGTAATTTCTTGTTCATCAATATTCAGCATTTCTCCTAACAGGTTTATCATCCATTCGGTCAGCTCTTCTTCCTTATCCTCAAATGTGTTCTGAGATCTTGACAAGTAAGATATCTTTTCCATTTCCGGTGTTATCACTGCATCTCCTAATTTTTCATTTGTCTGTATCTGTCTGTTAATTCCTTCCTTTAGGTCCTCCATCTTTGGATCCATTTCTTCTAATTTCCCTTCTGTTTTCTGGGTTACTAGTTCCTTCTTTGTAGTCATTCTCTGGAATTTTAAGTTTAGGTTAAAAAATTGTTTCTATCTCATTTGCATTATTTTTAGTCTCATCATGAAATAAAACAATTGTCTCTTGGATTGACTTCAACATAGAATTTCTTTCTGAGATTCATTAACATTTTCCTGTTGGTATATCAAGCTGAGGGCTTCGGAGACAAGTGTTAAAGATGGTTTTTTACCATTTGCGGCTAAGTATGGAACACTCATTTTGTTTTTGTATGTAGTTTTTATAGTTCAAGAGGGTCCCGAACACAGATAAGCAGCCCAACAGTTTTTTTCCCTTTTCCCAGCTGCAGTCTGTAAAAGTGAAAGTTTCCAGGAAAACAAAGAGTCTTATCTAAGTCCGGGCTTCAAGCCAAGTTTCCTTTAAGTATAATAAATTGTAGTGCCATGATTCACAACTAGATGTCGTTGACACTGTCTTCCAAATTTCCAAATCCAAGCCTATTTTACAGACTTTCAAATATCTTTTCTAAAAACAAAAATCTCAAAGGTACTTTTAGTCCCCAAATTTCAAAGCTACATATCTATACTAATTCCAAATTGATCTTGTAGTTTTCTCTATTTTCCCCCAAAGCAATTAATTCGCTGCTTTTATTTTCCTGAGGGAGCAGGGCAAAAACTTCCCTTCCCTCTCTCATTGGGGAGAATTCTTTGCTTTGAGCATTCTTTTTTCCAGGAAAGTAGTATTAAGGTCATCCACGTTGCTCAAAAATTGCTAGTTAGTGCTTATCTTCAGTTGTCAGCAGCTTCTTACTGGCCACACGAATGTAGCTAGTCTTTCCCCCACTGGTTTGGAGGACTTCCTCGGATCCAGCAGAAGGGACACCGCCCCTCTGTGATCAACGAGGGTCCCCTCCTTCTTCGTCACCTCTCCGGGGCAATTTTCAACCCTTTTTAGGGTCCCCAGCGGGGTGAAATCGAATGTGGAAGATGGAGCTCCACCTTCCTGCACCCATCACACCATGATGCCTAACCAGAAGTCCAAATTCCAGTGATTTCTTGATACAAAGGTCTGTAAGAATCTATTCTATTTTTTTCCTCTTTCAAGTTTAGATCTTCTAGTGCACGGGTCAGCAACCTGAAACAGTGAAAGAGCCACTCGGAACTGGTTCCCTCACAAAAGGAAAGACTGGGAGCCGCAAAAAATATGTGTGCATGCGCATACATGCGTGCATGCGCAGAACAGGGTTTGACTGAAGAGTGGAGCCAAGGCGAGATATGCACCTACCCTGCATATTTGAATTGATTGGTTGAACTTTTTTAGTCCCACTTTTTTTTTTTTTTTGGACTGCACATGGCAGAAGACCGGGAGCCGCAGGAGACGGCTGAAAGAGCCGCATGCGGCTCCGGAGCCACGGGTTGCAGACCTGTGTTCTAGTGGACCTAAGTCAATCTTTGTAACAAAGGCATTTTGTTGTTTTGGATTATAGATGCACCTGGACAGACAAGGTGATCAAAGTTCAAGAAAGAAACTGATTCAAGTGTAAGTGGTCTAAGATTAAAATATATACTTAGATTAAAACTACTTTACTGCTTTCCAAATTGCTCCATTAGTAATAGCCACTTTTGTAATTTGAATACAAATAATGATATGCTTTGGACAATTATATTGTACAGACAAAACATTACTAGGCAATTAAGTAACCTAATGTGTATTTTAAGTAGAAACATTGATGTAAGGGATTATTTAATCATTTGCAAACTTAATTTAAACACCACCACAATGCAGGGACATAATGAAATTCCAGAGAATTGTCTTTTGCCTTCTGGTGATTGGCTAAAGAATTTACGTGCTAGTCTAGCATTGGGGAAACCTGAATCTTACAGTAGTTATGGAAGTCAACTGGCAACTTTGATCCAATCATTCTTTCTTTTTCCTAGGAAAAAGAAGGTAATGGCAAGTTATTTCCAAAAATATTGCCCAGGAAACCTCAAGGATTTGTCCGTATAATCGCCAGGAGTATATAGTGACTCAAAACAGGGGGAAAAAAGAGACACAAAGAAACATAAAAGTAGGAAATTGGAACATCTCTAAATGAACTGTAAATAACTATAAATTACCCCAAAATATTTACAACATATGCATACATTGGGGGAGGGAGCTCTGCAAGGCAAACTGGCACCAGGTTGCAAGGCTAAACTTAATTTAAATATTATAAAATCATAGTTCAGCTCAGTTGAATGCACTACTCTCCCAAATTCTTTGGGAACCAAATTCAAATGCTCATATAATAAATAAGTTAAGGTTCATGCACAGAGAAAACAAAGAAATAAAATCAAACAAACCAATATGAAATGTAAAGTAAGTGTTATTGGTGATTATGCTCTTTATTAAGGAATTAGTCTTTTTGACATGCTTATGCTTTGACCCAAATGTATAGTATTTATGGAAAAATTATCACAATATTGTACGTGCATGGATGTACTAATCCTTCTAAAAAATGTACTAATTCTTCTAAAACATGTCAAGCACCATCTTTTGTTGTATTAGTTAGCTTTTGGCCACTATTAGCAGCAAGAAACTAGCAATCCCGCAAGAAACTAGCAATTGTCAGCAAGGGGCTGACGAGAATGTAGCCAAGGGGTCTTATGTGACAGCCTCAACATAGTGACCCATGTTCTAAACAACCCACTTTACATGAATAAATATTTCATACTCCCAGCAAATTCTATTCATAGAATGAGCCTGATGCTGAAATCAGGAAAATGGATTTTCCCTTGTATGAGGCACAGCATGGGAGAAGAACAAAGCTAAAATTTTGTCTACTCTGCAACTTCTATCAAAGCAACAGATTCAACTGATCAAGTATCATTTGGATCTATGCATAACGGCATAAAAGAAATGCTTTCCCTATTCCCCCACCAAAACCCCAATCTTTGTTTTGTCTGGAAAGTGTGGCTTCCTTGTCCTAGAAATGATAAAAGGCACGCTCTGCAGTCCATTAAACTTGATTCTTATGGATTGTATAGAATGGGGGGGGGGGGAAATATCCAAACCATGCCATTTTGTTTCCCTTTACTTCTCCCCAAACAGAAATTCTGCATTTCCTCTCAACAGGAACAGTTCTTCAGCACTTATTTTTTTGGCATGACCTCACATTCCTCTACATCTGCATTACCATCAAATCCTCTGACTATATCCCACTGCCTAAACAACACACAATATTTGAATAGCTGAACTGTTGGGGGGAGGGAGGCAGGGGGGAGGGGAAAGCAGTTGTTGCTTGCTTTTCCTTCATGCTAAAAATGTATTATACCAATCCATGTTTTTAATTATTAATCAATGATGAATTTCAGATAATTTGAACGAATACATTGTGTTGTGAGCACAAGAGGCACAGGCTTTAAATAGCAAAAAGGAATAATTTTTAAATCATTATTTAATTTTAAACTTATAGGAAAAATCAGAAATCTACTAGTAATCATTTTTATAATTAAATCAATTGATTTTAAGCCAGTAAGGATAGATAGATAGATAGATGGATGGATGGATGGATGGATGGATGGATGGATGGATGGATGGATGGATAGATAGATAGATAGATAGACAGACAGACAGACAGACAGACAGACAGACAGACAGACAGACAGACAGACAGACTGATGAAGATGTTGAAGAGCACTGGGCCCAGAACAGAGCCCTGGGGCACCCCACTAGACACTTCCCTCCATGTAGATGCGGTTCCACTGAGGACCACATGCTGGGTACGGCCGGTCAGCCAGCTACGAATCCATCTGGTGGTGATGCTGTCTAACCCACATTTTTCTATCTTATCAAGTAGTAGGTTGTGATCTACTTTATCAAATGTCTTATTGAAGTCCAAGTAAATTATATCCACATCATTCATCTGGTCCACTAATTTTGTCACTTAGTCGAAGAATGCAATAAGATTTGTCTGGCATGATCTGTTTTTGACAAACCCATGTTGGCTTTTAATAATGACTTTGTTTGTATCTAGGTATTCGCTGATTCGTTGTTTATCTTTTCCAGAATCTTCCCAGGTATTCAGGTTGGGCTGATAAGTCTGAGGTTTCCTGGATCTATTTTTTTTTCCTTTTTTTGAAGATGGGAACTACATCAGCTCTTTTCCAGTCCTCTGGTAGTTCCCCAGTGCTCCAGGATCTTTGAAAAATATAGTTCAGTGGTTCTGAGATCACATATGCCAGTTCCTTGAGAACACTGAGGTGCAATCCATCTGCTCCTGGTGATTTGAACTCGTCTAAGCTGGACAGGTGCTCACTTACCATTTTCTTGCCTATCTTAACTTGTGTTTCTGTTCTGTTATTTATGGCACTGTTTTTGATAGGTTGGACTGTTTTTTCCCTTTGTGTAAAGACATGCAAAAAATGAGTTAAATAGTTCTGCTTTCTCCCTGTTGTTTGTCACCTTCTTGCCACTTTTCCTCACTAATGGACCAATCATTTCCTTAACTTTTTTCTTGTTTTTTACATTTTGAAAGAAGCTTTTTTGGTTATTTTTTACTTTGGTCACAATCCTTAGTTCATTTTGAGCCTTAGCTTTCCTCACTTCATCTTTGCAGGCTCAGGCTATTTGCTGGTATTCTGCCTTCCATTTTTTATACTTGTCCTTTTTATCTTTCAATTTAGAGTGTTCTTTATGCAGCCATGCTGGTTTCTTTTGAGAGCTGTTATTTTTCTTCTTTGTTGGTATTGTGCTAGACTGGGCTTTTATTATCTCACTTTTCAAAATTTCCCAAGCTTCTTGAGTTGTTTTCCCCTTGAGGATTCTCATCCATGGAATCCTTCCTAAGCTCTCTCTAAGTTTATTGAAATTAGCTCTCTTAAAGTCCAAAACTGTAGTTTGACTGTGTTCTATTGCTTGTGCTTCCATAATGTTGAATTCCAATATTGCATGATCACTTCCCCTCAAGGTTCCTGTGGCTTTGACACTTTCTATCATTTCATCTCTGTTAGTGAGAATTAAGTCCAATATGGCTAATCCCCTAGTTTCCTTCTCTATTTTTTGGGAGGCAAAGTCGTCTGCTAGGTTTGTCAGGAATCTGTTTGATCTTCCACTTGGCACAGAGTTTGTCTCCCAGTTGATGTCAGGGTAATTAAAGTCCCCCATTACTATTGAGATGTGCTTCCTACATACCTTAGTTAGCTGATTAGCAAAAAGTTCATCTATTTCCTCTGTTTGGTTGGGTGGCCTATAATATACACCTATGGCAATGTCATTCCCACCCCCCTTTTATACTGACCCAAATGCATTCAAGACAGTTTTCATCATTGTTGTGCTCTATTTCTGTAGAGATGTAGTTATTTCTTATATAGAGAGCAACTCCACCTCCTCTTTTGTTTGGTCTGTTTCTTTTAAATAAGTTAAATCCCTCTCGCTGTGTGTTCCATTTGTGGGTTTCATCCCACCATGTTTCCGTAATGGCAACAAGTGACGTTTGACCATTTTTCACAGTTACAACCTTTGCAGCATCCCCATGATCATGTGATTAAAATTCAGATGCTTGGCCACTGGATCATATTTATGACTATTGCAGTGTCCCAGCATCATGTGATCGTCTTTTGTGACCTTCTGACAAGCAAAGTCAATAGGGAAGCCAGATTAACAACCCTGTAATTAACACAACAATTGCAGTGATTCACTTAACAATTGTTGCAAGGAGGGTTGTAAAATGAGGCAAAACTCACTTAACAAATGTGTCACTTAACAACAGAAATTTTGGGCTCCATTGTGATTGTAAGTTAAGGATTACCTGTAGATTTAAAAAAGATTTAGCTGGAGAACAACTTATAGACAGACTCTTATCAATTTGATATGTATCAAAAAATGTACGCAGTCTACATTAAAAATCAAATTGTCTAATCTATACTTCTATAAGAAAGACCCTATGTTACTCAAATAAACCTAGATCAAATTCTTCTACACACAGATCACTATAAGGACTTTAGAGTTCTTAATTATATTTTTAAACTATAAACTTAAAATATTTAGCTATGACTGCTCCCTCTCTCTCCCTCTCTCTCTTGGGAACGCTTCCAGCAGTGAGGAACTTCACCTGATAGATTTTACAGACTGACATTTTGTTGTCCTGGGACAAACTTTATTTAAGGAGAATTGGGGCCGCTAATTCTCGACAAGAGGTGTGAAGATCCTAACTTAGAGAAGTTCCCTGAGGATGAGCTCCAGCATGAGCCTAAAAGCTTGGAAAAATAAAACTTTGGTGCCGGTGACCGACTCAGATTGGCTCCTGCAACATTATCCTGGGACACACATATCTGCCTTCATTCGCAAGATCGTAACTTAATTCAGGACTTTAATTCTAATTCCAAATGTATTGCTTGCTAAAGTAAATTTATTGGAAGAATATAATCTGTTTGTTTTTATGGCTGATGGGAATTCCTTCTTTTCTTATTAATATCTGCAACACTACTCCACCTAATCTTAAAGCCTATTAAAAGGGAAGCCTGAATTCAAACCACCGTGAAATGGAATGCTAGCATATTGGAAGAAAAAAAATGCAAAGGATGATTATTCCTATTTATAAAATAATCAATACATAATCTAAAATCAGTGTACATAAGACATACAATATAATTTAAAATTAATCACGTTTAAATATTACATGGCATCCATGTTCATATTCACATATGAAGTAAAGTAGCTTCACACGTAAATAATATTGTGAAAAATATTTCTTTAAATATATTAACATGCTTCTCCTCTTCACCACAGTTATTTAATATTACATTCAAAACTAAATGTTGAAGGATAGCATAACATTTAAAAATAAAATATAGTGTCTATATTTTAGTACTGAAACAGAGTCTTAAATGCGAATGAAACTATTTTAGCTTCTGACTGTGGTTAAAGCATCTGTATGAATTGCTTTGGTTTTGAACTGGATTCATTACAGCACTGTAAAAGTTGGTAGATTGCCAAAGTTCTATGTGGGAAGAAAATCTAATCCTGGTGTCTAATGATCTCATTAAGAGCATTGGACAAATAACTTACTGGACAGACAAAATCACTGATTTATTCTATTTTTTAATGTTAAGGAATTATTCCCTCCTGACAATTAAATCAGTTTTAAAATTGCCAATGTTATCATACAAAATTCCGTCTTATGAAAAATATACTTCTTATTGCCAAATAAGAAGTCTGGTTTTCTTTTCCTGAGTTAATTTTAGCTTTAGGAGAATAACAGTATAACAGAATTGTAAGGGGTATTGGAGGTCTTCTAGTCCAATCCTCTGTTCAGGCAGGAAACCCTATACCATTTCAGACAAATGTTTGGTCCAATCTCTTCTTAAAAACTTCCAGCATTGGAGCATTCACAATGTCTCAAGGCAAGTTGTTCCACTGATTAATTGTTCTAACTGTCAGGAAATGTCTCCTTAGTTCTAGGTTGCTTCTCTCCTTGATTACTTTCCATCGATTACTTCTTGTCTTGCCTTCAGGTGCATTGGAGAATAGCTTGACTCCCTCTTCTTTATGGCAATCGCTTATATATTGGAACACTGCTATCATGTCACTCCTAGTCCTTCTTTTCATTAAACTTGACATACTCAGTTCCAGCAACCGTTCTTTATGTGTTTTAATCTCTATCCTCCAGTCCCCTAATCATCTTTGTTGCTTTTCTCTGCATTCTTTCTAGAGTCTCAACATCTTTCTTACATTCTGGCGACCAAAACTGGATGAGTATTCCAGGTGTGGATTTACCAAGGCATTTCAACCCCAACAGACTTTAAACAGTACCAAATGCAGAGTAATGCATACACACCATCTACTTTATCAAATGCCTTAAAGGTAAAGGTAAAGGTTCCCCCGCACATGCGTGCTAGTCGTTTCCAACTCTAGGGGCCGGTGCTCATCTCTGTTTCAAAGCCGAAGAGCCAGCGCTTGTCTGAGGACGTCTCCGTGGTCATGTGGCCGGCATGACTAGACGCCAAAGGCGCACGGAATGCTCTTACCTTCCCACCGTAGTGGTCCCTATTTTTCTACTTGCATTTTTACGTGCTTTCGAACTGCTAGGTTGGCAGAAGCTGGGATGAGTAACAGTCGCTCACTCTGCTATGCGGCACTCGGGATTCGACCCGCCAAACTGCCGACCTTCTGATCAACAAGCTCAGCGTCCTAACCCACTGAGCCCCCACGTCCCTATCAAATGCCTTACTGAACTCTAAATATACTAATATGCACATTTCCTTCTTCCATTAATCTAGTCAAAGAAAGCCATGGAATTTAACCGGCACGACTTTTTTTTACAAATTCGTGAGGGCTTCTGGTATCCCTTCCCCTCTACGTTTAGTTAAACCCTTCCAGATGACCTTGGCAAAATGCCTTCCAAAGAAATTCTTTTCAGTCTTTATAAGATGCAGCCCTTTCTCTTGTGACTGAAAAGTGTCCCTTTGGCCAACGGTCCCAACTAGCCCAGCAGCAGATTAATTAGTTCAATTTAATTTCAAATTTTTACTGACATAGAAAATGTTCTAGTTGCCATTACTGTATGTGTGCTCTTGGGAGTGTACGCCAAAGTATACATTCCTAGCAGGCTCACCCAAGACATGAAGCTGTCCAGCTAAAACAAGCAGTCATCTATACTGGGCAGCAGTGATACAAGAATATGTCTGGAAACAGATGTGGCAATGGCACTTTAGTGGCAATAGTACTAAATGGCAAGGGCATCAGTTCATACTGTGCAGGAGAGGGCAATGATAAACCACTCCTGTATTTTTACCAAGAAAACCACCTAAATGGATGGCAATAAAATCAGCATTGCTCCCCCTAACGTATCATTTTCTGTGTACTGCATTTGATTGCATCTTCATACATAAATACGAACTGAAATTTTCAGATTTTATTGCATATAATTAGTGCTTCATTCAACAAGATAAGCTCATCACGATCCATCACACCTAAGCCACTATCCTTATGCATTCTTATCTTAAGCAATGAATATGAACGTCATGTTTACGTAAGGATAAATCCGTGTCGAATTCTGCTACACCACAATAACAATAAGCAAAAATGGAAGCTGTTTCAAGTTCCACTTGTCTGTAACTATGTAGTAAAATTCAGTGTTACTCCTTATACACACTGAAATGTTTCCTCCCCTCACTAACAGTAAATAGAGTCACACAATCACATAAAATCACTGACATTTTCTTTATGAAAGCATTGGTTAGGGATATTTTAGTCATGGATCCAAAAATAACTTAACTGAAAAAGATATAAAGTACAAATACAAAATATTTTATATGTGGTATTCCCTCTGCTTCCCCCCCCCATTAAAAACATACACTAAAAGGTCAGATAACTAAAAAAAATTGAAACTAAAAAGAAAAGGATTTGGGGCAAAGGAAGAGAAATCAGTTCTGAGATTCTATGATCTCAGTAAACCTGCATTTTTGGTAAAAAAAAAAACAAGCATTTTTTTCTCCTTAAAAAGGCAACATTCCCTAGCAACAAGGGAGTATGTGTTACAAGTGAAGAAGAAAACCAATTTCAAATGAATGTTTTCCATTAAAAACAAACAAGTGAAATTAAAAGCTAGCAATCTGATCACAGAAACAGTAGCCTTACTTTTTTTTATTGAAAAGTTTTAAAATACATTTTATCTTTAACAATCCCCCCCTCCCCCTCCCCTACCTATCCCTCCCTACCCCTCCCCCCCTTTCCCCCCTCCCCCCCCCCCCCGACTTCCCAGAGCTAAGTACAGGGTATAAAAACAAAGAACAATCATATTTTATGGGACCTCAGTAAATTCAAATTTGTCAAACCATTTGGAGAAACCTATTTTTCACCAGCGAATTAGAACACATTTAAAGTTTTATTATACCACAACCCTCATAATCCACATATTTGTTACTTATAAATCAAACACACAATTTTATTATTAGGTCTATACATTCTTGGGTACATATCTGTATTTAATGTGCATATTTGGTGAAAATTCTCTCTTTTCTCATCATCTGACTTCTACATACAATAAACATCCAGCATCTAGTGCAGACAGCTTTGATCGTTTAACAAGGCCAAGTGTCCTGAAAACAAGTAAAGGAATCTTTTTCTTGACCTTTAAGATCCGCTAAAATATTAGGTGGGCAAAAGAAGGCTTTTGAAGGTTGCCAGGTTGTGGGAGAAATGAAGGGCAAGTATGTGATTTCAAAACAATTGTCAACAACATTCTAAAATGTCAAATAGGCAGAAACCTGGTTGGAAACAATCACTTTCAACCCAAAATATTCAGAAAAATAAGGTATAGATACTGGTCCCAATCGTATACGTACGAAACCTATAGAAGAGTAATTACTACATACAAAGTCTTGCTGGTTCTCCCCAGCCAGAACAAGTGATAGATGTAGCGTTACCCCCCTCCCCTCAACTTCCATGTTCCCAATGGTATTTGTGAATGTGATTAGTGTATTTAATTACACTAGAATGGAGGCTAGCATTAGCTGAAGACAGAGTAAAGGACTGGGGCTTTATCATTAGCCTTCTTCAGCGAATACTTTATATATTTGTTTGATGGTTTCTGTTGTGATTCAGGGTCAGCCTGTGGGTTCGGCAGTTGGGTTGGACGACTCAGAGAAGGAGGAGGGGGGTGTTGAAGAGCTTGCTGATGATGGCTTTGAGGCTCCGCAGAGCCCTCAGCCAGGCCCCTCCCACCTGGTGGAGGAGACCCAGCTGTGTGAGCCTGACAGCGTGGATGAAGATGACCCACAGCTGGCCCTGTTCAAGGACGCCCGACGCAGGAGGCAGTCAATCAGGAGTAAACAGAGGAAGGCAATGGGGCACCTCAGAAGGAGGCAGAGAGAGGCCACGCCCTGAGCTGTATTTAAGGGGAATGTGTGGGAGGGCTGGCTTGCTGAAGGCAACCGCTTGGATAGTTCCTGTTTCATAGCTCCTGTTTCATGGTTGGTGTCTGTTTTATGTTAATAAATTTGGCAGGCTTTATTCCAGCCTCTTGCCGTTTGTAAAGGGGTTGTCCCTGCCTTTTCTGCAGGGCCGGTAGCAGGCTGGTACAGAACAGTTTCAAACAGTCCTATGCCGTTTCCAAAAGTTAATGATGGTAATTCAGAACCATTGTCCAACACATATCACCATAAATCATCAAACTCTATTCAACCATAACCTAGAACTAAGAATAAATTTCCTAACAGTGAACAATTAATCAGTGGAACGACTTGCCTCCAGAAGTTGTGGGTGCTCCAACAGTGAAGGTTTTTTAAAAAGAGACTGGACAACCACTTGTCTGAAATGGTGTAGGGTTTCCTGTCTGAGCAGGGGGTTGGACTAGAAGACCTCCAAGCTCCCTTCCAACTGTGTTGTCTGTTATTCTTTCACAGCTCGTGCTTCTGCCCCAGAAATAACTATGTTCTCTGGAAATGAATCTTTCTTTGCTTTCTTCTTCAGTTCCACAAGCTCCATCTTAAAATGAAGTAAAGATCTCTGAGGTTGGGAATGGCTAGCAAACAGAAAAGAGAGCATCTAATATTACTTCAGCATTCTCAAAACTTCAACTATGATTTTATTTTTATATAAAGGAATGAAGCTTGAGCTGAGGAAGAGGAGAGATCGTATTTATATTTAATGCACTCTGAAGTCTCTATCCCTTGAGAAAATCCACTGCAAGCATGGTAACACCTACAATCATTTCTGAGCTAAATGACTATAATTTTGTGCAGAACCGGGACAGTATTAAGTTATGTAATTCCAACTAGTTCCCAGGCTTTTTTAAGGAATTAATAATGACATCATCTGCCAACATTATCAGTAATATGTTTAGTGAAGCACAAAAAATGAAATCTTTGAAGCAATTTTATTCCATAAATTTGTAATGCTCATTTCCTTTCCTGAGTAGGTTTTTATATTCTTTTGTTGAACACTAATGTTAAGGCCAATAGTTTAAACTGATGATACACTAGAGTATCATTTATAATCCTTTTCTGTCCACCCTTGGCCTCCCCCTTAAAAACTGATTTTTCTGGCACTTCAAATTCTTCCATCTGCTACATGTAATTAAATGTAATCTCCAGAAATAAAAAACAAACAAACATGAACACTCATACTTTTCCAAGTAACTTTGTAAAACCTTAGGCTTTTCAGCTCATAGCAGGCACGATATGCTATAATGTAAGCAATTAAAAGAACTGATTGTTTACATGCCATCAAGTTATTTTTGACTACTACCAGTAGTGACTACATAGCTTTTCTCCATGATGATCTATCCCTAACCTTTTTTTCCCCCACGTCTCCCAACTGTGCACTCATTGCTACTGTAACTGAGTCCATTTAACTTGCTGCTAGTTATCCTCTTCTTTTCCTTTCAACTCTCTCAGCATTAGAGTCTTTTCCAGAGAGTTGGTCCTTCACACATTGTGTCCAAAATGGATAATCTGAGCCTGGTCATTTGTGCCTTAAGTGAAAACTCTGGGATGATTCGTTCAATGATCCATTAGTTTGTCTTCTTGGCTGTCCATGCTATTCCCAGGAGTCTTCTCCAACATCAGAGTTCAAAGGCATCAAAACACTTTCTCTTCTGCTTTTTTAGGGTCCAACTTTCACTTCCAGAGAGTGACACAAGAAACATCATGGCTTGCATGATTCCAATCTTTGCAATACTGTACATGCAGACACATCATAGCATTTGAAGATCTTTTCCAAGGCCTTTATGGCTGCTCTATTGAGCATTCATCTGCAGCGCATTTCTAACTGCTTGTTCCTTGCTTGTTCCTTCCTTTTAGAAATTAGGCAGAAAGGCAGAAATTATCCACTCACTTCAATAATTTTATTATCAGTTCTAAGGCTGGTTGCTCTTTCTACCTGTTGTCATCAGTTTGGCATTCTATTTATTTTTTTTGCACTCAGGGTTTGTTGATCCTTTGCATTTTTCATTATCAAGGTAGTATCACCAGCACAGCACGCTTACCTTCTTCCAATCCAGTTTCCCTTAATACAGGCTCCACATATACCATAAGTTGAATAAATAAGGAAGGAGTATGCCATCTTGTCACACTCCTTTGCCAAGCTGGAATCAGAGTTTTTCGCTATGTTCTGTGCAGACTGTGACTCCTTGGATTTCATAAAGGTTTCTTATGAGGACCCTGAGATGTTCTGGGATTCCCAATTTTCTGAGCACTTTCTGTGGCTTGACATGATTAACAAAATCAAAGACTTTTCTATAATCAGTGAAGTACATACTGATTACTTTTTTGGTATTCTTTGACTTTCTCAAATATCTAGCCTGCACCAGCAATAACATCTTGTGTTCCTCAGCCTTTTCTAAAGCCATCTTGAACATCTGGCATCTCTTTTTTTTCACATAAGGCTCCAATCTGTGTTGGATTATCCTAAGCGTTATTTTACTATCATGTGAAATTAAGGCGATAGTATAATAGTTTGCACACTCTGTTAAGTCTTCTTGTTTTGGTGTTGGAATGGTTCGCCATTGGTACATCTTGGTTATAACTTTGGTTAGAACCTTGACCTTCTGTTGCTTGTATATTTCAATGTATATTTCAGTTTCTGTAGCTTTCCAGCTTAGTGGTGACCAAGTGCTGATCTAATTTCATCCTCTAGTTCTACATGTTCTTGTAAGTAAGGAATATATTACAAAGTATATTGAAAATTGATTTCTCTACTGTACAATGTCCAGTATACTTCTTTCATCTTCCTTTGATTTTCTTTGAATTTGTTACTATTCGTCCATTGGCAACCTTTAGCATAGCAATTTGAGGTTGCACAGCTTGTAAGTTCATAGATATTTTGAAAGACTTTCAAAGGAAAACAACACAACCTGAACAACAAGGGGCACAGGGGATGTTACTGAAAAGTTCTGCTTTTAATAACTTCCAAAAGTTATGGAGAAGGTGGTCTGATCTCAGTGGGGAACCCATTCCCTAGCTTTGGCTCTCCTGACATTGTGGAAATGCGGGACAACAAGAAGTATCTACATATATGATATAAATGATCCATCCAAATCCATTCAGGGGAGGTGGTCCTGTAGGTACCCAGGTGCCAAACATGGAGAACTTTATAGGTTAACATCCACATTTTAAATTGTGCTCCAAAATGAACTCATAATTATCCAAAGGGCTACAACAGAACTGTAACATGCTCCCCTTGTCACAAGCCAATTAAACCACTAACTGTTGCATTCTCTACTAACTGCAATTTCCAAGTAATCTTGAAAGACTTTAAAGACAGGGCAGGAGTTATTGTTGCTTGTTCATTCTGCACCTGATAAGGATATAATTAGTGCAGTAGCTAAAGCTGAGCAAAAGTCCTCTTCAATCAGGTTCTCTACCTGTTGTTCAGGTAGGAGCTTTTTATCCATAAGAACATACAAATATCATAAATCTGCTCTTGGTTGGCTAGTGTTTGTCTGTCCAGATTATACCACTGGCAGCAAAGGAGAGCACCAATACACGGACTCCATCTTGAATGGGTTGAATTTGAAACTAAACTCCCATAAAGAACTTTACAGTATATCTTCCACACCCTGGAATAAAAAACAGCAGCATCTCCCCCACAGCTCAGGGGAATGGTGCACAGTTCCTCTCCAGCAATTTCATATAGATGTTAAAAAGTAATGGGTGAGAGTCAACTACTATTATATCTCATAAATGAAGGCCCTTCCCCCCCCCACTAAACCCACCTACAAAAAAAGCTGCAAAATATTGTTACTAATCTTCAACTTATAACAGCAGTTTCATAAGACATCATGGGTGATATCACGAAAGACTATTTAGAAGTCTAAAAGGACCAGAAAAAAGGTACACTTGTATAAGTCCTGGCACAGGTCATCCATGAGAACAACTAGCGCTATCTCAGTCACATATCCAGCCTTGAACCTAGACTGAAAAAGGATTAAGATAATTCACTTCCTCACAGGGGTTGTATAGCTGATTTGTCATCATGATACCAATAACTTTCCCCCGAAAAGGAAGGCTGATGCTGGTGAGTGATTATCCAGGATCACAGGATTGAAAGACAATCTCTTCAACAAGCAGCACACCACAACCTTCTTCAAAGCAATCGAGTGCTGCTCATTATGTAAGAAGTTATTGACAAGCTCATAGATCCACAGCAAACTAAAACACTGTTTTGTTGAACCTGCCTTTTATGTATATGTGCCTTTGAGTTATTATTGATTCTTGGCAATTGCCTAGACAGGTCCCTGCAGTTTTCTTGGCAAGATTTTGGAAGTGGTTTGCCATTCCTTGCTTTCTGTGGCTGAAAGTGACTGGCTCAAGATCACCCAGCTGGCTTTCTGCCTAAGGTGGGACTAGAATTCATGGTCTCTAGCCTTGTACCTGGTTGCTAGCCTAGCGGCTTAACCACTGCATCAAACTGTCTCTCCCTCTTAAGCAATTGTGTTTTGTATATCATGAAAACGCATCTAGGTTGTTCACAAGACAAAAACAGTGGATTCATTTTTTCAGTTCTTGTGGGAGAACTGAGGATGTCTTGTACATGCCCAACAAAGTCTAGCAAAACTGCGTGCAGTGTTTTATGTATTACTTTATGTGTTACTTTTTAAACCACATCTATCAAATGGTTCCAAGCAATATAAAAGGCCAAAAATTTTTAATGTAATTTTAGCAGAATACAGGCAGTTTCAGGAGAGGAGTGTTATGTAATTGCTGACTCCACAGCAAATTCTGAACCCAAGGAACAGATGGAATTATTTCAGCTGAAAAGTATATATCATAAATAACCAAGTTAGTAAAATCACCACCCTCAATTTATAAAAATCTCCTCTTTCTTTTTCTTCCCTTGGGATTAATTATGGATTTCTAGCATATAGCTCCTCCTTATAGTGGTCTTTTAGGATCTAGTTATCCTTAACTGGTTCTTTTCCATATTTTTTATTAACATAGCTGGACTCCAGCCAGGTAGAGTTTTTCGGACTGTTGTTGTAGTTGTTGTTTTTACTAAAAAAAAAAAAAAGCCCATGCTCTTATCCATCTAGGCTTCAGCTATATTTAATGCATGTTATGTGCTTCCTTCCATCATGCATTTGTGCTCTGTGACTGAAAGTAGCTTCTGTTCACAGAGAACAAATTCCACAACCCAAACAAATTTCTTTTATTTTCTTGGAGTAAAATGCCTATTGCCCTAATCAAACACAACATGCTAGTTCTGGTCCGATTTAAGAATTACAATTTTTTTTAATCTAGTAGCTATCCCTCTATATCAGACATGTCAAACACAAAGCCCGGGGGCCGGATTCGGCCCGCGAAGTGGTTTCATGTGGCCCGCAAAGCCATCCTGGAAAGAGTGAGGGAACGGCCCCCACTGCCTTGGCCCTGGCCAAGAGACCCTCCTTCTGCCAGAGACCCCCAGATCTGTCTCACTCCTGCCCAGGCCCCCATAGGCACCCTTGATGCCAACGATGTAGAGCTGGCCACGCCCACCCAGTAGGCCATATGCACTCTAGCCATGCCCACCCAGTAGGCCACGCCCACCCTGGCCATACCCACCCGGCCCCTTGAGGGCAACCGCAATGCTGATGCGGCCCTCAATGAAATTGAGTTTGACACCCCTGCTCTATATAATCAATTAAGCTCAGAGTAAAGAAAATGAGAATCAATTATATTGAGCTGTATCTGCAGAAATGTATAAAAATGGGCATTCATTCAACTATGTTAATCTCCAATCTGGTCAAACTGCAAACATACTTTCTCTTCAGATTTCTGAGGACCCTCAGAATGAGTCATTCTTGTCTCTGGAATTATAAAAGCTGATGACAAACTCAAATCCTTGGCACAGAATGCAGGAGGCAGTATGCTACACACTGTTTCATATGTATGTATATTTGGGTGCATGCCTGCCAGGCGTTGTTTTTTTTTTTTTACAAACATAGCCCGTACTTCATATAAACAAGAATCCTGCCTTTGGATTTCTGAATTAAACTGCTCTCAATGAAGCATCTGGGTTTCAAACAATATTTAAATTACTTTTCCTGAAATATGCTCATTTTATACTGAAGCGCAAACATCTTTGCCCAACGCTCACTAGGCAAGGTATCCTTTTGAGTGACAGAACAATTATTTGTGCTTTTTGCATCATGCCTACACACTTTACAAATTGTTTCCTTATTTCCTTGCACACTGAACAGCTAAGAAATAAAACATTCAAAACTGAGTTATACAGAAAAATTGGGGAAAACGTCTTTACCTCTGGAACAGTGATCGCGTATAATTATTAATTACTACATAAAACAACCATTTTTAATACTGTGTCATGGAGAAACACAATTTGAATATTTGGGCCATCCCCTACGTTGCATTTTACCTCATTTCTGTGCAGCAAAGTCAATAAAAACAACGGTTTAAAATATGAGATCCAGTTTGAAATGACTCAGTCAATCATAAATCTCAACAAGTGGTCTCAACAGGTTATTCAATTATGTTCTAATTATGATTGCAAAAAAACAAACAAACCAATGGAAACCATATCGTGAGGCAAACAACTCCTGTCTCCTACTGGTAGATTGATAACTAAGGTAGTGGAAAGTTCACTGTGCCAGAGAATCTATATTCATTCTCATTCTAAATACCTAATTGTTGTCACTTCCTCTTCTCCTATACAAAACAAGTGGAATGTGAAATTGACTAATCTTGATTGCAAGCAGCTTCTTCTCAAGTTGATTTACTACCAGATTTTTTTTTAAAAAAAGGGATATAAGGATATTTTCCTGAGAGAATAGATAGCCTTCGCTGTCTCCCAAGCCCCCACTTCTTTTTAAAATGCTACAAGTGCTAAATATATCTGATATACTGTACAAACATTCTTACAGGCAGGAATGTCTTTTATTTGTTATATACCCTATTCAGCAATACCAAGAAACCACATTATAAAAGCTTACGTAGAACCAATCTGGCTTTTTCTTCATGTTGAATCTGAAGTACCATGTGAATCTGCAAAAGAAGTAGGAAGTGAAACCCTGCAAGTAACAACCCAATTTGGCATAGTGGTGAATGTACTGGCCTAGAAACTAGGAGACTATGAGTTCTAGTTCCACCTTAGGCACGAAAGCCAGAAGAATGCCTTTGGACCAGTCACTCTCTCTCCCAGCCCAACCCACCTCACAGGCTTGTTGTTATGGGAAAAATAGGAAGTGGGAATATTAGGTATGTTCACCAGCTTGAGTTATAAAAGTTAAGATAAACTTCTAATAACGATCATAATAACAACAACCCATTTTTATCTTTTATCTGTGGCTTACTGAAAAGTTATAGCCAGTATTCAGTTACTGTGTAAACTACTCAACTAGTTTATGAGGGACTTTTTAAATGAAGTTATGATTCAGCATCTTTGTTATACAGTAGTATAATAATAGTAGTAGCAGCACTAATAGCTGTACAGTTGTGGTGCTGGAGAAACCACACAACTTGCACCTTTCTCTATTCCCCACAGAAACAAGGCCATATGGACTGAGTTGATCTTTAGCCTTTGCTGGATTAAAGATGTAGTAAAGTATATAGTAAATATATCACTTTTATTATAATTGCAAAGTATTCAAGTCAAATACCACACTATAGAACACTGTATGTTCTCATCTCTTGAAAACAGACAATAAGTTATTTTGTGACATGTTTCACAGTTGTAATCTTGCAATATCCTCTGTATCTTTATTTCCTGCTTTAATAACTGAAGAGAGAAGGATGTTGGACTGGGCTTTAAAAGTGAAAGCAACAACTATATCTTTAAAAAGTCCATTAACTTTTACTCCAGTATCTCAGTCTTCAAATAATTTATCTTGTTATTCATTTTGCATTGTGTCTCCTAAACAGGTACAGTATATAACTAATAAAGAGCCAGTTTGGTGCAGTGGTTAGGGCATCAGGCTAGAAACCAGGAGAGTGTGAGTTCTAGTTCCATCATAGGCACAAAGGCATTGGGTGACCTTGGACCAGTTGCTTTCTCCTAGCCCAGACATGTCAAACACAAGGCCCACAGGCCACATCCAGCCCACCATGTGGTTAGCTGTGGCCTGCAGAGCCACCCTGGAGATAGCGAGGGGCTGCCCCCGCTGCCTGGGCCCTACCCCCAGGCACACACACAGGAGTCGACGAGCTGTGGGACCTGGCGTCCCGGGTGAAAGGGAAGTGCTCAGAAAGCAGCCCCAAAGTTATAGATTGGCACCACGCCTGCCACCAGTACCTCCACCGCCCGCCCAGCCTCACAGCCCACGAGCGCTTCCCTTTCACCCGGGACACTAGGCCCACCAGTTAAACCAATTATTGCAACATTAAGATTTTCTAGTGTAAGAAAATGAAGAGCTTAAGATGAAATCACGAGAACAATTACATGCCAAGTGATTTACCGTAGTTTTTAACAGGTTCTCATATACCGTACCCCTTTAAGAAAAGGATTGGTTACACGAATCAATCTGTGTTTAGTTTGCAGCAACTTTATATTTGTTTATACTCGTATCTCTGTTTCATCTCATAGTCATTTTAATTTGTGAGTATATATTTTTATCAGATAAATATGAATTTTGACTGAATTTTTGCAAAAAGATCTACTGTGTCCTAATGTACACATTTAAATTATTAGTTTTTTGTTTTTAATACTGAAGAATGCATTTCAAAAACTCAGGAAAATGCATTCTGAAAGCTATTGAATTCTAATCTACCTGTTAGCCCCTGATACACCAATTAAGAAAGTTCACTCCCAAAGGAAAATCAAACAAAAACCTTAAGCATCTCAAGAAAAGAGAAAGTTCATATACTCTGCATTCATAAACTCTGCATTTCATTCACAGGAAATGAAATGGCAGTGATGGGTGGGGGAGAAATATAATTCTTGAAAAGGCTGTGGTTCTTCTTTCTCTTGAGATATTCAATTTCTAGGTGTTTTGGGGGTTTTTTGCTTTTACAAGCCAAAAAGAACAAGCCTAATATGGTAACAATATCTATAATCACATCAATGGTAAGTAATGAAAAACTTCCAACATTCAGAAAAATATTTGGAAAAGGAACTATCATCACTGCTTACATATTATACAGCAATATGTACATCAGTTTCAATTAATTATTTTTTATTTTTGTATTATGTTTGTTTGCTGCCTTGAAGTACTTACAAAGTAATAGAGGAAGGATAATAAAAGAAAACAAAACGAAACAAAATTGTGCAAATACCACTATACAGACCATTCTTTGTCTTTTGGAGAATTTATATATGTATATTTAATAAGGCAATGTAAATTTAAGCTATTTAAAGTTTCTTGGTCCACACAATTAATATTTCAGCTTTAATTGGCAAATAAAAGATTAAATGAACTGAAAGTAATTTCAGTATATATATGAACTGGAATCAATCTGGGTTTTTTTGTTCATAAATTAAACCAAGTAGTGATGAAGCATGTCAGGAAATTTTAATGCAATATTGAATGCTAGCTTTTATTTTAGCTTTTCTATTTCCCAATTGCTTTTTTTGTCATTACAAGCACTGTGTCTTTCTTGACACAGCTTATGCATAATGCAATTCCTAATTATCATCACTGATTTATTTCATTTTACTCCAGTGCTAATATGAAGCACCAATCAATTCTTTCTCAGAAAGTACTGAATGAGAGTCTTAAGATCTATGTAATGTGCTCTCAAGGAAGCAACAACAACAACAACAAAATCAAAGGCAAAGAAAATTAAACTTTTGACTTCTGCTCCACATCCTTATAAAAGTCTATATAATTTTCCTTCAGGAGTCCTTATCGGAGTGCATACAGCTTGACTATTGCTTATAATTGCCATTCAAGCAACAAAGAACTTTAGCTGCTCGATTTCTTTTTGTTTGTTTTGTGATCCCAAAGCAGACAACCTACTTTATTTTTAGAAGGTTTCAACTCAGCTACTGAGTTTTATAAATATAAATAAAAATAAATAAAAAATATAACATATAGCATACATTAATGTGATAACAATCTCCCCCAATTTCAGTTTCTGCCTTCTGGTTTCCTTATAATGCCAAGTATTCAGTTCCAAAAGGACTCGGTCTACAATTAAAATTAATTGGACTATTCCAAAATATTTTTTTAACATGAATACGCCACAGCATAACATATTCACGGTAATATTTTAAATGACAGCATGTCTCAGCTTCAGCAAACCAAATTGATTTTTCTTTTTTGGGAATCCCATTTAAAAATGTATCTTGATGAACTAAGAAAATAGGAAAATAAAACAAATGTGTATGCAGGAATTGGATAAGGGCAAGTACTTTTTTTGAAAGAAACATCATATTAGGACTTAGTGCAAGAAATATACTGGATAGTGCACTTTTGAGTTGGATTCCTTAAGGTAGGGCAGGTAAGGGTGAACAGGCAAATATAAAAAAGTTACATTGCCAAACTGTGTCACAAATAAACAAGTGAGCAAATCAAACAATAATCAAAGCAGATTAGCCCAACCTTCCCTTCCCCATCACACTCCAGCCCCTTACGCACTTTAGCTGAAGGAAGTTAACACAGTTTTGTCCAGAATTCCTGAAAGAGAATCAAGATATTTGGCTAGGAGGGCATTTTGTCAACTTTTCTCAGTTGAGAAAGAACCAAGAGCAACAGAAGGGAGATTAACAGGCTCCAAACAGCATTCTTGTCCATTAGTTCTGAAGACAATTTACAGTAGGGGGTCCCGAACCTGTGGGCCGCATGTAGGATCAATGACAAGAAGCTATCGAATTAATGCAGCTCATGACTTTCAGAGACTCTTCAATCACGTACGGGTATCACAATTGTAACAAATAGCCCATCTATATCCAATACTGTGCTAACTGTAAGAAGCTCCTGGAGATTAGATCTCAGAGAGAGGGAGGGAGGGAAAGAGAGCGGGGAGAGGGAGAATGTATGCAGAATCTGCCTAAAGCTTATTTTACAGCTGAAAATTGCTAATCAGGGTGTTATATGGAGTCCGATATGTAAGTAAGATCTTTTTACTAAAGTATATTTTAAAACAACGCATCTCATAGGAAATAGGGACCTCAAAAATGATGACAACATACACCTCAGAGAAAAGGGTTAGATTTTATTGAAGAACAATGCTCTAGTTTGCAACTGACTGAATGCATGCCACAGAGAAATAGCAATGATCAAGGAAGAAGCAATTATTGAGTAAATAGCATTGAACGGAGAAATAGCTTTTAGAACAGTGTTGCTAGAATAGCAATGAAGATATGAAAAACATTTCACAAAGCACTTAGTGAAAAGAGCGACACTCGGTGCAAAATGGCAATGAAGGAGAAAGTAGCCATTCTGGTGAAAACAGCGTTCAATAAATTGTTGGGATTTATTTTTTTTTAAAAAAGGAAAAGGAGGCTAGGAAGCCTCTTAGTGCAATAAAACGATAGATAAGAGGTATCAGGAAAAGTGGGGACAAAAAGGAAGACTGGTAGTAGCTTTCCACTGCGTAGAAAGAATTGCCTCCCAACTGGATACTATTCTGGAAGACCCCTGAAGATGTGGTTCTGCCAACAGGCCTGGCAACCGAGGTTGATATGGAGCTGATCGAGTGGCTGGTGTTTGTTGATGACATGGGAGATGGATTGTTTTGAGGGTTACTGCCGATTTTAAATGTTGTAAGCCACCCCGAGTCACTGTGTGTGAGTTGGGTGGCCATGTAAAGTCATTAACTAAAAATGTCCTGCTTCCTGAGGAGTGATGCAAAATGGAACTTCTAGACGTTTATGAGGTAATGTATTGGCCTTTTGTATATGTTGTAAGTGTTTGCTCTTGTTGCACTGCTTGCTAATTACTTGCATTCAATTGCTAAGTGCTAGTTCACGGGTATTTTGTAACGGTTCCTAGCCGGCCCAGACTGGTTGTCTCCAGCCGGCTAAGTAGGTCTTTGGGTGGGAAACCTATGCTTCAAACCTACTGGTCGCTGCCTATCGGCCAACCGTATAAATAGCTGCGCAGCAGCTCCCTTGTTGCTTCTATTATGTCTGACCTTCAATAAAGTATGTTGCTGTTTTGAACCTTCCGTCTTGCTCAATGCCTGCAAAGAACCAGCTACACAACAAGGTGAGTGGTATCCCTGTCAATATCTGCCTACCAATCCTCCTTTCCTGAGTTATTTTAACATTCATCTTGCTTTCCTGAACTCACAGGTTTCCTGGAATTGGGAATCTAGAACAGTTCAAAAAAGTGGACACTAATATGGTACTCTAAAAGGACCCACTTGGTTATGTGAAGTCAGCTGACTGTCCCATGACTTAAAACTGGGCTCAGAGAGGACTACTTCATGGATTTGTTCTGCTGAGATCTAAGGAGACAAACTAAAGAGCTCTTGGAAGGCTCAGTTGCTCCTTGGGGCTATAGCATCAAGTCAAAGTCTGTAAAGTACCCCAAAAGGCCTTGTTTGTTTGGGGTCACTGGCTGGCATCACATGGCTCAAAGATAAGCTTTCTGAGATCTGCAAAGAATTGTAAGCTAGGGAGAAGTGGCCTCACAATTCTATAGCTTCTCAAAGAATGACTAACTAGACAAAAATAAGATGTTTTAAAGGTGCAGGTGGGGGAAAGTCAAGGTTTTATACCATGTCTGAATCATTCCATTGCCAGAGACAATTTCATAAAAGGTTTCCCAGTTATGATTTTCTTTAAAAAATGTCTCTGTCCTCATGCATTCAACAGCTTATTTATGTACTTGCTCCATCTCCCTGGGATAGAAGTTTAATCCCTATATACAGTCCTGCATCACAACTGAACAAAAGGTCACACTGACAAGCAGGAGGTTAAATGGCAGGAAATGAAGGAAAGAAGGTACCACATAAGCAATATCCTGTACTAACGTCCAATTTCAACAGTATCTGCCATGTTATGAAGCCTAAAATAGTGCAGTATTGGGATTTTAGGGGTGCAACACTCTCAAAACAAGTTGAAGGGTGGGATTTAATAAAAATGAAGCCTTCATTTCACTCTCTAACCTGTCCAAATGTAGCAATTCTTGTCAAAGGACAGTTCTTGCTTTTCCTACAAGGGTCTCAAAATGGTTACTATTTGGATTTTTATTAGAGGAGAAGCAACTTGCCCATAAACACTAAAGACAGTAAAGCTACCATTACCAGAACTGCCACAAGTTTGTTTTTAAAAAAATCTTCTATCTTTTCATAACATTAATATGGGACACTACGAAGTACAAGGTCTCTTAATATGCCCTTATGGAGAACTTGCATATATACAGTATCAGGCTTAGGAAGGTAGACTATACAGGAAACGCAACCAAATGAGCTAATTCTATTTTACTGTAAAGCTACATTAACAGAATATTGGGGGGGGAGAAACCATCTCCTTTACACCCCAAGAAACTAGAGTGTCTTTTCTGGGCCTTTGGCCCCACCCACATTCCTACTGCAGGCTCAGCTGCCTTTTATCTGACCATACCCTTGGTTGCATCTCTTTGCCCTATATTCCAAGGTATTCCCACATACCGTTAAAGTGAACTAGTCACTAGACAGTACTAAGTTCTAGCGGTGGCAAACTATTGAAGAACTGGATCCAAATGGTTATGATTTGTCTGCAGTTCTGCAACATCCCAGGGGAGAAGCAACGAGGGGAGGCCCCTTGGGTTTCATCCTTGGCCCGATGCTATTCAGCATCTTCATAAAAGAGACTGAAAGGATGGAACAAAAGGAATTCTTATCCAATCCTGCATTAGAGGAGATTACAACACCGAGCTAAGTAGAATGGGATGCTGTTTAACTGCCTCTGAATGTGAATATGAAAGTCAAATGCAATGGTACAGGATTAGAGAGACCTGGTTTGATGGCAAAACATGTAGGAAGCCTCTAGTACTACTCAGGGACCAATATCTGAACATGTGCAAACATTGTGGTGCTAGGAAGGCCAATGCAACCTTGGGATGAATTTAACAGAATCATTATGTCTTATCATAAGGGGAATTATTGACACTATACTATGCATGGGATAGATTGAGTACTGTGTCTAATTCTGGACACTGAACCTTTAAAGGGACGTGAAGAAGTTGAGGACTGTTCCGGGGAGAATTATCAGTATAGTTAAGGATCTGAAAACCAAACCCTATAATGAATAGTTAAAAGAGTTGGGCAAGTTCAGCCTGCAAAAGAAAAGATTCTACGACAGTGGTCTTCTAATAACAAAAATGCTGATATGCACAAAAAGGGTAGACCTGTTGAAACTGAGAACTGACCAAGGATTAACCAAGTGAAATTAAATGAACTTTAATTCTGTTTACAGTTGTTAAGTAGTAAAAGTAATTATGGACTCCCCCTCAATGGATATTTTCAAAGTTGGAGTGAGACTGAATGGCCAGTTGTCAGGAATGGTTAATTAGTAGATTTTGGCACTAAGCAGGGGGTTAAAGTAGATGATCAATATGGTTTTTCCTAGCTCATACATTCTAGGTCTCCAGCACAAAATTATTTAAGTTCCACTTTAGAATACATTGTGTGTGAGACAGAGGGAGAGAGAAGGGGGGGCAGGAGATCAGGGTTTGCCTAGTGATTAAGGCCTCAAGCTAGAAAGAACTGGTTGGGTGACTTTGGGCCAGTCATTTTCTTTCAGCCCATGACGTCAGGCTTGAATGACAGCCATCAGTCAATTCCTGTCACAACCCAATGGATCAACTCTTGGTTGATCTGAAAACAATAGGTCTTGTGAAGAGTGAGTGAGTGAGTGAGTGAATGATCCCTTCTCACACATATGGGTAGTATTTCAGATCCTCTACCACAGCCTGGGAGTTTGAGGGTTCTGTGTCAGATCTTATATTTTCCTGGCATTGCAATCTTCTGGACAGAGCTCTGATGTTGTTCCTAGGATTTATTGGAGACACTCTCCCAGCTTAGGGGACACAGCCCTGACTGCTCCTACCACACCTGGGACTAATTCAGCCTTTACCTACCAATTCCTTTCCAGTTTCTACCTCAGGCCCTGGTACTTTTCCAGTTTCTCATATTCCTTCTTCTGGATGTTGCTGTCACTTGGCACCGCTACATTTATCACTACCACTGTCTTCTGGCCACTGTCTACCACCACAATGCCTAGTAGATTGGTTAGTACCTGCCCATCTGCTGGGATATGGAAGTCCTACAGGTTCTTAGCCCTATTATTCTCACAAGGACCTTGTTAATCCAAGGGATGTTCGAGGCAGCATGATTCTCTTACTTCATGTCATTCTCATATCCAAGGTAGGCAGGTGAAGAGTTAGCGAGTCTTTGCTCTATCTTTCCCCTACTGGTAAGGTAGGTAGGTAGGTACCAGCTAAGATTCAAATCTGGTCTCCTGTGCAAAACTCTAATCACTACACTATCTAGATGTATCATATATATGTGAAAACTTGTAAAGTGCTGTTATATTTGCAAATTAGATGAAGGAATCTGTACATAAGTGGGAAAGTTAAACTTGTGGGGTTAAAGTTCTAATACCTTATTTATATGATTTGGGAAGCTGGAAGACTGGAAAAAGACCCAAAATATGAATTCAACAGGAATTCAGAGTAATATTTAAACAACTTGCTTGCAAATCACTTTACCATTTGCAAAGGTTAGAGTCTGAACTTAAGCAAAATGTCAGATACACCTTGTTTGCGTCCCCTTCACAGACTTTATTTTGTAATATTCCCTTCAGACTTAATTAAACTTAACAAGTTTTATTGAAAAATTAAGGACTATGTTCTACCCATCCATCCTCTTTTCTATGACTTGAGTCTATGAATTATATAGTGGAGAGTTTCTCTCATTCATATATACAGTCGCTTACAGCCTCCTGGAAGAGCAAAACAGTTGTTGTTTCTATTTTGCAATATCACAGAAAGAAATTAACTTGTTGTGCTTGAGTAACAGGCATTATTTAGCAAGAATATATGCACAAAATAAAAAAGGGGTCACGGTGGCTCAGCAGTTAAAGACGCTGAGTTGTCAGCTGGAGAGCTGGCAACCCAGGTTCAAGACCTGAGCTCCATTCAACGGGGTGAGCTCCCATTCCTGCCCCAGCTCCTGCCCGCCTAGCAGTTCAAAAGCATGCAAATGTGAGTAGATTAATAGGTACCACCGGCGGGAAGATAATAGCGTTCCATGCGCCTCTGGCATACAGCCATGCTGGCCACAGAAATTGTCTTCAGACAACCTGGTTCCCTTAGCCAAGAAATGGAGATGAGCACCGTGCCGTAGAATCAGACACAAACGACAGGGAAACGTTTACCTTTTTACTCCAATATAGTAAAATCAGATGAACATCAATAACGCCATGCAGTACTTTGGATTCAGAGACGAAAAAGTGCTTTGGAGTATGCAGGAGTTCATCAGTACCATCTCTTGGAACCTTCTTAAAGCAAACTTGATATTCCCTTCATCACACAGCAATTCTTGATGGCAAGTGCATGATCCCAGGAGAAAGTGGGCTGGCTTAAGGAGTTGCAGACCAATGCTACCTTTGTGTCCCTGAAGCACCCATGGGCCTAGTAATCAGTATGTTTCAAAACGGACATTGTTTGTGTTTTGAAAGAAAAAAAAGGGCCTCCACTAGTCCACTTTGGTCTAGTGTTTAAGGGACCATCTAAAAAGAAGGAGAGCGTGATTTCTAGTCTCACCTTAGGCAGGAGAGCTGCCTGGATGACTCTGGGCTAGTCACCCTCTCTCAGCTCTAGTCGACTCACAGGGTTGTTGTGGGGAAAACAGGAAGAGTGTTGGATATGTTCGCTGCTTTGACTTATTTGTAAGAGTAATAATGGTGGTATACAATTAAAATAAAATAAATAAAAATAGTAAGAAAAATGGGGGAAAAACCCAATTAAATCTCATACATCTAGCTGATGCAAAGGAGAGATGGGGAAAAGTACGAGAAGACACAAATGGTAGAAGACAAAGAATGACTACAAAATGGCTCTGAATATTTCACAGTTCACTCCCAGATACCCCAAAAGAAAGCAACTGGCTTGATCTCATTTAACTTAAAAAAATCATATCCAAATGATTGATATTAAAAAGTCATTCCCTATTCAAAAATAGGACAATCTTCTGTTCTTATTTCTAGATTAACTGCTGGCTAGGTTAACACGATTTTTGCCCGCTTTAAAAGCTATACAGGTAGTCCACGAGTTATGACAGTTCATTTAGTGACCGCTTGAAGTTAACACTGGAACGGATAAAAATGACTTATGAATGTTTTTCCACAGGACTGTTGCAGTATCCCCAGGGTCACATGATCAAAATTCAGAGCCTTGGCCATTGACTCATATTTATGATGGTTGCAGCGTCCCAGTCATGCGATCACTTTTTGCGACCTTCTTACAGGCAAAGTCAATGGGGAAGCCAGGTTCACTTAACAACCACGTTACTAACTTAACAACCGCATTGGTTTATTTAACAACTGTGGCAAGAAAAGCCATAAAATGGGGCAAAATTCACTTAGCCGTCTCACTTAGCAACAGAACTTTGGGGCTTAGTTGTGGCTGTAAGCCTCAAACTATCTGTATAATCGTAGGATCACAAAAGTCAAAGCAGTCTCAACAGGAGCTCAACCGAGTAATATGGCTTCAGCAGAAACCAGTAAGCCTATTCAGTAAATTACATGCACATTTTAAGATTGCTATTGCTTTACACTGGGAAGAACATCAGATTTAGTACTAATGAGTTTCTGGAGAGCACTTTCTATATATCTGAGGCACAATTGCAAAGATCCCCTTCTGATCACCAGCCTTCTTATTTCTGAAAGCTGTTAAGGAAGGGGGGAGGAGAAGTAATTTCTGACGGTTCAGAGGGAATCATGTGTTGCATCAACATTCTAGATAGGAGAGGCCTAAACTTCTACAGCTTTGAAAGCAAGATCTGGATGTTGAACAATGCTCAGGAACACTCCAGCTGCCAGTAGACAGGTGAAGAAAGTCTGAATCTGTTGTCCACTTCAGCAAACGGGTATGATTCACTAAAATGAGCCACAGCACAGCATAGACGGGCAGAAATTAATAATGTCCACTACTGCCCATTAAATTATCTTAATCTGTTATATATATATATATATATATATATATATATATATATATATATATATATATATATATATATATATATATATATATATGAATTATGTATACAATTCTATTCATTTATTAATTAAATTTCTGTACTGCCCATCTCCCTACAAGGTGATTCTGAGTGGCTTGTATATACCGTATTTTCCGGCGTATAAGATGACTGGGCGTATAAGACGACCCCCTACATTTCCTGTTAAATTATAGGGTTTGGGCTATACTCGCCGTATAAGACTACCCCTCTTCCAACGCACACCAAATAAAAATTAAAAAAACATCAGATTTGATTTTAATATGGTAATTTTAATTCAAATGCTTATGACATGCAGGTACTTAGTAGGAAAACTGTCACTTATAAACATAAGGCTGTTTGTCATCAAACATGTAAACATAAAACAGTGCAAGTGGATTAAACTTAATAATAATAATAATAATAATAATAATAATAATAATAATAATAATAATAACAAGAAGAAGAAGAAGAAGAAGAAGAAGAAGAAGAAGAAGAAGAAGAAGAAGAAGAAGAAGAAGAAGAAGAAGAAGAAGAAGAAGAAGAAGAAGAAGAAGAAGATGGAAGGGACCTCGGAGGTCATCTAGTCCAACCCCCTGCTCAGGCAGGAGACCCTATACCATTTCAGACAAATGGCTATCCAGTCTCTTCTTAAAACCTTCCAGTGTTGGAGCATTCACCACTTCTGGAGGCAGGTTGTTCCACTGGTTAATTGTTCTAACAGTCAGGAAGTTTCTCCTTAGTTCCAGGTTGCTTCTCTCCTTGACTAGTTTCCATCCATTGCTTCTTGTCCTGCTTTCAGGTGCTTTGGAGAATAGCTTGGCTCCCTCTTCTTTGTGGCAGCCCCTGAGATAATGGATCACTGCTATCATGTCACCCCTCACCCTTCTCTTCATTAAACTACACATACCCAATTCCAGCAACCGTTCCCTATTTTCCTAATTTACTTTTTCACTTTTCCTAATTCACTCTAAAGCTTTCCCTGCGCAGAGCCTTAAGTAACACCAGCTGCCTGCAATTAGTGCAGGTTCGCATCCCACCAGGCTCAAGGTTGACTCAGACTTCCATCCTTCCGAGGTAGGTAAAATGAGGACCCAGATTGTTGGGAGCAATAAGCTGACTTTATAATAATGCTGCTTGTGGGGGGGGGGGGTGAAAGCCCTAATAAGCAGGCATATACATAGAATGAAGGCTATTGCTAAGCACATTGATTTGTGCTTTAAATTGTAAGCCGCCCTGAGTCTTCGGAGAAGGGCGGGATATAAATGGGATTTTTTTAAAAAAGACCAAATGGGAGATCCGCTCCAGGTTTTCCAGCCAGCCCGCCCAGTTCCTGAGTCAAATGTGTCCTTAGAGCTAAGCAGCTGCTCTGACTGCTGCCTTCTCCACCTGCCTTTCAAGTTGGGATAGACTACAGCTGCTCTTCAACTTTAGAAGGAAAGACGTCCAGACCCCAGCCTGTAAAAAAATCACAGACTGCAGCTTCTTCTCCAATTGGTCCCGCTTTCCCTGCGCAGACTAAATGGGAGATCTGCTCTAGGTTTTCCAGCCAGCCCTGTCCCTAAAGTTTCAGCACCCGGCATATAAGACGACCCCTGACTTTTGAGAAGATTTTCATGGGTTAAAAAGTCGTCTTATACGCTAGAAAATACGGTAATAGAAACTTACCGAACAATAACATAGTTTTTCTAATAATAAAAAAAACTCACAAAAATACTCTCAGTATCATAAATATATAAAAACTTGTAACACTGACATAGATCACATCTGAACCAACTGGCACATTCAAAACAGCCTATGTAGTTGCTACTATTTTCTATGTTGTCTCGATAAATAGCCTAACTACTGTGTTTTGAAATGGCAGAATTATCCAAGATATCTTGAAAAGCAGCTACATATCTAGGGTGGAGTTTCCGTTCAGAAGAGACCACAACTGTTTTCAGGTGTCACTGATGCCAAACTAGACAACAGGCATCCCCCGACTATGACTGTATAATTCTTATAATGTATGAGGGCTGCAACGCCAACTAAAACTCTTTTAACGTTTTAAATAGATTCAAGTTAATGAAGCCCCTAAGCCTATTACAAGGACTCTATAACATTATCTTTGGTGCAATTTACTGATATACTATGTTCTTCAATATTGTAAACTCTCTAACCTACCATTATTTTTTGAATTAATTATTGGAATAGTATGAATTAAAGGTGACACCAGTCACAGTAAAATCAATAAACCTGAATTCTCTAAAAGCAATTAAGTTTCAATGCTGTAATACAGTAATTGTATAGTGAACTGAATTAGAGAACTGTATTTCTTCAGTAGAAAGAAACAGCTGTAAACTAAACAAGTCAAGGTTTAGACATTTCCAAGCAGGTGCTATAGATTTTTTTTTTACTGTATTAAATCTAGAATTGGACATAATGCATCTGGATATATCATATACTACAAAAACCTGGCAGAATATATCCAAGCCTCAGGAGGCAGCAACTGGATGATTGTAGAGAAGATTCACCAGAATTTAATTTTAAAAACCTTAAGATACCTTCCTCTGAGGGAACAGAAATAAAAGGAAGTATTTAATCAGAATCCTATTGAATAAAATTCACTTTGCACTCCTGCTCACAAACTGCAACCAGCTCTTCACTGCTTTTTCTGTAGCCTTCAGGAATCATCTGGGATTGTACCACTAAAGTTTAGCTGAAAACAGCCCAATAGTAATGGGACAGTTTCTCACTGACTTCAGTGGGGAAACAAGGAAATTAATTAGATTAGCGTGCCTTAAATTACAAAATCATCATCATTACTGGGAGGGATTATTTCATCTAATACTTTAGATCAGCAGCTCCCGACCTTTTCTACACACTGCACCCCTATAATGCTTCTGATATATTCTCGCACCCCTTACAAAAGTTCAAAATAACGGCAACGAATTATGCATATACATTATAATTTTGAAAAGCCAAGTTTTCGCACCCCCTGGAATATTGCCTCGCAGCCCCGGTTGGGAACCCCTGCTTTAGATGAAGAGAAGATTCGGAAAGATCCAGACCAGCTTCAGCAGTAGGCTGAAATGAACAGGATGAAATTTAAAAGGAAAAAAATGTAAAACTCCCAATTAGGAAAGGCATAATGTAATAAATAAAGACAGAGAAAACCTGGCTTGACAATAGTATTCCTGAAAGGAATATGGTGTATATGTGACCTTGTCCACCCTAAGGTAAATATTCACCAGCACTATAACACAATTGCTAAATACAGTCTTGAGCTGTCAGATCAGGCTGCAGAGTGAATTTGCCTTGCTTAGAGAGGTCTTTAAACAGAAGTTCGATGGTGATTAGTCTAGTAGATCCTGGATCTAAATGACTAGATGTTTTCTAAAGTAACTTCCATGATTCTCTGGCACAATAAGCATCACCTCTACTGGGGATAAAAATCAAGTTTGGTCACTGAATTGCTATTACTGTCTTACCTCTTGCAGCTTCAGGTAGTCCTTGATGTACAACCACAATTAAACCCAAAATTTATGTTGCTAAGTCAGAAATTTGTTAAGTGAGTTTTGCCCCATTTTACGACTTTTCTTGCCACATTTGTTAAGTGAATCACTGCAGTTGTTAATTTAAGATAAGATAATCTTTATTATCATTTTTTACGGTGGGCACAACGGCACACATCAACAATGAAATTTAGTTGCCCACTCTCAAAGTGAAACACATACATGACACACACCTAAAACATACTATATGCAACATATGTATAGACCCACCCCTACATATACATAACTATAAAATATTAAATACTGTCCATCTTGAATATATAACGGAAGGAGGAAGCCTGAGAGTTCACAAGGTTAATGCTGTATGGAATGAAACTATGGCTGAATCTGGATGCTCTGATACCGTGAAGCCTCCTCCCAAAAGGTAAGAAGGAAAACAGGTTGTGAAGACGATGAGTAGTGTCCCAGATAATCTTACGGACCCTGTTCAAGCAACACTTCTATGCTACGTCCTGGATGGGAGGGAGGGAACTGCCAATGACCTTTAGGAACATGGTTGTTAAGTGGATCTGGTTTCCCCACTGACTTTACTGATCACATGACCTTGGGACACTGCAACTGTCACAAATATGAGTCAGTTGTCAAGCATCTGAATGTAAATCACATGACCATGGGGCTTCTGCAAAGGCCATACATGTGAAAAATGGTCCTAAGTCACTTTTTCAATGGCGTTGTAACTTTGAACAGTCACTGAGCAAACTGTTCTAAGTCGAGGACTACCTGTACTTGATACTGAAAATGCTATTTTTTCAAAGTATGCAAAAAAAATGCCCGTTTGTTCAACCTAAGATTACCTACAAACATTAGCAAATAATAATAGAAGGTAATGTACACAAATAGAATATGATGCTATATCTGCATGTCTGCTGTTGCTTTAGCTTTTTCATTCAGAAAATCAAGGTTGAAAATCTTACTCTAAATAATTAGAACCATAAGGCAATGCGTTGTTTATATAAAAATTAAAATTTGGGGTGAAACAGCCCTTTGCGAAATAAAATTATCTCTCACGATCTTTCACTTCATTTCTAAAGATTAATAGACTGGACTTCTTGGATACACGGAACATGTGAGTATTGCATGGCCTATTTCACATGAACAATAAAAATTTAACAATGGGCATTAAGTTTTCAGGAAAAGCATGTCCTGTTAAAAGGCCATATCCTCTGAACAGTCCATTATCTTTATTACTTGGAATAATCATCATCCTGACTACCATATTCAAAGAAAAGAACATTACAGCATCCAAATACACAAGTTGCATTTGTTTCAACGTTTATTAGTATGCTAGTAATTAGTGTTCTCTCCACAGAGCAAAACAAAAACATTTCACCCCAAAGTGAAGACGTCATAGTTTTGCATGTTTCCTAAGAACAATTCTATTTAGCACGAACAGAATCCAGGATTCTAATGTACTCGCATTCACATGAGCTCAAGCAGAGCACTTCTTATTGCTGCTGACGTTACCAGAGAAGGCAGAGAAGAAATACAGACCCGCACATCAAATTTGGCAGGAAATAACAAGAAACCTACTCAGTCTTCTGTGCAAACAGCAGAGCTATCTGACCATGTGAGAATGTAGAAGACTTAATTAGACTAACATGCTTTCCTAGGGAGACAGTATTGCTGCTGAGCTGGAGAGGAAAACTGAATAGGTAAGCAACTGGATACAAATGGAAACCACTCTATGTTTGTGATGTTACCGAAGGAGTAGAAAAATGCTGTTCATTATCCACAGGAAGGAATGGACACCCATTTACTGCAAGCTATAAATGTGTCTCTTGATAATGTTTTGCTTCTGTGCATTGCTCCTGATCCTGTTCCTGAGGCTGTAAAATATAGAAACTGAACTGCAGGAAAATCAACAGAATAATATACATCACAATGCTAAGAGTCATTAACAGTAGGCTTTTATGGTATAGAATGTACACACACACACACAAACACACACATACACACACACACACACACACCCCTTCCCAACCTCATGCCCTCCAAATGTGATGTATTTCAACTTTAGCTTTATGAAGAAGAGACTAAATCTAAAGTCTAAATCCCTACTGGGCATCTGGAGGAAACCAAGTAGAAGAATATGTTACATTTGTAGAAAATTCCTTCCAAGGAAAGCCAAGGGAAAATTATTTAAAGGCAATAACTGAATTCATCTCAAATATAGGATCATAATTATGCTTCTAGAGTATGCTCCAACACAAGAATCTAGTGTTGATGTGCAACATCAGCATAAGTTAAAATGTAGTCTTCAATCAGGACTTAACAACAAGCAACTAATTATTAAACAGAGCTATGCACACTTTGGAAATGATTCAGAAGTGTTTCAGACATCACGCTGGTAATATAAAATGCTCTACTATTCATTAAAATCGCCTTTTTTCCGCCCAGGTTTCTACACAAGGCTCAGACAAGGCATTTGCTTTAAAAATCACAAACTCTAATGAGTGAATTTCCTGGGTGCACAACCCTATTATTCAGTACTGTACTTCTTGTTGTGTGCCCAAGATTTGATAAAGAAAAACTTGTAACTGGTACAGAATGTCACGCAAAGTCTCCATCTCTGAATATCTTTATTAGGTTCCTTAAGATTGCTTTCCCCTTGTGTAAATATTATGATAGTAAAGCAGTATATTCGATTGAAGTGTACAGGTAGTCCTCAACTTACAACCACTACTGAGCCCAAATTTATGTTGCTAAGTGAGAAATTTGTTAAGTGAGTTTTGCCCCATCGTACGACTTTTCTTGCCACGGTTGAGAAGTGAATCGCTGTAGTTGTTAAGTCAGTCACACGGTTGTTAAGTGAATCTGGCTTCCCCATTGACTTTGCTTGTCAGAAGATTGCAAAAGGGGATCACATGACCATCGGGCACTGCTGCCGTCATAAATATGAATCAGTTGTCAAGCATCCGAATGTAAATCACATGACCATGGGGATGCTGCAGCAGTTTTAAGTATGAAAAACAAACATAAGCCACATTTTTCAGTGCTGTTGTAACTTTGAATGGTCACTAAATGACCCTAGGACATTGCAACCGTCATAAATATGAGTCAGCTGCCAAGCATCCAAATTTTGATCTCATGACCATGGGGATGCTGCAACAGTCGTAAGTGTGGGAAATTGTCATAAAACACTTTTTCCAGTGCTGTTGTAACTTTGAATGGTCACTAAATGAACTGTTGTAAGACAAGGACTACCTGTACATAGGAAGAGAAAGCAAAACAACAAACTGTTGCGGTTTTCCACAAAATAGCAACAGTCAATGAATATCCTGGAGAAAATCTATTTATGAGGTCACTAGGAGTCAACAGCAACTTGATAGCATCTAATCATCATCATCATTATCAAATTACTTCTTTCAGGCTTTGCATAGGGTGGTAATATAAACAATGATCTTCCCAAACTTAAGAAAATATGAAATAGCCTTCCTTCCTACCTTTGAATTCAAATTTAGTTATAAGAGAATGTGCAACATATACATTTATCCAGTGAATGATCATTGATTTTTTTTTAAAAAAAACCTGGCAATCTAACATTAAACGTATCTGCCCAATTCATACAGTATGTTAAATGGTCAATTGCCAGGCTCTGAGCATTTCAGATGCAAACGAGGGTGGGGGGACGATGTCTTGGAGTAGAAATTAGCATGAACATAGCATCATTCAGCAATTCCTTCCACCTTACAGTCCCAGGAAAAGATGCAGCTGCTTAGATGGGCTCTGTTCCTGCAAGCTGTGAATCATCTAGTAAATTGTACTCTTAAACAATACAATCAACAACAAAAATACAAAAAGAATATTTAACTTCCATTATTCCTGATCTTTCTAATCATTTTCGGGTGACTTCCTCGAATCCCCCCTATCTGCGTTTCTTCGTTAATCCTCATTAGCAATTTCTATTACATAATTTTAAATCATATTTAATATCTACCTATATTTAATTTCTTATCATTTAAGAATCATTATTTCATATTATCTTTAATACTAAACATTTAATTTCTAAAACTACAACCTATAAACACCTCCAAGTCCATTTCAAACTAGTTCGTATAGCAATATTTCTTCAAATAATCCTTGAATTTTTTCCAGTCTTTATGTCATGTCTTGTTTTTTATATGTATCTTTTTTGTTTAAATATATGTTTATATAAAACCAATAAAAAATTTAAAAAAATGTACTCTTTTTTGTGCAGTTAAGAGTTTTAAAGTATTATTGTTATCCTGACTAATTTGATTCTTGAAAAGACAGTTGACACTTCATAACTGTCCAAACCTACCAGTAGTAACAATCTTTACCCGTCACCATATGCTAGGCTAGGCCATCCTAACTTCCATTATTCCACTGATATAATAGTAAAAGGTTGCAATTGCTGTTGAATTGTAGCAAAGAGATGCGACGACAATAGGAATTTTAATAGTGTATTACCTGGAAGAAAGTTAACCTTGAATTTAAAACAATCTCTCCCTCCCCAGAAAGAAAATTTAATTTTTAATTTAATTTTTTTTAATTTTAATTCCATTTATATCCCGCCCTTCTCCGAAGACTCAGGGCGGCTTACAAGCTTAGCAGTAGCCTTCATTCTATGTATATGCCTGCTTATTAGGGCTTTCACACCCCTCCCAAGCGGTATTATTACAAAGTCAGCTTAATTGCCCCCAACAATCTGGGTCCTCATTTTACCTACCTCGGAAGGATGGAAGGCTGAGTCAACCTTGAGCCTGGTGGGACGCGAACCTGCACTAATTGCAGGCAGCTGGTGTTACTTAAGGAGGCATTAGCCCACTGCTCCACCAAGGCTGATAGAACCTTTCAGTTTTGATCCATAATTTATCTAGAATTGCCAGATTCCTCCCAGAATAATCCTGAACCTCATTGTCCCCAACAAGAATCTATATATCCGGGTACATGGCATGAAAGTGTGTAACACAGCTATGGAGAAATTAAATATTTACAGAAATGACGTGTCCAGTAACTGATTGCCATTAATTGGCTTTAAATAAGGGACCCAATTTGCACAACGAACGTACCTAACCTCTGTCCATCCAAAACCTGTTCTCTCACTAACAAGTGTGTTGTATATACACATACAAAGGAGTTTTTACACACTCATGGCTACTACGTGAGGATAAATGCAAACACGCATATTACGTAAAAAGTCCACTCTGCTCAGCCACTTCCAGGTGAAATAAAAGGAGGGCTTTTGCAATGCTGAAAACGGATTTGAATTGCCCATCTTTTTTTCATAACTTGTGAAGAAATCAGGAGTCTTGAACTCTTCCTTCCTTCCCTTTGTGCAAAGGAAACAGGTTGGTATGAGCCCTTTGAGGTGCATGCAGTGAGTCTCCCCAAGTTCAGTAGTCCTCACTCCTAAGAAGTATATTTCAACAAGGACCACATCCTCTTAAATACTCACTGCAGCAGTTTTCAAGGACTTACCCACATCACCCAAGTTTGTATATGCATGCCTGGAAAATGTAGGTCAGAAGTATCTCATTGAGGTGACTCACATATACATCACCACCCATCCACTGGTAATAACTGTGAGGAAAAAATGTATTTCTCCCACTAAATATGGTGCAGTACCTCAGAATTATCATTCTTTGAGCAAACTCTTTACTTATAACCACCAATATATTTTTTCTTCCTAGCATTTTTGTGGCAATGCTGTCTACATTTTCTCAGATCAGTCTAGTGTTGATCCCTTGGTTGTGATAGGAACTGTTCAACATGCTTGAGGCCTGAACCTGACATTGTGGGCTCAAAGAGAGGGACTGTCTGTCGCAAAGTCACCCAGCTGACTTTGATACCTAAGGCAGGACTAGAATTCACAAACTGCCTGGTTTCTACCCTGGTACCTTAACCATGACAAGCAAACTGGCTTACCTAATTATCACTATGATATTTTTAAATTCTGTTTCTTACTTTTTTATTTTCTTCTGCTTTATTTAGATTCCCAGCACTTCTTTCTTTGTCCCAATCAAACAACTTAACAACATTTGCCCAATACTAGATTCATCCATTTTAGCTTCTCAGCCAACCTTCATCTGGAATTTTTTTTAGGTGCATGAGGTGAGAATTGGCAGGATATATAAAATACCTATTAGACCACATTCAAAGATCAGATTCTGTGTGGATCTATGAATGGCTACAGTAAAACAGTGCACTGGAAACACCAGAGCAAACAAGCAGGTACACTTCATTTCAACTACATCAAATTCCTAGTCACCTATTAAGGGTTTTTATTTTTTATTTTAAAGGAATTTATCTATTAATTTTTTTGTTGCAAGCTGCCCAAAGTCACAGTATTCAGGTTAGGCAGCCATATATGTAACTTAAATAAAATAAAATAAAATACTTTTAGCACTGACCGCCAACCAACCCAGGCAACCCCCCCTCCCCCTCCCACCAACAGTTCACCTCTCAATGACCCTGGCCTGAGGTAACTTCCCCATCACAAGACCCACCACAAACCTCTCTGATGACTGACACCTGACCCATCACAAGACCCTCACTTGGCACACCCACACCTGAAGCCCTTATAAACAGAACACTGACACTGACATCCCCTAAAATAAAATATTTCTAATTTTTTTCCCCATACAAGATTAAACACCCTGAAGAGAAACTAGAAAAAAAACAGGTTGGTGTTCACTGAGTTTAACCTGGCGTTATTTGTTTTCAAGTTGCCATTTCTGTGAGGATCCGGATATGTGTTTTTGATATTTAATCTTTATTTTCAATTTTCATGTAGATAATGCCCAAGCAAATAAAATCTCAACTATACAGAAATCAAGGATGGCTTTGCAGGCATACAGTATTCCTAAGTCCCCCTTCTGTATTACTTTCTACTCAACATCTACATCCGCACGGGATCTGGGGTTTTGTTTCTAATCACACAGAACTTTGGGTTTTTTTAAATGAAAATATGTCACTCTGCAAAACTGATAATTCAAAATATTTCACATAAATCCCAGTGAAATCCTCATGAGTGCAAGCTCCTTGCAAGCCTGCTTTAGTTACAAGGAGACCAAGTTCCACATGCATGTGAAAAAATCCTGTCATTAAACACACCATCATCTATTTAGTAATCTGCAGTACCCTTAGTTTCCCAAAGGAATTCAGATCAACCTAATGAATTCCAATTAAATCTGAAAACTTCTCCCATGGATTTTTTTTCCAGAATTAGAAACAGGGAAACTACAAAACAAGAGAGAGATGTGCAATTATGTCACGTAGGAAATAGCACTCTATCACTGCCAATGAAGTTAATTCAAAATCATCACCAAAATAAATCCCAAAACACCCCAATTGTGAAATAGGGGGAAAAAAGTCTTTCTTATGCCAGAGAAGAGGAACAAATAGGAACCCTGGGGGACATATTTCACTGCTGTTTCAGTTGGAATGCCTACGTGGTCTTCCTATACACTGCCCAGAGCTCTTCCTTGAGGCAGTCCAGAAACATGAAATATGAATAAAGATTAGCTATGAGGCATAACTCAAAGTACCTATTGATTTTTTTAAATTACTTGAATAATTAGAGACCCAGGTATACTTGAAAGATCACCTTTTCTCATTCACAGAAGAGCAACCAAGATGATCAAAGGCCTGGAGACTAAAACATACGAAGAACTCCTGCAGGACTTGAGTTTGGCTAGTCCACAGGTCTGCAACCCGCGGCTCCGGAGCCGCATGCGGCTCTTTCAGCTGTCTCCTGCGGCTCCCAGTCCTCTGCCATGTGCAGTCAAAAAAAAAAGTGAGACTAAAAAAGTTCAACCAATCAATTCAAATATGCAGGGTAGGTGCATATCTCGCCTTGGCTCCACTCTTCAGTCAAACCCTGTTCTGCGTATGCTTGCATGTATGTGCATGCGTATATATTTTTTGCGGCTCCCAGTTTTTCATTTTGTGAGGGAACCGGTTCCGAGTGGCTCTTTCACTGTTTCAGGTTGCTGACCCCTAAAGAAAAGAAGAGATGGGGGAGACATGATAGCGGTGTTCCAGTATTTGAGGGGCTGCCAGAAAGAAGAGGGGGTCACGTTATTCACCAAAGCACCAGAGGGCAGGAAAAGAAACAATGGTTGGAAACTAATCAAAGAGAGAAGCAACCTGGGATTAAGGAGGTTTCCTGACAGTGAGGACAATCAACCAGTGGAACGGCTTGCCTCCAGAAATGGTGGGTGCTCCATCACTGGAGATTTTTAAGAAGAGTCTGGACAACCACCTGTCTAAGGTGGTGTAGGCTCTCCTACTTGAGCAGGGGGCTGGACTAGAAGACCTCCAAGGTCCCTTCCAGCTCTATTCTATTCTAAATTTCTGAATACCCTAGAAATACACTTAAAACTAAGAAAAAAGCCCCTTCGGCAGCTGAACTTAACTAGTTTTTAGTGGAATTCAGTTTTTTAAAGAGAATAGGCTGCTTCATCTTTTCTCTAATTATAGCCTTCTGCAAGTTGGTGAAGCTTTAGCTTTTCAGGAGAGCATTTGGGCTGTGAATTGCTGTTTCGCTGAACTGAATTTCAGCAGTCTCTGGTTTCTGAATAATTTATTTCTGTTCTATTCTGTTTTTCACTGCTGTGATATTGTTATATAGTACAGGTCATTTGAAATTGTTAATTTATGGCTTTATCCTTGCTGAATGCTTTTGAGTTCTCCAAAGCAAAAGTGTGGCACCAATTCACATCTGATTTTATACGAGAAGGAAGGAGAACATACACCCACTTTGATGAACTCCTTTGCTTACTGGAAAGTTTAGGGACAAGTTTAATTACAATCATCCAATCATGACAGTACTACCCATAAGCAACAAATTACTATACTGCAAATTACAACTTGGTACCTATTTCCCTCTTAAAGCAATAACTATCAACCCCATTATCTGAAGTGAGCTAAATCTGAACGTGTTTAAATTATTCCTGCAGCATTTACTTATAGATGTGAAGCAAGCCTTCTAGCAAAGTATTTGAGACAAGGAGGTTATGGAACTATTAGTATTGTAATACTACTTCTAATTTTTTATTTGGTAGTATTTGTAATACTACTTCCAATTTTTTATTTTTTTATTTGGTATTTTTAATTAATTAATTTTATTTTTATGTATTTATTTTATTTTATTATTTAGTTATAAGCAAAACAAAAAACATCACAAAATGAACTACTATCAACAATATGCCAGTATAACAATGAATTAAAAGAAGGCTGCACTTTGGCCCATGTAGAAAACTTTTTAAAAATCAAGGCTTCTGATTTTATGAATTTTCATTCAAGTAGAGCTACCCTACTGGGGCTACATACCTCTAGATCAGAAGTGGGGAACTATGACCGCTTTATGACTTGTGGACTTCAACTCCCAGAATTCCTGAGTTAGCATGGCATTCTGGGAGTTGAAGTCCACAAGTCATAAAGGGGTCATAGTTCCCCACCCCTGCTCTAGAGTCTTGATCAGGGGTGTCAAACTGCCAGCCCACAGGCCGGTTGCATCATACGCAGACCGCACCCACCTCAGCTCCAGCAATGTAAAAAACATTGTGATACGTTATGACACATCACATGATGTGGCAAGTTTGATACCTATGTTCTAGATCAGGGGTAGGCAACCTTGGCTCCTTTATGACTCGTGCTATGCTGACTCAGGAATTCTGGGAGTTGAAGTGCATGAGTCATAAAAGAGCCAAGGTTGCCTACCCCTGGTCTAGATGATCACTAGATGGCTTTTAAAGGGTTAAAAAAAATCTCATTGCTGCCATCTTATTGGTCATCTCAGATTTTGCAGCCTAGATCAGATATGTCAAACTGCTGGCCCGCAGCCCAGATTCATCGTAGCAAAACCGCGCCCACCCTATTGCCGCCAATGGCAAAAAAGTCATGATACACTGCAACATGTCACGTGACGTTGCGAGTTTGACACCCCTGGCCTAGATCTTACAGGCCTGATAAAAGGTAAATAATTACACTGAAGGATATAACCTAAGAATATTTTCTAGGCAATTTGATAGTATAAAGTAATATTTTAAGTGATATCCACCCAGCACCAAACTTTAAAATAGAGTGGTAAAGATTCTCCAGATAAGCCAAGATGAACTCAAAGAAACCCAAAGTTACACATAGACACACACACATACACCTAAAAATGGATTCTGAAATGCATAAACTTTTTTGTCTCTCAAAAGGTATAAGTTATAAATGATGCCATAAATTTTGCACAAGATAAGCAGAATTATCTAAATACCAGAATAGAAAATCTGCCAGTCTGCATCATCATCTTTCCGTAAGGTGTCCTTAAATATTTCCTATTTCTGGGAAGTTGCATACCTTAAAAGAATGCATTTGTCATCCAAGAAACAAAGAACAATGATCACTAACGGAGGGGGGGAGCATACTTCGTAGCACCACATACTGTGCCAATTCAAGTTCCACACAGCTGAAGCAGACCACACATAAATGCTTAGAAATGTGATACGTGAATTTAATTTCTCAAAATAATCTAAGTGGTGGCTGCCCCTTGGTTTGGAAGGTCATCTGAGTCCTTGATCCTGCCTCTGGTGTATAGACTGGATGAAGCTGAGATAAAGTATACATGCCTCTGTTTACTTAAACATAGCTTAAATAAAATAATTACCAACTGACAAAATAAATCCAGGACATAACCAAATTCAAGGCTCTATAACCACCTAATTCCAGGAACATCCTCAACATCAGCCAGATCCTTTTTCTTCTACTATGCATGGCTCAAATTTTCTGATGATTCTCCTTGACTCTACCTGAACTTACTTGCAACTTAATCTGAGGTCTTCTGCGTGCAAAGCTATTCTTGGCATTTCCAGAGATGCTTGTCTGATGTGTGTGTGTGTGTGTCCAAATGGCCCAACAGAAAAGCCATTTCACCATAGACTTTGCATTTTTACAATAATTTCCCCAAACATCAACCAAATATCAGCCTATGAAAAAGCAGCTGGGAAAGGCACAAATTATCTTACAGATCAGGATTTTCTTGGGGCCTTTACAATATGTTCATATCAAAATACCACAAAAGGAGAGTTCCTAAAAACAGCCATCATGTTGTCCTGGAATACTTTTTGTGAAAGTGTCCTCCAGAACTTGGAACCCCAAATACTCACCTTATTCTAACACACATGTGCTTATATATCTGTACCTGTAGTTTTAAAGTTCATTCTAATTTACTATTTATTACCAGAGTCCACTAGGATTGTGGTACAAACATTAAAATATATAAATAACCACCCTTAATATATCAATGGTACAGATTATGGGGGAACAAAGTTTGTTCTGATCCCCCATTCCCATCTACTTAACCACTAGGCAGTCAACATACTATAGCTAGAAATGACCACTTGTTGAATCAGTCCTGTCTGCATTGCCTAGGCCTCTTAGCTATCAACCTGCTGAAAAGCCATTCTTATGGTTAACTGTTTATTGTTTCATGGGACCATCCTTCAAAGGCAGATAAAATCATGGATGAGTGCATGCACAAGACCATTTTACGTGTCCTATGCTGACAGGCAAGGAAAATGACTTAAGACTAAAAGCAATTGGCCCTAGCAGACTGACCAAGGTGGACTCCAGCTGTATGTCCTAATGGCCTAGGCGGACGATAGAGCAGACATGCCAAAAGTGACATGCCATTTGCTTCAGCTTAACTCACCCAGCATCACAAATATCCCTGCAGGCAATCTGAGTTTATCTGTATATTACAGATAGGACCCATGACATACAGAAAAGTCTTCCACCTTTGATGGATAAGTGACGAAGCAAGAGAATACAATATATTATGCAATCAAAGAATGAACAAGTCAATTTTACGCAAGGCAAATGAAAAAACTAAAGCTACTTAACATGTTTGTATTTGTTTAAAAATACATATACACATACATAGCTAGCTACATGAAACACTCCACAAAAATATTCAAGCAGAATGATTTGAAGTTTGAAAATAACTCATCTTCCAGAAATTCATCTAAGTAATTGTTCATCTTCACCACCCAGAACTAATTTATAAATTCTATAAACAAGATAAAGTACAGGTAGTCCTCACTTACCAATCACACACACCCTTCTCATGGAACACAAACAGACTGGAAAGGAATTTCAAGAGTGTAAGCTTTGTGCACTTGTACACACTGAGAACAATATGATCACATCGGCAGTGGGAAAGAGTCAGGCGAAGGAGATACCGCCTATAGAAATTGCATGGTTTTGTTCCTTCTCCTCGCAGAGTAGAGAGATTGGAGAGGAAGAGATTTCAAGAGAATACTGTTCCCAGAGCATGCCAGAGGCTTCCACCCCTAGGTTGGGGAATGGTCATATTGCTTTTTGATGTGTACAAAACAATAAGGACTTGAGCATTCCAAAGTGTTAGGAGGCAAACCAAAGTCAAAGGTGTGAAACAGAGTAGACGTGTTGCTTTTCAGCCAAAAAGCACAGTCACAGTCACATGATTTCTCATTTAGTGACTGTTTCACTCAGAGGTGCAATTGCAATTAGGGTCATTAAGGTCACAATGAGGATCATTAAGCACGGATCACCTGTAACTCAACTGTATTTGAGCATAACATTTTAAATTAACAATATTCCACTTTTCTATTGACAAGATGTGTTTATAATTTATACAAAATCTTGAACCAAATCCATATACAATGTCATTTCAAAATTTATCAGTCTCTAAAGTACTTCATTACTGAGATGGTGAGGTATATGAGTGGACAGATGTTTAATTGGGCTGTAAAGACAGGCTGGGTGTATTTCTGGTGTGCTGAATATGCTCAGTTGGATTGTTCTCTGGTGAATGCTGGCATCATTATGCCTGTAATGTTGGGTGACTTCACCATTCATGGTTTGGGTGTGGGCCTGGGAAAGTGCAGAAAATAAAAAGGATGACCGTGAAGAGAAGGAAGATTCATTACCAAAGTAAAATAAAGGAAAATATTGCATAGGTCCAAATGATGGGGCAGGATTACACAAATGTCTCAGACAGATATTCCTCCAAATTCTCATGAATATAAAAAACAGAGAAGCATAACCAGACATCAAGATTATGTTATTATAGTTAATCTAAATAAAAGTAGTTTTTTTTAATCTTCCATGGAGCCTATTTCTTGATCTGGTCCATCTTGTAGGGCTGAAACAAAAACCAAGACATTCATAATCACCATTATTCCAGTATGTGACAAATGCAGGAAGGCATATGTAAGACCACATATTCACCTTGGAATAGTATTGTGGTGGTTTGGATATGAAGAGCATTACCTCCAGCTTGGTGCCATGGTAGGACCACTTTTTGGTCCAGTCTAGTTTATTTGCCATTCAGGATTTCTGCAGGGTTAGACCTGACAGGACGGTTCACCTCGATGCCTGATCTGATGGATTTCCAGAGCAAATTTGGGACTTTTCCCAATGATACCACAGGCAGTTCAACTGAGGACCTTGTTAACCTTTGGCAACAGGAGGCAAATTGGGCCCTTGACAAAATTGCTTCAAACAGTCACTCTTTGTGGGCCAATACTAGGGTATATCCTAGTTAATTGGGAAACTCCAGGTGGTGAAGTATCTGAAATGCTTAAAATAACAGTGCAGGTAATCCAAAGATGAGTCTTACCAAAATACAGATATAAGCTCATGTTTGGCCCACACATCATGATGATGTATTCCTACTTCTCATTACATTGACAAACTGTTAACTGTTAGAGAAATATATTTCCTTTTAGTGAAGGAAGAGAAGGAGGACTTGACCATTTGCCAACAAAATTCCACAGACTTTCCAATATCGATTCCTCCTGGACAAATTCCAATGAGGTGACTGGTACAACTTGGAGCTATTATTTAGGATTCTTTTTGGGCTGTGAGCTCTGAGAAAGCAGAACTCTCTGATATAAGCCCTGCCACTTGTGATCCTGATCCATGTCTCTCTTGGTTCCTTCACAGGGCTAATGTGGGACAGATAATCTGGATCTAGATTATCAAAATCTCTCTTTGGGCAGGGATGGTGTTGCAGCTTTGAAGGAGACTCCGCTGCTTCGTTCTTCTTAAGAAATTCTCCCTGAACCCAGGAATGTTTGCTAAATATCATTCAACCCCCACCCCCAAACTTCCTTTTTCCAAGAAATCTGTTGAGCTCGTGGTAAGGCTTCAGCTGCAAACCACTTCATTAGAAATGGTTCATTTGGACTCTTTTTAGCTAAATTTCAGATCTAAGCAAGATTGCTGTCAGGACGAAGAGTACATCCCTCATGTCCTACTTGATGCATCAGTGATTGTTGTTACTGTCAACTATGATATCAGTAAGGACTACCTTAATGGTTGTGGTTCCATTTCAACGATAATACAAGGTAATTAACCCATTAGCGACTCTGTTTTTGGTCCCTTTCCACTGCTGTTCAATAATTATCTAAAGCTGTTAAGGAAATGTGGGAAAGACCTTGGGAGATGGGGTAAATGGGCAAAGGGATGCTGCTGAGTGATCAGATTAGACAGAGACTAGCTCGCACCTGGATAATGGGTAGGGCAAGTGGCTCAAAAGGCAGCCTTCCTAGTTTCTTAAGACGTAAAAGAGACAGTGGAAGAATTGTACTTTCAGACTTGCAATACTCTGTTAATGCAGCTTTGCAATAAAATAGAATTAGCTTATCAGGATGCGTTTCCTGTCTGGCCTACCTGGTCAAGCAGACATCAATCTTGCAAGTCTAAAAGTACAATTCCTCAGAGTGTTTGCAAAAGGATCCAGCTCAACCAGATGAAGTGGGATATTAGTTCCTTCAGTTCTGATTTGATGTGCTGCATCACAGGATGCTGGGATTAGAGATAATATCTCAGTAGGGGAAAAATGGAGTCCTGAGGTAAACTTCAGCTAGGGTATGAGAACTAGAAATAGAAGACTTGTCAGAAGACTCTCCAAATGTCTTAATATGCTTATGCAGTTTGGGTGTATTCATGAGTCTGTTTCAACTATTTAATTTTGATATTCTCTAATGTCAGAAGACTTACAGTACCATTGTTTCTATCTATCAAAGGGAGGAGTGTCATCAATTTGTTCATACCTTGAACAGCCAAACAAATCAATATTTCAACACACCTAAAAGTGTTCACTCACTAGGATGAGAAGACATATTTTCATTTTCATCCTTCTAAATGGATCATAAAGTTTTATCAGTGGTGTAATAACTTCTTTTCAAGTCTATCACTTTGAGACTTAATGCTGCACTTGTCTAACCTGATAAAATAGTATGAACATTTTATTTTCCCCCCGAGAATGCCAGAGAACTATGATAAGACATAGTTAATGCCTTCACGTCTTAAGTTGAGATCACTTTGAAAGAGCACCAAGCAAATACAGAATATTTCCAACCTCTCAGTCAGGATATAATGACAATGTCTTGTGCAGATGAAATGATACTGGTGAGGACATTTGTATAGTTATGTTTGTGTGTGTCTGTCTAGGGAAGTTCTTTTAAAGTTAATTCAGGAAAGCATACAATGCCTGTAAAACAGGCAGCTAGAACTGTAATGGTGGCATTTAGTAATATTTGGTAAACAGTCCATGTTTGCATCCAAATCCAACCACTGCTAATTAACAGCATAAAACATAACAGGCAAGAAAAACAAACTAAGATGCTTCAGATTTCAGTGCCAGGCATGCGAAAAACATTTTCATCTTTGATTTGTTATTTAGCAAAGATAACATTCAAATAAAGTATTAACTGAAGGTATAATTCTACCCCAATTAGGATATTTTAATCTCTTTGACTTCAAGAAGATGGAGGTCATATATCAGATTATCTTAAAACAATTATTCTTTAAATCACATGATCAACCCAGTTTTGTTCCAATAAATTCACAACAAAACAAATAATGTTGTCCTGATACATAAAAAGTTATGCCACAATTTTCTGGTCTAACATTTTACTAGCCACACCACACAATGATTAAGTAACATGTGTAAAAGTGGGCAAGAGCCAGCTCTGTAAAAGCAAACTACATCACAAGGTTAGGACATCTTTGCATAATGTACAATGCATAGACACCATGAATATTTACAGATAGTTCTCGACTTACAACTGAAACAAGTGACTTATGACCATTTTTCACACTTAAGACCATTGCAGCACCCCCATGGTCACATGATCAAAATTCGGATGCTTGACAACTGATACATATTTATGATGACTGCAGGATCCTGGAGCTATTTGATCACCTTTTGCAACCTTCTGACAAAGTCAATCGGGAAGCCAGATTCACTTAACAACCGTGTTACTAACTTAACAACTGCAGTGATTCCCTTGACAAGTGTGGTAAGAAAGGTCATAAAATGGAGCAAAAGTCATTCTATCGCTTAGCAATAGAAATTTTGAGCTCAACTGTGGTCATCATTCAAGAACTACAGTATCTGTACTTTCATCCATGATGCATAGGCTGTGAGGGGATAGGGGAGAGGAATTTAAAACAGCTACTTAGCCTTTATTGGAAGTGCTCTAGGCTTGAAATGAACCTACTGAAATAAAGCTGTATCAAAAGACAATATTTGTAGTATGTCTGTAACAACTCTGGAGCATTTCCCATGGATCAGAACAATCCATTTGAAACTCAAAACACTGTTTCAAATTGTAAATATTCTATGTGCTGCCAGGAGCTTACTTCTGCTAAGCTTTTTGATCAGAAACTACAGTATAAAGAGTAGCATAAGAACAAGGGTTCTGACTTTACTATTAATCTGTATACCATGAAATGATATTGAAAGACTGCCACTGACAATAAATCAGTGGCATACCAGGGGGTTGGAGTGGACAACAGCATGGCTGTGTACGTGTGGATGGTTAACAAAGTAAATAAGTGGTACCAGTAGGTGGGAGATTGAGTTAGTGTTTTGCTGTAGGATCTTTCAAATATTACTGCTCTACTTTACTGAAATCTTAACAAAAAATAATAGTATTTCACATATATTTTCAATTCACTCACTTTAAACTTATTAAGGGTTTAATGATACACATGCTTCTCCAGGTCTCACAGAAAGCTATTTGAAATGTACAACTGAACCAGAATTTAAGAGAACACTTGGGGGAAGGGGGTTTATTCCTCACGACCATAAAATCCAAGTTTGCCATATGTATGTCCAAAAATGACATATACTCTCCTATTTAGGTGTTCAGGTCTGTATGCAAATGTATAAAAATATAAGTGTTCTATAAGTGAATTATTAGCACCACTTTTAATCAAAGAGACTTTATCTGTATTTGGTAGGATACCTGAATGGAAATTGAGTTTGTTGCATCTGGTAAAGGTGGGGTCAATTTAGGTGTTACTGGATCTGGAAGCACAGGTATATACAGATGCTTCTAATACCATACTGGAGTATACATTTAAACAATGGGCTTACTTAAGGGTAGCTGTGTCGAGTTGCACTGTAGGATTATACGTAAAGATCAAGCAAATCAATGTGCAGTTACTAAATGGTCTCTTTCATCCATTTAATATTTAAAACACAGAACAATATACTGTAAGACTGCAAGCAATTCAGAAGCTTCAGCAAGGCAAAGGGAATTTTCCCCAGTACAAAGTCACAGCCAAGAAAAGAATATTCACACATGCGTCTGCCCACCCAAATAACAATGCAAAAAAGTAACTCTCACATGTAAAACTCACTGCACATCCTGCATTTTAAACACAGCATTTGTGCAAGTTGCAAACTTTAGCAGTACAGGAAAACAAATCAAAGCTGGTCGACTCCAATAGAACACCCAGTAAAATAAATTTGAAGTCCAGAATGCTGAAGCCACTGAATAACAGGAAAAGGTCAGAGCAAAAATTTTATATCCAGAGGTTCCACTTGCAGCGCCTCTAACTGGGAAGACCTAAGTGCAGGTCTTGTCCAGATTGCCAGAAAAGTATCACTAGTGTAGACAAATCTGAGTCAAATGGAGCCCACTGGACTTGGTACAAAGGCATTTCTCATTTCTTACTAGTACCAGTCCTAAATCTTCTTGAATGTAACTTTGAAGAATTTAGAAATTATGCATGAAGGCGAATATACGTGTTCCAGGATAATGTGGCAGAATCCAATCTGGGTCGGTCACCGCCGGGACCAGAGGTTTCGTCTTCCGAGCTTTCAGACTCATGCTGGATCCCATCCCTGAGGAACTTTTCTCTAGCCTAGAGAGAAGTTTCCTGAAGATGGGCTCTCGCACGACCTAGATTGGATCCTGCAATTTGGAAACTGTTTGTCACTATATATTTTGGGGATGCATCTTGTGGCATGTTCAAAACTGTATTGTCAAAAACACAAACATTATTTCGAAACAGCAAAGCTCTATACAAAACGTTCTTTAAAGACATAGCCACTTTTCTAGATATGTAATAGGTAAAAAGATCTGCCCTATGACTACAGCTCCAGCACAGAAGAGTAGACAATCATTGAAACATTTACTTGGAAACAGCAGATGGATATCATTAAGTCACATTACGACATGTGCTCACAGAACAGAACTGTGCTGGAATTTAATAAGAAATGCTGCATTGTGTAAGTATCAGATTTAATTATTTTTGTAATAAATTCTGAAGCTGAACGAACCATTTATCACATAACATTCATGACCTAGTAGTTCATGCCCTAGCTTAATGAATTCAGTGTGATGATAATACTTCTCTTTAAAAGATTCAGACAAACAAAACAATATTTTCCGATCTTCCCCAGAAAAGAGACATTTTTGCTGCATCAGGTTTCTTGGGCCTTTGCAATTGGGCAAATTGAATCAGTTGAAGGAATGAGAAACTGATCATTTCATTTTAAAGCAATACGTCAGGAACATCCACTTTTAGCGAAATAGGCTAAAGGCTGCAGCTACTGTATATGTAGAGCATGGTAGAGATTACTGATTTATTCTCATCTTTGGTCTACAAATCAGGAAATATGTTGACATCTCCATTATTCATTAAACAGATGGGTTGCATTTCCCCTCTCTCTTATAAATGAAAGTAGTTAAAAGGGCCTTTTAGAAGTGATATATCCCAATCCAATTCGGGGCTCAGAACCATTCCAGCTCCTTTTTATAAATTATGTTAAAAAGTTAGGAAGGAGAATTGATCATGACTAGTTTGTCAAACCAATCTTACAGCCTCTTTGGTTTGTGGCTTACAGAATGATTGCCTATTGTACATTGCTTACTATACATTAATTAGAATGATTGCTTACTTTACGTAGATTAAGATTAGTCCATAATTGCCACAGCTTATATTTGCTACTGTATTTTACAGAAATGGTTCGGATTCTTTATATTATCACGTCTTTAATTTTTATGGCTCACTATTTGATTGTTGATTACTGTTTGATTGTTGTGAGCCACCCAAAATTGTTGAGAGTCAAGCAGCATATAAATTTAATGAATTTATTACTGTTATTGTTATTCCACAGTCAGCCAGATATATAGACTGGATTTGTGACTTTTATCTATTTATCAAGTCCTAGGGCAGGTAGATGTTGTTGCTTGATGGTGTTAGGTATCCTCACAGGATGTCAGCTGTTCCAAGTAAAGCTGCTTTTTGCAATTGACTGGTGGTGACTTTGTCAACGCCAATGATATTGGGACTGCACCCAAGTTGCCAAATTACTATTGGTGCTATCCTTGCTTTCTTTTCACTCGACTTCTATTTTCAAGTCTTTGTATTAATTTTTCTCCAATTCTTTCTCTTCTTTTCTTTCTCCAAGCACTGCATTGTCCATTATCTGGACATTTTTGTCTTTCTTATTTCTTTGCTCTTTTTCAGAGCATAATGTTGCTTGCCAAAAAGAGAATGGCATGGTATGGTGTGTACATCCACACATAGATATTTAGAACAAAGATTACTTATTTTGGGTACTTATTTCATAATAATGAACCATATTGTTTTTATTCATAAACAATGTGTATTAAATCAGGGAATATTAAAAACCAAAAACAACCTTTAAAAAACTTCAGTTATTTTGCTAATCAATACCTTTAAAATGCAGTGTTATAATTTATCTTGAAGGTCACGGGTTTCTTCTCCGAAAACAGTTCTGTGAATCATTTACCTTCCCTTGAAGAACAGTAGCAAATGCTTACACTTAAATTTAACTGGTGCAATTACTGTTTAGAATTCAAGTTGAAGAGTGCTGTTTGAGCCTCTTGTGAATTTCTGACTGAAATGCCAGATGGAAGGGCCTTAGATAACAACCCACATCAGCATTCCCCAATTTGCTATTCTCCAGATACATTAGAGTATAATTTTGTGTATTTCTAGTCCACACAGATTGTGAGTAAACTGGCTGGGAATTCTAATGTTGCAGCCCCAAGACACCTAAAGAGCATCAGGTTGAGGAAGGCTGCAGTACATTTAGCATCTTTTTAAGCTTGACCCTATATGGGGAAAACATTTTACAACATTCAGGTCGGATGTGTTTAAAGGACTCCTGTTGCATCATTCTAGCCAACAATTCCAATTCAAGTATTCTACCTAGGCATTTAAATTACAGTTAGCACCATTCACCAACAATCAAAACTAAGTCAAGGGTGATAACAAGTAGCACCAAGTTTTATCTTACCCCTTAGAGCAGGCAGCAGGGACCGTTCTTTCTTGTCGTCACATTTGTTACACTCACTGAAGTACAACAGGAGAAACACATCCACCAAGACCCACATGAGAGATGTGGCGAGAACCACCTTGCAGTAGACAAATCTCCTCATCCTTTACTGAATTATTAGTTACAGGCTGTAGTAAAAGCAGGTGCTAACAGGATGCTATATCCAAGCCAAGGAAGCTGGCTCGAATGCACAGATGAGAACATCCCACTGAAAAATAAGAAAAGCAAAAGAACAGAATTAACTGACAAGTAAAACAACTTCATAAAACACAAACATAATTCATCTGTTACTGTTTTCTTTTAAAAACATGTTTATTCATTTTTATTGTCATCCACTGTGTACGAGAAATGCATACCAAATTTTCAGAAAGGAAAAAAAAAGAGACAAACTTTCTGGTTGTGTAATAGTATCTGAAAATGGCTTTGGGAGATGGAAGAGCAGAAGACTAGGCAATAGTCAGATAAGAGGCAACTGTATCTGCAGAAGGGAATATGGGCGCAACAAATTTCACAGAAAGGCCCTCGCTAATTTCTTGGACTGTAAAGGTGGTGGGGGGGAGAAATGTTCTTTCAGATTTGCAAGATCATTTGTCAGCCTTGCAAAGCAGTTGAAACAAAAAGCACCCAGATGTACTAACGTTCACTTTATTGCAAAGTCACATTAAAGAGAATCTTGCAAGTCGTTCCCATATTCCGTTATAGGTGTATTTTAGTGGTGGTTGCTTTGATGTTTTCCAAATTCAGGTAATGCATGTCTTTAAGGCATTCTTCAGAAATGTATGCTGGCTCAAAAAAGAAAAGAAAAGAAAAGAAAAGAAAAGAAAAGAAAAGAAAAGAAAAGAAAAGAAAAGAAAAGAAAAGAAAAGAAAAGAAAAGAAAAGAAAAGAAAAGAAGCATAAACTGAGGAGTTAATGAATTCTCGAGTGAAACAGTAACACTTACAAGAAAATGGATGATATAGCATTGTTGTTAACTACAGCTACAAGATGTGCTATTCATATTCAAAGTATCAAGCATCAGCATCAGCAGGTATTGATTTATACTTCCTTAGTAATACATGCAATTAGATGCTCCTCCCTTTAAATATTATTTTCTGGTGACATTATGTGGGGTTCTTGTCTGGTCTATGCATATCCTTACTTCACACAATTATAAATAACATTTTTACTTTTATAACATGAGACAATTTTCCAAAATAAGTCAACGATGTAGTTCAGTTTCAGTTGATTGTGATTGAAGATTAATCCATAATGGTGCAATTCATCTCTGGATGACTCAGTTGTGAAGATATAGACATGCTAAAAAAAAATGGGAACATAATACTGGGTGCCAGGTTCTTTAAATTTAAATTCATACATTTTCATTTACTACCTAGCAGGAGATTGCTATCTCTATTTACTTTTTACCATTTATTTTGTAAACGTTGACCTTTTCCAATGTATTAACAGCGGTTCTACAAGCTGAAATTCCAAGCTTCTTCAACTATCTTGAAGAAACGTCCCCAATGAGCCACATAACACAGAAAGGAAAAAATAAGGACACAATTGGGACATTTGGAAGAATCAAACACAGTGGAATACATTTTAAGCCCAAATCTAGAAACAGGACGAATCAAGGCTGGTAGGCTGAATAAATACTGTAATGGCTTTTCTCTTCCAAATCCTCAGAAATTCCTTCTTTTTTTTTAACTTCCAGAAAGGAACAGACAAGCACTAGTTTTGATTACCTTGGTAACCATTCCCAGGAATTACAGTTCAGAAAAACGGACCATTAATTGGATCATTATCTTAAAAACCGTGATAGAAGTCACATTGAAACAGGTGAAACTGATTAAGAAATATTCATCACCAATCAATGCTTTTCTAAAAAGATGCTATATGGTTTTGCTATAGTGAAAAGTGATTTTTCTTATGAAAATCAAATATTTATATTCTCATACATTCACTCATTCTTTAGAGCTCGACTTATCAGGGAGTCACCATTTCTATACATATATTCAAACTCAAAACAGCAATATAGTAAAAATTTAATTAAAAAAAATAAACTCCAGCAAAATAAAATAATTAAAACAACTCTTTTATAATACATTATTAAAGGCAATTTGTTACACACAGTTAATAGGCTTATTCCCATATAGTTAATTTTCCCACTTAACATATTAAAAGTATAATTCCATGCAATGTTTGAAAGGGCTCTCAGCTTTGGTGAACAATGCCACAGAGGTTATCTACTCCTGATTAAAGCATGTGACCGATTGATCAATCCACATTTCAGTTCCCTCATGGTTGTTGTTGTTGTTGTTAGTTGTGAAGTCGTGTCCGACCCATCGCGACTCCATGGACAACGTTCCTCCAGCCCAGGGGTAGGCAACCTTGGCTCTTTTATGACTCATGGACTTCAACTCCCAGAATTCCTGAGCCAGCTTTGAAGTCCATGAGTCATAAAAGAGCCGAGGTTGCCTACCCCTGCTCCAGGCCTTCCTGTCCTCTACCATCTTCTGGAGTCCATTTAAGCTCACGCCTACTGCTTCAGTGACTCCATCCAGCCACCTCATTCTCTGTCGTCCCCTTCTTCTCTTGCCCTCAATCTTTCCCAGCATTAGGCTCTTCTCCAGTGAGTCCTTCCTTCTCATTAGGTGGCTAAAGTATTTGAGTTTTAGCTTCAGGATCTGGCCTTCTAAAGAGCAGTCGGTCCCTCATGGTTAAACAGACCTTATCCATCACCTATCTTTCTTTGTCACCCGTTTCATCAATTTCCATAAAAAGTCTTTTTAACAACTATGTTTTCTATGTCCAGCTCTGAGTGTAGCTGCTAGATTAGCTGCTATTCTTTAAGGTCTCTCTTCTCTCTGGTTACAGCCAGCTACTTCGGCAGAACCGGTAGCTAATTCTTTGTTGCCCAGGCCCAGAATGAACTTCCGGAAGCGGCATCCACACAGAGAACCGGTTCTTCACATATTTGAATCCCACCACTGGTTACAGCACATTAGCAGATATGCTCAGAGACAAATCTACTGCAAGCATGGTGGGGCAGTACTGGAAACTAGGATTTTCCCATGCTAGGCAGTAAGGAAGATCCCACTGTGAAAACAGGATTTATTTTTTCCCCTGCTAACCTTTCTAGAAAAGGGGGATTTTCATGTCAGCACAAGTGGAAAGCCGGAGGAAGGAAGGCCTATAAAGTTGTGTGTATGTACAAATGCCTGTGGATATGACAGACAGTGCAAGAGAGGGGAAGGATGTTTGTGTGCCTCTCTGATTGGAAGGTGAAAACACATTTCTGTGTGGTTATTTATCAGGGGAATGCTGTGTGTCTGTTTCCTGTTTTTTATGGAACTATCTTAAGATAACTTTGACAAAAGACGGAGTTTAACCTATCCCTAAGGAATCAACAGCTTGCACACTATTTGATAACCAAGCCTGCTGTTCTCCATGACTTTCCTTTATTAAAACAAACTCAGTGGGAAAAGCATCCAGAAAACTCACACACTGCTATGTCGTAGGCAATGTTTAGACATACCCAGTCTAAATAATTTACACAGATAACATTTAGGGCAAGATCTACTACACAGCTAGAAAAGTTATCTGAGTTTTGGGATAGAAATTGTCTCAGCCCAGCCCAAGTCACACCGATGATTTTCCACGTCAATTATGACTTGCCCCCTGCAACAAGAATAGGTGGAAGGTGTAAACTCGTATTATATAACCAATCTTATCACGGATACCTTAGCAAAATCTGTAAAGACTTTCAAAATAGTATTCATGCCATCTAAGAAAATAAAATATATAATACTTGAGGTATGTAGATCTGGATCCTAAGGTAGGTTAATGCAAAGAAGTTTGTAGAAGAAAAGCGTGCCACCCCTTCCACTGCTAGAAAAACGTGGCCTTCTTTCCCCCTCAAAAAAAAAGTGAAGGTTTCCCCTGACCAGTTGTGTCCAACACTTGGGGGCAGTGCTCATCTCCATTTCTTAGCCAAGGGAGCCAGCATGGGTTGAAGACCCTTCCATGGTCATGTGACTGGTATGACAATGCACCAATGTGCATGGAATGCTGTTACCTTCCCACTGAAGTGATACCTATTTATGTACTTGCATTTAGCAATAGCACTTAGACTTATATACCGCTTCATAGTGCTTTACAGCCCTTTATAAGCAGTTTACAGAGTCAGCATATTGGCCCCAACAATCTGGGTCCTCATTTTACCAAGGATGGAAGGCTGAGTCAACCTTGAGCCACTCAGAATCAAACTCCTGGAGTGAGCAATTGAATTAACCGGCAGTACTGCATTCTAACCACTGCACCACCAGGGCTCTTATTTGCATGCTTTCAAACTGCTAGGTGGGCAGGAGCTGGGGCATGGTACTTGGTCTCAAACTGCCAAGCTTCCAGTCAACAAACCCAGAATCTTAACTATGCCTTTCCCCCCAGTTCCTCCAAAAACTAGTTCCAGAGGATGGAGATGGGGCGAGGTGGGACAGAAATGGAGAGATTTTCATTTGTGATTCTCCCCAAACAAGTTACATTTGGAACCCATGCTAATTTTGGATGGTTTCCCTCGTCCTTCTCCAATTTTGGATTTTCCAGGAGACCCCCCCCCCAAACCTTGGGAAGGGGATAAGCGTAGGTAATTGCAATAAGGAGGAAGGAAATGAAAATTTTCTTTTCATTAAAGTTATTTCATATATTCTATATAAGGCTCTGGGATGAAATGGAAGCAACTGCAACCAAGACACGCTTATATCATTCTTGGACTATTTCTAAACACTCAATGAACTTAAAATCTCACTGAAATGCTCTCATTTTTATTTACTTTTTATTATAAGCAATATATTGAGAGCTATATATTCCAGAAACAGAGAAGAAAATATAGTAGATAGAACGGATGCAGCAGACTAAAAGGTGCCTGAACAAATTCAGAACATCATTCAACCTATTAGGTTCATGACTCTTTAATTTAGTTCTCACTGTAGTATTAGAGGCTGTGAGCCAGCATCCAAAGATACACTGGCTGCTACAACACAGATTCAATATACACAGGCCTTGGCTTCCAACAGGGCTCTTCTTAAAACAGCTTAAGTGTCTTTTAATTGAATTGTAATGCAAAGGAACATTGTATTTCTGATATTAAATGTCATAGCTGGTGAGAGTTCGTAGACTCTCAAAACACTGAGGTTTTGTAAACCAACATTGATTAGAATCAAGTCTGGCAACAGAACAGTTAAACTCAAAATGAGTGTTCATCTTGGGAATGTAATGCTTTATAATTGAAGAAGGGATTGTGCAAAAAGTTCATGAATTGGGGCTTTTACAGAGCTCATTATTGGAGAGCTATAAAAGCACTGCTGGTTGAAAGTTGTTGTTAACAAGGTAAAAAGCCTGAAAGCTGCATTACAATGGAAGCATAAGTAATATGTGATAACATGCTATCTGCAGAATGGTTCTCGCCTAAAAGTAAAATCAATTTGCTGGCAGCATGGCCAGCTATGAAAACCATTTAAATCATGAGTTCTGAACCAAGCGCGGGCAAATTACAAAAATAAATTACTATTCACTCAATCGCACTTAAAAGGGATTATAATTGTCCCGATTCATGATTTACTTACATTTTAATAATGAACATTCTGGGTTAAAACAAGATCTAATCCTCCTGGAGTTTTCTAAATTCACAGCTATTCAATCTCCCTCAGGGCCTTTCACCTATCATAGTATACACTCCCATAATAGGAATGGAGGGATGCTAACAACTTGGCATTTATATCCCAAGAACACTTGAAAGATGCTAATCTGCTTTTCTTGGATCACTGAATTTTGCATCCACTTTTAGTTGTGGTCAAAAGTCTCTCCCAGTAAAAATAAGTTTTCAACTGCTCCTCATCAAAGCCTTTTTTTAAAAAAAAAATCCAAATCGAAAGCACCAGAGAGCTGTGAATAAGCTACGTTGTGCAAAAGCCCCCCCCCATGCTAATTGTTAGGGTACCAGGGAATCAGGTAACTCCTGAATAGTATACACAGCACAGCTTAGGAAAGATCAGATCCTTGCGAAGGAAGGAACTTAAGTTACAAGAACTCATCAAACTAATGAGCTAAAAGCACATCAGTCCTTCCTTTCTAAAGCATAGGGAAAATGTCTTCCACCCCACTGATATGCAGTGAAAACGGGGGGGGGGGTGTTTGAGGGAAGGAGGAAATGGCTGTATTACTAGCGACAACCCCAATTGTCTCGGAAGATGGGACATTCCTTTTCTTTTCTTTTTTTCCTTTATTCTTTCCAACCAAACTGAAAATAAATTACATAAATTGGTTTGGGGCTTTCTCCATCAGCAGGACAACTCTTCACCGTGACTAAATTAGAAAGAGGGGGGGAAAGAAAGACTGAGCTTGAAATACCATTTGCCCTAAATCCTAAAAGTGTATTGTAATGGAAGAGGCAGTAAGGTACATCTAGGAAAGCTCCACTTTAAGCCATTTCCCTCCTGGTCATGTGACCCAGAGCTAAAGGTTTGCAGCCTGGCAAACACATTACCTCATCACAGAGAGGGAAAAAATACAGATGCTTCCTATGGACACTGCTGGCAGCGGGGTTGAAATTCCAGAGCCTATGTTCTGCCTGCTTTCCCTATCTTATTTGTAAATCCAGAATCTCCTTGAGCTAAATATTGTAGAAAGGCTTCAGAATAACTTCATGGTGAAAAGAGCTGCTATGAAATAAGCATGTGAGAGAAAAAGCAAATCCAGCTGATAGCTTTTTCTGTCAGATGCAAGTTGAAGATAACTTTTGGATATCATTCTGACACCTCTTTTCTAGCAGGTATTGTTTCCTGGGAACATACACAAGACTTTGGGTCTTATCCATCTGGTTGTCTCTATATTACCAGAAATACTGTGCATTCTGTATTATTTTTAGCCAACAAGATACATTCAGGCTCAGAAAATGAACTTAACGGTTACAACTGTTTTCCATAGGAGGCTTCTCATGATTTGCCTTGGAAATCACCTTAGTCAACTTGGCAAGATGGATGGCATAGAAGTCTAATAATAAATAAAATAAAAATTCCAGAGGCAACAGATAATCTTTAGGGCTAGCTGCCACTGACAATCTGATTTTCCATGAAGACAATCTGACCCTCATGCCAGCAGAGTTTCTCTTCCTGATATCTCCTCAAAACTGATTCCCTAAATTACTGTGGTTTGTGTATTCTTTAAATAAAATGTAAACTGTCTCTCTAGCCCCCGTGCCTATATCTAGCGCTAGAGAGAGAATTCTTACTGTTTTATTTGAACTAATGAGAGTCAGTCAAGCTCAGGGTCCAGATCATTCAGCTTGCTTGCTCCAAAGCATTACCAAGTTGTATCTTGATCCAACACCACAAGCTCTACAGAGCGTTCAAAACTGTTCCTGGAGGATGGGAACTTTGGTACCGTATAGCAATGAATTAGGATTAATATCTAATTGAAATGGTATCTGAGTGCACACAGGCTAAATCCTTTGATATTCAGAGCTGGAGGAAATGAGGAGTCACAGATTCTGGGCACTGCAAGACATGATAAACTACTAGGCTGTGTGAATTGAGAATGAACTCTCTATTGGTCACTTCCTCAACCCTGCATCTGCCCATTCTGCTTTTAGCTGGCCACTGTTCCTCTTCCTTTCACAAATTCCAGTTAACTGCAGGTCTCTGTGGCATTTTAGATTTGAAGCCTCCACCACACACAAAAAAATTGCTTCAGAGATAACTGAATGCACATGTAGCACTTGACTGTAACTCAATAGATTAAATATGTATTTTCCCACCATTGTTTGCAATTGACCGGTGCTATGTCAGCTTCTTTGTGAACCTCAAAGCATCTTTAGGTCTTCTACTTCAAAACACTGCAGTGTTGTAAAAGGAATAGTTAGGGTTGTGCCAATTGATGGCCATTTATCATTCTCCGAAACTTGGGCACACCCTTCCAAAACGTGTTGATAGAAGAGGACAATTATTAAATATTAATAATATTAAATATTGGCTATTAATAACTCATGGTTCTGGGCAACTTAAAAATACAGTCATGAAATTCATAAAAATCTAAAAGGTTAAGTTTCATATCTACAATTGAGACCTAAATATACCTTCACTGGTGCAGAAAATGTGTCTTAGAATAATACCAACATTCTTTTTTACCCAAAATTAAGTACTAACAAACTTCCAGAAGAACTTGAATCATGACCTCTAATAGTTTTATGTGCAGCTTTTCCTCTATCTCTTGCATGACATAAGAAGAACTGAAGAAACTTTATCTAATCTGGGTTAGATAAAGCAAATTTTAGCATGACCAGACAGTAATTTATCATTTGGCTAATTAATTTATTTTTGATGTGTGTGATGAGTCTTAGCAGTTTATAACCATTATAACAATGTAAGCTACCAACTGATATTAATAAAATAATTGCAAAAATAGCTAAAAAAATTACTAAGCAGGTTTAATTACTCAAAGCCAATAAAAAAGGTAGGCACCAACCACAATATTTGTCCCTAAAGAGATCTGTTTATCAATCTTACGAAACAATCATTAAAACAAAGCAGCTTCAAAAATTACGCTTAGTAGAGTTTAAAAATCGGTGGTTAAAAATTACATTTCCTTTCCAGATCTGGATGTCATTACAAGAAAGTTCATCCAAAAAGGGAACTAAAGCAAGCTTGAAGGGACTACAAATGCTAGTGGATAGTTTGCCAACACATTACACTATATTGTGGTAAGAAACAGTAATAGCTACAAATCTATTTCTGCAAACACGCCTCTGCTAGATTATTTTAAACAACAAGACAGCTGGGGAAAACTTAACTTTCTTCAATTTACTCATAATGGCTGTAATTCCAAATAAGCCACCACTTCAGCCTCTATGACACTGGCTGGAATATCTATCTGGGAGACTAGCAAACCGTCTCCAAGAATCTCTTGCTATGTTATCTGGTAAGACACCTTCATCATTTATATCTACTGTTATCTCATGTTCAAATCACTCAATCACGGCTTCATAGAGACCAGATTTTTTTTAAGGAAATGACATCATTTTGTATAACACAACAGTGGCCAAAAATATTGTAAAGACCAAATATTTTAACTTTTAAATTTAACCAAAATGGTTAAAATTATGTTTGAAAAAAATTAAAGAGATCACACTCTCATGAGACCACTCATGAGAACACAGAAATATACTGAGATTAAGGTTATTTTATGAAATATTTGTCATTTTACATTTTATGAAATGTATTTGTTTGACCACATTTATATAAACCAATCTAACTTACTGGGTACAGGAGCAAACTAAGACAGAATATCTTGACAATAAACACATTCCAACCACCCAAATAATAAAAGCAATTATAAGAAAAGAAACCCAAACATAGAATACAAAAAGTTCCATTTGAACAAAACCTTTTTAAGGGCCTTCCTGAATAAAAGGGGTGCAATCGTACCGCTGACAGGAGAATATGTCCTGCTTTTTGAAATCTACTACCAAGAAGTCTGCTATTTCAGTGTTCTTTGATCTTCTGTGCAGTGGTGGGATTCAAATATGTGAACAACCAGTTCTCTGTGTGGATGCCGCTTCCGGAAGTCCATTCTGGGCCTGGGCAACAAAAAATTAGCTACCGGTTCTGCCGAAGTGGTGCAAACTGGCTGAATCCCCACCACTGCTCCTGTGGTGGTGAGGTGAATTCTGCATAGATTTTCCCTTGTTTTGTTTTTTAAATCAGACAGCCAGAATCATTCTTGGTAAGGCAAAAATAAATCCCCATCCTTCATCAGAGTACTAACTACCACCACTCTGAGTCAGGCCCAGTAGTTTACCAGCAGCCAAAATTGATCCTAGCTCGTAGTAACAGCTTTCTTCAACTACTGTAGCAATCTGGCTGCAGCCTTTCTATACAAGTTATAGCTTCTAGGCCATCTTCAAAGGGTTAGGGTGTCGATGTACATCTAAAAGCAAATACTGGGACTGATGTTAGCTAATAAGCCCAAGGTTTACAGCAATACTATTCTGTCTTGCTATGTTGAATCTGAGCTTAATTTCCTTACCCACAACCTAGCAGTAGTTAGACATTGATTCAAGCTATGTACGGGATTTCGAGTTTTGCATGAGGTGGTAAAATAAATCAGAATACTGATGCCATCTCATTCCAAACTGATGGATAACTTCTCTCATATAACTAATAAGGGGAAGGAACTAAGTCCTGTAAGATTCTAAAATGGTGCACCCAAGGACCTAATCAATATTTGTCCATGATCCTGACTAGCCTACCTACTTAGTTAGTAATGGAACCAATATAGCATGGCAGCTCCTACTCCCAACCATTTCAGGTGGTCTTAAAGACTATCATGGTCAACAATATTAAATGTTGCCTAAGTGTACAAAATGAGGAGTACATTCTCTCATCCAGGTCCCAATCAAAGTAATCTATTAGAGTGATTAATGTAATTAGCCTGATTTTTAATCAGAGCTCTGCAGTGCAACCTACAGCTCCTTTTCAACATTTGTTTTCTAAAAACGTGTCAGAAGAAATGTATCAAGTATGGTTGGATTGACAAGCAATCTCTTCAAAGAGTGTGTGTGTGTGTGTGTGTAACATTGCCTACTTCAAGACTACCGTATTTTCCGGCATATAAGACGACTTTTTAACCCATGAAAATCACCTCAAAAGTTGGGGGGTCGTCTTATACGGAAAATACGGTAGTAGCATCCCACCCCTCCAAAAGAACCAGCTGCTACTTCTCAAATCCAGCCAGACATGATCTGCCTGAAGGAACCAGAAAGGGCATGGATTTGGCCAACAGGTAGAAGGATTCATATTTCTAAGATCCTTATTGACTTCCTTATATTACATAAGCTCAAAACCATCCTAAGCTAAAATGAAAGACAATTCCTTCTAACACAAGGCCATTTTACACATATGTGTAATTCATGTGCACTCTAATACTCAGAAGTAAAAGCACATCCCCTGACACTTTCTTGGCCTTATTTTAGGGAAACAGTCTCTTAAAAATAAGTTGATTTCATACTTCTGACAGACTTATTTCCAAGGATATTTAACTCTAAATCAGAAAAGACAATGAAAAACAATACAATACACATTTTCTCAACAAACATTATCCTAACCTTATGTTTTAAGCATTTTTGGTAACGTACATGTTTGTGAAATCTTATTAGATTAAACAATATTACTGTCTGCCTTCTTTTATATGCATTTGAATTTCCATAGTTGAATCCATCACCAACTTCACTGTAAGGCACTGAATTTGACAGCAGTTGCTTGGCAACAAAATTAATAGTTTTCTCCATTGTACCTGTGGTGTTTGCATTCTCAAATTTTGGTAGAATTCACTCATATACAACTTCACTTGGTCCAACATATAAAACAGTCCAAGCAATTGCTGAAAAATAATGGTGCACTAATGGAAGATTGTAGCTAAGAGTGTGCACAGTCATTGGTGTTTATGTTCTACTAAACCAAACATGTCAAACTCACGTCACATGACATCATGCAACGTATCGGGACGGTTTTGCCATTGCCGGCAATGGGGTGGGCGCGGTTTCCGCATGGTGCATCCGGCCCGCATGCCAGCAGTTTGACACCCCTGTACTAAACTAACCAGGATGTGTAAGTATGTATGTATGAGATCAGTGAAAGGTAAACTGAACCTTTGAGTGTCACTGACAATTCATCTAAGCCTACATCTCCTACAAAAGTTTCAGAGATGAAGTTATTCTATAACTCAACAAAGGCAGACTGTTATTAATGAAAAATAAAACTATTTTGAACTACCATGTTAATGGGACAAACCCAGTTTACTTGGGATAGGAAGGCTTAAACATTTTTCACCTCTTTAACCAAAGGACTATATAAATGCTTTTTCAGCTTTTTTAGACAGCTTTTTCATTTTCCTCTGCAACTTTCTTTTTTATTGAAAAGTTTTACAATACATTTTTAAATACAAACCCCCCCTCCTCCCCCTACCCTCTCCCCAACCCCTCCCTACCCTACCCTCCCCCCTCCCCGACTTCCCAGAGCTAAATACAGGGTATAAAAATACAAACAAGCATAATCTAAAATATGCTAACAACAATAAGACATTAAGTTCTGTCGCACTTTAACTCTCCATCGTCAAAATATTAATAAAATAACTACTAAATAGTTATACATCATATAAATCCACTACTTATTCAAATGCTAAATGAAACTTTTTAGTCCCATATTTATTCTGAATATATTCAATCCTCTGCAACTTTTTGAGTAATGGGAAGGAACACTATGTTCTTCTATTGGATAATGCTAGCAATTTTTTTTCTGCAACCAAGTTAAATTAATGTTACAAAAAAAAAAAGTATTACTTGTGTAGGGTCGTAAATCTATTCTGGATAGCAGTTATTTGTAAATGGGAGTAGCAGTCAATAGGATTATTACAACTGCTTCCCCCAACCTTAAAGGGAAAATGGAGGAATTCAATATTCCACCGATTAATTATACTTTCTCCTATTAATGTTGATGGCTAGAGCAACATTTAAAGATAATTTTTGCTTATTTATTCAATTTGTATAGTTACCCACTCAACACGTGAGTCAGAGAGGCAACATCAACTAACTAAAAATATGAGGTATTCTACTCAGTAGTATAATAAGTTATGTTGCACTGCAGGCAATTGAAACCAACAAATACCAGGCAGGCTCATAAGACTTCCTGACCTAGGGGGAAAAAACAGGTCTTTAGGCAGGATTGGAACCATCCTGATCTCAAAGACAAAAGCTGTTCCATAGGTCAGCCATCACAATGAAAAAGGCCTTAGAGAGTCAGTTAGATCTAGCAGTTAAGGCACCAGACTTTAAACCGGGGAAACTGAGAATTCAAGTCTGGCCTTAGCCAAGAAAACCAACTGAGTGATATTAGGCCAGTCACTGTCCAACTTACCTCACAGAGTTATTGTTGTGGGGAAAATAAGAGAAGGAAGAAGCATTAGACACCGTATGCTCACTGACTTGAGTTGTTTATAAAAAATAATAAAGGCAGGATGTAAGTAAATAATATCACATGGTCCTACCAGAGGACACTAAAGCAATAGGAATTGAAACATGCCAACTCTATTAGATCTTATCAGACAGCCAAAAATAATCAGAGGTAATATACATATTTGCTATATAAAACATTATTTTAAATTATAAAATTACATTTTTAAAAGTTATTTCAAAAATATTAGGCGAGTTGGATTTATATATCATTATGCTTCTCACACTACCTTTATCTTTTATACTGATTTCTAAAACCTGTATCAAGGATCAACTCAAAATCTCTAACTTGAATCAAAGCAGACAGAAAATGTATAGCCAAACCAGTTCTCTGCACTAAAGGTACCTAATTAGAACATAAAAGACAGTCCCCTTTGAGGAAGAACAATTGCTGCAAAATATTTAACTGGAGCCCCCTTAAACACTATTATACAATCAAACTGAAAAGAGAATGGAGCATCAAAATAATAAAGAACTGACAGGAAATGAAGCATTTAAATCTCAAGTCTTCAGAGCTCTGAAGAGACATGTGATGTGCTCAATTATAATAATTGCAAAACAAAACTGACATCATAACATTAATAAACACAACAGCAAGGTTAATGCAGTTCAAAATAATTGCTCCACCAGTGTTCCAGGTATGGTGGCAAATAAATCACAAAATTTCCTATGCCAGAGCTTAATTACTG